>NC_080791.1:60899052-61221552 GCF_028018385.1 Neofelis nebulosa | reverse complement strand
TATTCTTGTCTTCTATTCCACAGCTGGTTTTTCCATTTTCACTCACCGTTTTGGGAAAAATGTGCCTGCACATGTCCATATTTTTATTGCAAATATGTACCTTTTGGTGCCCCCTTTTCTCAACCCCATTGTGTATGGAGTAAGGACCAAGAAAATACAGGAGCATGTTCTTAGAGCACTAAAGGTCAAAGTTGTCTGATTTTAGTTTGATCAATAGAAGAGATGGCTCAAGATATATAGAAATACCTAGAAATCATCTATATATAGAAATATATAGAGATGATGTAGGGAAAATAATTAACTGTTCTTATTCCCACAGGCTGAATTGCATTTACCACCTGAAAGTTGTTATTTATCATATGTCTAGAATTTCTAAGAATATTAACTCAGCAAATTATTTTACCTTTTTTATATAATAAATATTGGTGATGAATTTGTTCATCTCATTCTGAATATGTACCTTTCAGAGGGAGTTATAGAATGACTATAGGTAGAAGGAGAAACAAACCTATGAAGATACTTAGGAAAAAAAAAAGGAAGAGGTCTCTGAGATCTATATGCTGAATTTCATAGAGTAGTAAGCGAAATAATATTGAGGCATATATATAGCTGTGATTTTTAAAAACAGGTAATAAATGTTGTATCTCTAGTCAAATTATATCAAATTAATGTCTCAAAGTACATGAATAGACTAATAATGCACAAAGACTTAAAAATGTAAGTAAGAAGAAATGATCACCCAGTCAAGGAAAACAAAAATATAAAAATAAAAATTAAATTCAGAAACATGTATTTGTGTGAAAATACCAACATTGGTATTAGGGCTTCTATGGTTTCTAGAGCAATTTTGATAGAGGCACGGGGTCCTTCATATTCTGGATTCTACTGACTGCTAAAGTATAGTTCCATATATTTCAAATTTGATTGGTAGTAGTTACAATAAACCACAGGCTACCATGTACATTCAGTTTTCCCTATTGATTAGTTGACTTTGAACTTAATATCAAGACACAGAATGTGAAATCTGTTATTAACAAATTTAAATATTTCCCCTTTTTATTACCCCAATATCTAAGACTATCTTTTCTTGTTCATTTTCCTCAGCTTTCACTAGATTCCCCACTATATGTTTCTCATCTTTTAAAAATATTATTTAAAAACTAGCAGCCATCTGAAAAGGGGAGTGATATTTGTGCTGTGAAACTTTTTCTCACTCCTTGTGTCTTTATCCTACGAACTTAACATCCATAGCTAGGCACAAAGACTAACATCTCTGCATTCACTAACACTCCATATGTAATTTAACTATAAGTAGAGTGTAAATTTTTCTGTTTTGGAAAACTGCATACATTTGGCATTATTCCTTTGACATCATGGATGCAGGACTAGGAGCAGTTTGAGGGCTACCGTAATACATTTAATTTGGACATGGCAGGTTTGAGATTCACGTGGAATATTGAATTGTATATGTCCTAAGGGAGAAGGTCTTAGCTAAGGTAAATATTCACATATTTTGAACATATAAGTGTGGTGGTCTGGCCAATTACGAGTAAATTCACTCAAGCAGCAGTTGCAGGATGAAGAAAACAGACAATATGAAAACATGCTGAAATTTTCGCTTCCATGCCCATTCACCTACATTTGCCTAAGACATTCTTAATGTACAGCTGTTGTTCCAGGTTAATTATCAAGGGTGCCCTTTTCCAGTATTTTTCTTCTCAGATAATGTGTGTTCACTCTGTCATTAAGACACCAATGGCTTGTTACATTTTTAACAAATTTTAGACTGCTGCATTTGTAATGTATGAATTCATTTTTTGAGTGTAAAAATACAGTGAAATTGGCCGATCTTAAGTGGACAGTTAGATAAGTTTTAACAAATGTATGGCCCTTGTAACCCACCCCACAATCATAGTAGAAGACATTTTCATCACCCCCAAAAGTGCCCCTTCTCTTCTATCTTGAAAGTGTACTGTTGGGAAAATGTATTGTTTATATAATAGAAGTACTTGTCCTACCTCTGTCACTAGGAAATCAATGACTCAAGTTACAATTTTAAAGTTTTAGACTATTGCATTTAGTATGTTTATAGGCTGGAAAGTCTTGTAGTGGGGGTTCTGAATACACTTTTTCCAATGATTATTGTCCATGTCCATAATTTCTGTATGTGCTTGTTATACATGTGGATGAAACTATTATTTTCATGAATCTGATGCTGAGAGATTCTCCCCATGTGATTCCCAAGCCCAAATCTTGGTTGTATCAGGTATTTTCTATGGCCAGGACACTAGACTAAGAGGATCAGAGGTCCCTGGAAGGGACCTGTCGTTAGAAGTCATGTGCCAGTTGCCATGTATTCCATGAGATAGTATCTATTCTACTGCCATCCTGTATCCCTTCCCCCCACAGGATAACAGGTGGGCAGGCAGCTGGCTATTCTTTCAGCTCTCTGACACCTGAGTGTACTCCAGGAAGAAGACATAACCAGGTGCATGGGCAGGAGCACAAGTTCCTGGCACTGTTATTTTATTTGCGTGTAGTAGTCACTCAGTGCTTCCAATAGAAAGGCAGGGAAGATGATTTTTGTAGATGAGAGATCCTGTAAGGATGGTAGTCTCAGGAACTGCCCTGGAGGTTGGCCTAAGATATATATCAGCAGTGTACCTTACAGGAGAGCTGTTGTGATCCTTGGCGTGGGCTGCTGCTGCCTTTTTTTTTTTTTTTAATATTTATTTTTGAGAAAGAGAGAAACAGAGTGTGAGCAGAGGAGGGGTGGAGAGAGTGGAGACACAGAATGTGAAGCAGCTGGAGGCTCCCAGCTGTCAGCTATCAGCACAGAGCCCTACATGGGGCTCGAACTCACAAACTGTGAGATCATCACCTGAGCCGAAGTCAGACACTTAACTGACTGAACTACCCAGACGCCCCTGGCCTGGGCTTCTTAAGATGGCAGCAAACTGATTGAGCCTGTTATACCAAAAGTTCTGCTTCCACTTCCCTTAAAGTTGATCATAATTTCACAGAATTTTTAAAAATGTTTATTAACTTATTTTGAGAGAGAGAGAGAGAGAGAGAGAGAGAGCATGAACAAGCAGGGGAGAGGGGCAGAGAGAGAGTGAGCGAGAGGGAGAGAGATTGAGATCCCTAAGCAGGCTTCGCGCTCAGCAAAAAGACTGACAAGGGGCTCGATCTCACAAACTGTGAAATCCTGACCTGAGCCGAAATCAAGAGTCCCAGGCTTAACTGACTGTACCAACCAGATACCCTCAATTTCACAGGATTGATTTGACCCATTATACCAAAAGTCCTATATCTACTTCCCTCAAAGTTGCTCATAATTTCACAGATCACATTCCAAGTAAATTTAGGAGATACTTTTAATCTTAGATTCCTAAGTTTTACATTTATAATATATGTGTCAACCAATTGCTTTCCAGATAACACAGTGGTTAAGTTTCCTATTCAGGAAACATTTCTAATAATTAATGTGTTTTTGAATCAAAATTTGCCACCATGGGTATGAGATTTCACCATATCTGATTTCATCATGGAATCAACAGGAGAAAAGGATAACAGAAAAAGAGGCATTTGTGAACAGCATGCGGTGAATTCAGAGAAGGGAGGAGAAAGAAATTCCATGGTGACTTTCCATTATAAAGAAACTGGGGACATGTTTGAGGCTTTACTTATTGCACAGTCTTTGGCGTTAATTTTTAAGAGAACTGATTTGTATAATTCATGTACAGGTTTTTTATGTCCGTTTGTGCCACAGAACTTAAGAAATGTTTTGCCTCCAGAATAGGGTATCCTTTGGATATTCTTAGTTTGGAGACAAATTATAAAATGAATGAAAAAAAAAAGAGAAAGAAAATTATGGTGATGAACTAAAAATCTACAAACAGATTTTCCTTTCAGTTAGAATAGTCTTTTCAAAGTAACTAACAGTAGGGTCTTAATATTAAAGGAAGATGTTGCATGTGGTATTATATTGACCTTATATGATATAGATTATTTTAATATTTTCACAATGACAATGACTATATTTTTGTGATTTTATAATTGAAATATTTTTATATTAAAAAATTAAACAACAGAGGTGCCTGGGTGGCTCAGTAAGTTAAGCATCTGACTCTTGACTTCGGCTCAGGTCGTGATCTCACGGTTCTTGAGATTGAGCCCTGTGTTGGGCTCTGCGCTGATAGTGCGGAGCCTGCTTAGGATTCTCTCTCTCCCTCTCTCTCTGCCTCTCTCTCTGTCTCTCTCATTCTCAAATTTAAAAACAAATTTAAAAAAAAAAAGCAACCAAAGGAAAAATGAAGAAAATCAAAATACTGTTCTCACACACACACACACACACAAAACCCCCCAAAACCCAAAAAACAACTCACAATGGGTATTTTGTGAGTCTTTATTTAGACTTTAAAGACGTTTCTCTATATTGCAGTGTCATCCTAACCTCTGAGAAAAGACTCTAAATTATCCTTGTCTTATTTGAAGAATTTTTGTCTCCGCTATAGTATGTAAACTAGTCTGAAGCCTTTCCTCTGGAAAATGATTTAATGTGCTCATCAAACAAAATCAAGGAAATTCTAACTTTAGTAATACAAAAACCTAGGAGAAATTATTTTTTTGTGTGTGAATTACTTCTGAAGTCTGCAGATTCAAAATTGGCCATCAGTATGTTTTAATTTCCATGGAGACTAGTAACAAATATTAGAAAACATAATTACTAGATTAATAGAGGATAACAAGAATGATAAAAATAATAAATCTAGAAAATGCAAAAAGGAACAGAAAATTTACCTGACAACTTAAAATACAAAATAAAAATAGCAAAGCAAGACCAATTATCTAAACAATTAATGTCAATGCAAAAGACTATAGTTAAAAATCAGTTTAAAAATAATCATATACTGTATAAAAGTAGTACAAAGAGCATACAGAGATGTTGAAGTAAAAGAATGGGGAAACCTAATACTATACAGATTTTTTAAAGAAAGGAAAATATTTTTTTTCAGATCATAATTAACATTTAACTCAGTACAGATCTTCATTGATATTTGCTCAAATTTATTCAAAACAATTTTGGAAGTGTAAGTTCCAAACTGTTTCATTGGTCACAAATCTCAAGTAGGCCCCATACATGAAACCTGCCATTTAAAAAATTTCACTTTTAATGTTTAACAATGTATATTTATTACTTAGACCATGTTTTAAATAATGTACCCTTTTTTGTTTTATATACTTAAAATGCACAACTTGGTTATTTTGTGTATGTGTATATTGTGAAGTAATTGCTACAAACTTATTAACATATCCATCACTTCACATAGTTTCCTCTCTTTTGTATGTGGTGAGAATACTTGGGATCTATCCTTTTAGCACATTTCAAGTTTACAGTACAGCTATCCATAGTCCTTACACTATACATTAGACTCAGAATGTATCTACTTTCCATAACTGAAATTTTGTACCCCTTGGCTGACATCTCTCCATTTTCCTTTCCCCTCAGCCCCTAGTAACCGCTGTTCTCTGCTTCCATTTTATTTTTTAACTTTATTGAGGAATTATTGATAAATATAGTTGTATATATTTAAAGTGTGTAACATGGTGATTTGGTATACACACATCCAACACATCACATAACTAATGTGTGTGTGTGTGTGTGTGTGTGTGTGGTCATCCTGAGTGGGTCTTAATATCTACTCTCAATAATTTTCAAGTCTACAGTACCATGTTACTAGCTACAGTCACCTGCAGTACATCAGATCCTCCGAACTTATTTTTCTTAGCTGAAAATTTGTACCCTTTGACCTACAGCGCCCCATCCCCCCACTCTACTTCTGGAAGTCACCATCCTGTTCTCTGTTTCTATGAAGTCAGCTTTTTCTTTACTTAGATTCCACTTGTAAGTGAGATCATACAGTATTTGTCTTTCTGAAACCTTCCCTTTTGTTCTCATGAAAAGCATCCTGATACTGTAAATGGATTTCCTTATTTTCAGTGCAAATGAGTAAAAATGTTAATGTTGCAACATTCCTGTTCTAAACAGGAACTTACAATTGTTATTTGCATCAATCATTCAGAAGAGAGATGTGGCAACCTTTTTAGATTGCAATCAAATTTCTGAGAGAAGCATTGTTTTTCTCACAGATGACATTGTCATTACTATTTGATATACCAGCTGATATCAGTCAACATGGCTCACCAATAAGCTGATGAGTACATTTCACAGTTATTCCAGAATCATACAATACAGTATTTCACAGTATTTAACACATGAAATTGCTGTCTGAATCTCTGAAGACTTTCGTACAAAAAACAATTGCTTGTATATTTTCATTAGTAACAGAATTAGTATTTGGGTTGATCACATTACTAGATATGACAGTGGCTATTTGATAATGAAAGAAATTCAAGTAACCAAAATTCAGGAAGTTTTAAAACCTATATGCAACTAATAATTACTACAAAACATTAAAACATTCAAAAAACATTAAAACATTAATACGGTTGTGGGAATAAACAAATGAGAAAAAGCAGATACTGTTTTTTCAGAGTGTGCTGTAGCAAGAGTACTGGTCATCACTCTTTGCCTTTTGCAGAGATTCAAAGACTGTCAGAAGAGTGGGAAGTTTGAAGGTAATAACATGCAAGGCCCGAGGTATGTTCTGAGTGACGGTTGTCAATATGTGGAAACGGGTAGTGGGCTCACTAAAGGTGAGCTTCTTGATTGATTTAGTTAACACATTTGTAGTGGGTCCTGTGTTGGAAGTGGAGACCAAAAAAATAAATAAATAAATAAATAAATAAATAAGCAGTTGGCAGTTGTTGACCAAGTCCTGACTATTTTGGATTAATTGCTGTAGAGGTTGTGGATGAGCTTTCTGGACTTCCCACATGGGTCAGAGTTCATTGTCACAGAAGTCCTAGCCAATTTCCAGTTGTTCACTCTCATAGGGGAAGAATTATAAGAAGAAATAAGCAAATTTAATGATAATTTTGAGATTTTTAAATGATCTCTTTCATTAAATTATGAAACAATAAGAAAGATACAGATAAAGATTTAAACAACATGATTAACAACTAGACTTAATGGATATATATAGATCATTATATATCATAACAAAGACTATATATATTATCTTTCCAAGTGCACAAGATATTTACAGAAATTAACTATATACTGTGTCATGCATTCAACAAATGTCAACCAATTGAAATCCTGCATGTATGCATGTATGCATGTACGTATGTATATATTGGTGGGAGAGGGAGGATTGTGTGTGACTGCCTTTTTCCCCTTTGTAAACAGAGAAAAGTTTTTCCCACATCCCTTGATCCCTTGCCTATGGGCTGTGCAGTAGTTTTTGTAGGACAATTGACCTGAATCTTACCACCTCTTTCTAGATTAAATACTAGTGTAAACAGAGGACAGAAGGTTGTTGCACTTATTATTTACTATGAGGTTATATGATAAGAAATCTATCTTGTTTAGGTCTCTGCTGCAGAACACCCTGTATGTATATTCAGGGTAAAATTGATGAAGGTGATCATATTCACCAGGATAAGATCACAAGAAAGGAAAGGGAGTTTAGGCCACATGTAAGAATCTGATCCTGGATTTTACACTGGGTAAATCAGAAAGTGATGGTTTGAAGAAGATGAATATTATCAATGGATTGTTGAACATGCAGTACTGGAGGGAACAAGCTGGGAAGTTATAAGGTTACAAGTGATGAACGGATGACTTGAGTTTGAGATTATGAATATGAGATTATGAAAGATTCAGGTTTATTGGTAATAAAACCTAGACTATGGAATGTGGGGTACTATTTGCAACAGGATAGAGAATAAGACCTTTAGAGGAGAAGAGATCAAGAAATTGAAAAACCAGGTTATTGGGGCGCCTGGGTGGCTCAGTCGGTTAAGCGTCCGACTTTAACTCAGGTCACGATCTCACGGTCCTTGGGTTCGAGCCCCGCGTCAGGCTCTGGGTTGATGGCTCAGAGCCTGGAGCCTGCTTCCGATTCTGTGTCTCCCTCTCTCTCTGGCCCTCCCCCGTTCATGCTCTGTCTCTCTCTGTCTCAAAAATAAATAAACGTTAAAAAAAAAATTAAAAAAAAAAAAAAGAAAGAAAAACCAGGTTATTAGCAACTACAATCCCCAAGGAAGATGCGAAGTTCAATAATTCAGATATGGGGCACACATTATCAGGCATAAAATGCTGAAAATAATGGCACCTTCTTTATAAGGTTGTGAGTGTGTTTGTGTGTGTGAGTGTGTACGTGCCTATAAAGAGAGATTATCACACTTATGAAGAATTCAGCAAAATTCCTGGTATATCATAAAAGCACTTGATAAATGTTTTAATTGTGATGATTACAATCACAATGATGATGTTGTCATTGTTTTCCGGAAAGGGTGTTAACCTAGAATTTTCCTAAGGCATTTTAAATTATTCATTTTCTCCTTCCATTCATTCATTCATTCATTCATGGATTGACTCACTCATTCAACAACATTTTAATATATCAATGGTACACAACAAGACATAATTTCCTTTCCCTAAGTCCAAAGGCATCACTGTATGAGGTCAGTGTCCCCAGGGTTATATGACTGGCATCACTGCTACTAAACCCCTAGACTGTCATAATATTGGTTTAATAAATATTTACTAATGTGATAAATGAGAGAGAAGAATACAGGTGGAATAGAAATGTAACAAACATAACTTGATTAAAAAAAAGTCCAATGTTACTCTATCTGTAACCTTAAAATTAGCAGGAAATGAGAAGACATGATGTGAGAAATGGAGAGAATGTTAGAGGCAGAAGCAAAAACATGAAACAGAATCTTAAAGTAGACATTTTAAAAATGTCTAGGTTGGCTGAGACTCAAGAAAACTCAAAGATGAGCCCTTTAGCAGAAGGTAATGCCAAAGAGCTAGTAGGGACCAGATTATAAAGGCATTTGCTAGTTCTATTGGATGTTATCAGTTGTAATCTAGGCCCCTTACTGCTTTGCATAAGAAAGAATATAAACCTTAATTCAAGCATACTTCATTTTCAAACCTTAGTGATAGAGTAGTTAAGTAAATGAAACCTGGAGCCAGAGATATCTGGATTCAGATCCTGATATTACTCCTTATTAGCTGTAAATTTTTACAGAAAGTATTTAATCTGTCAGTCTCTCTGTTTCCTCATATAGTTAGTGATCATATTCTATTTCCAGAAGTTTTGGAAGTTCAGTGGGAGAAGGGATTTTAAGCACTAAGCCTAGGGTCTAGAAAATGATGATCTCTCAGTGCATAAACATAATCCTTTCCCTTGATTCTATGGTTTTATAATATTTTTTCCTGATAAATTCTGCAAATATATTCCATGTCAAAGCACTCAGCAGACCTTTGGGAAATAATGATGTTTCTATTTCTTATCTTAAGGGATAGTAAATAATGGTTGTTATACCTATAAGTAATTTAGTTCTTGTAGTTGGGGAAAAGGCCCTGTGTCCCAGAGGACCGCTGATTTCCCTGCCATCTACACTCTTTAATCCAGTGGAATTTAGAGGTGGATGTAATGATAGCTCATGTTCACTGAGCACACTTCTTAGCATCTACTCCCTATAGAAACTGACTCTCTGGATGACTCCCAGCTTTTGATTTGGGTGAGTTAAGATAGAGATACAAGACAGAGAAGGAGAGGAGAGGGCTACATTCAAACATCTGTATTTATAGAATTATGAGATCGTCAAAAAGGTAATTTATTCATCTCTTCAAATGCACTTAGTAAAGCTCAGAATAAAGATCATAGACATGTAATATACTTAGAAGGTAGAATGGACCTTTTTTCTCCATAACTGATAAAAATATAGGTTAATTAGCTCTGAAGTATAGGGAGCACAAGGTCATATATACCCCAAATTAGAATTAATATAGCATTAAAGCTGCTTGACCAGATAGGCTTTGAGGTCTGAGACAGCTGTGAGCAAAGAACAGTTTCTTTCCACTCAACATTAGATGTGATGAGTCATTGCAAATCTTATGGGAGGAAAAATATTTGGAATAAGGTGAAAAATCTGTGTCTGTTTATTGAGGTGATCAATTGGGCAAGATCAAGCCATAGCCAACCTTTTCTCCCTATACCCTTTATTTTTAAAACACTCCAGACTCCTACATTCTCTTAGTCACATTAACTATCATAATATTTGATGTAGTTCATCTTCAAACTAGTTAATCTGCACAGATAAGAGACAGTACAAAGTATAGAAAAATACTTCATTGTAAACCTTTGTGGGACATAAACATTTCTCCTAAATGGATTTTCTAAAAGAAGGCAGTCGATATTTCTGTGTGCCGCCTCCACACCCACATGTTGATTTCCAGGCTGAAGTGTAGAAAGACTAATAATTCTAAGAAAAAATGCAAGGTATGTTTTCGTAGGTGTAACAAAGTGCTTTGCTTGTGCTTTAAAATATAAGATTATTAATATATCCATGCATATTTGAATGCACTTTTGAGCATTAAAGTGGTGTGCTTTTGAAGGAGGCTTTATGTTGTATTCAAAAAGTTGAAGAGTCTTTGTGTGCTTGGATCTCTGGATGTAGTGTAACATAATTTATGACAATACAAAAGAAAACCTCAGATGTACAAAAAATCTGCTTGTTTGGGCCCCTAGGCATATGTGAGTACAGGTATCTAGATCTTCTCTGAATGAATTTATTGTTTATTTTTTGAGAGAGGGAGATTGAGAGCATGAGCAGGGAGTGGTAGAGAGAGAGAGAGAGAGAGACAGAGGATCTGAAGCAGGCCCAGTGCTGACGCAGAGAGCCCAGTGTGGGGCTCAAACTCATGAACCATGAGATCACAACCTGAGCTGAAGTTGGACGCTCAACCGACTGAGCCACCCAGGTACTCCTCAATTTGTTAATTAAAACATGTTGGGAGCCAACAGAGAAATGTGAATAGCTTTGTGTTTCTCTGAAAGTGGAGATGTGAGTAATCAGGATCTTGAAGCCCTCAGATAAATCAGTAATTATATTGAAATCCTCTTTCAATTAGTTGCTTTATCTCTCTGTCCCTGGGGTCCTGTCTCAGAATCATGGAAGAGCAAAGCAGTAATAAAGATCAAAGGCAGAAACTCTTTTATTTCACTATGGGCAGAGGTGGCAGGGATAGTTCTCTTATCTTACCTCTGATATCTAGGTATCTTGTGGAAATCTTGATAAATATCAGACATGGCATTGCATTTGTGAAAGTGTTGGGAAACACGATAGATTTGTCAGTGAGAATAGGGATGTGGTGTTACACAGGCTGTACAGCTACTTGTGTTACTGTGTTAATAGGCATCATCCAATGCCAGTCTCAGGGCTGGGTCATGGTAATATCTAGCTATGCTATTATTTCTATACTGAGGAGAATTTAATCCTATGAAAGTGATAATAATAATATATTTATGAATCTAATATTCCACAACTTGATAAGATCTGTCAAAAATAAGTGTAAAAGACTTGTAAAGATGCAATAAGAGCAAAAAGAAATAATCTGCCAATTTCTGTCCAAGGTAATTCAGCAAAAAGTCAGAGAGGAGATTACTTTTGAGCTAGACACTGTAAGAAGAGCAGTAGTTTGCAAAGGGAAATGAATAAAAAGGAGGGGGAGGAAAGTTGCAATTAGAAAAGTATGTGAACAAAAGCACAATTTTACAAAGAAGCATGACATACTGGGGAGTACTTAGAAGGTTGGTGTTACCCCATGGAGGGTATAGAAAGAGTACCTGGTGAAAAGGCCAGAAAGAATGGTTTATTTTGTTATCTAAAATGCAGATCTTATTATGGATACTTAGAAACTTTACTGGAGCTCATTACCTATAGAATGATTACCAAATTCCATTAGAATGATTAGTTTCTTAAATTCTTGCTCTTTGTAAGATAGTGTTCTAATTTGTTAATGTATTAATTAACTTAATCCTCCTAGCAAGTTTTTGTTTCACCCACTTTCCAGAAGACAATACTGGGGAAAAAGATATAGTCAGTATGTATAAGACAACCTAAATCTTATTATGGAGATAAATGCATTTGATAAAAAGACATAAGAAGAGTCTATGATGAGAATGAAAATAATCAGATGGAAGGGAAACAATGATAACATCACTAGTGATACTTGACCAATTTCAAGGTTTATTGAACTTTATTTCTTCTGAGCCAAATATTGTAATAATTGAAAGTATTATATAAATGATCATTTTATAAGGCCCAGGCCAAGCTAAGAAAAATTCCCAATAACACTGAGAATATTTCTAATCAAATATATAATCAGTCTGATGTGTTCTACATTCTTCCCCAAATACTGGATAGTGTAAGTCATATTCCAGTTTAATAAGGCATTTGACCAGTGTTTATGAATTATAATGTAGGGGTGCCAGGGTGGTTTACTCAGAGCTCATGAGTTTGGAGCCTGTTTCGGATTCTGTGTCTCCCTCTCTCTTGGCCCCTCCCCTGCCTGCACTCTGTCTCTTTCTCTCAAAAATAAACAGTAAAAAATTTAAAAAATTTTAAATTATAATGTAACAAACAGGATTCAGTATTTGTAATCTCATTATTATTATATTTAATAGGTCTCTTTCTAACTAATAAACAGTATACACACCATGTTAGAGGGATCAATACAATATTCTAGGATCATAAAAAGAATCCTGTTATTGGAATCTACTTACATCAAAATTATATTTCACTTGTTTTTATGTAGATGTATGTGTGTGGATAAATGCTTAATAATAACAAAAGAAACACATGATAATGATTATTTTAAAATGTTACAGATTATAAAGTTTAAATGAAAGGGCTAATTTTTTAATCATTTGTTTAAAATCTCTTTGAGAGTCTTCCTTGGGGCACCTGGGTGGCTCAGTTGATTAAGTGACTGACTTGATTTTGGCTCAGGTCATGATCTCACGGTTTGTGAATTCAAGCCCTGCATCAGGCTGTGCACTAATAGCACAGAACCTGCTTGTGATTCTCTCTCTCCCTCTATCTCTGCCCCTCCCCTGCTCGCTCTTTCTCTCTCAAACTAAATAACCTTTAAAAAAAATTAAATGAAATCATCTTGAGAAATCTGACTTGAAGATTGTGAAAAATATTAATAGGTTATAGTTGACTAAGACTGACCACTGTGCCACGAAATATTGAGTATAGCATAATGAAAATATCATGGATTTGGCAGTCATGCAGAGTTTTGTGTTAAGAGTTCTGATCTCTCGCCAGACTTTCTGTGCTGCCATTGCATTATCTGTAGCACTCTGGGCTTCTGTTTCCTAACTGGTAAAATTGGCAGAAAAATATTTGGTTTGCACTGGTTTTCTAGCTAAAATGAACAAATAGAAGGATTCCAGGACAATGTCTTTTTTTCATGTTAGGATCAACTAAGTATTACTTTTCTTCCTTACTTCGTATAAGAAATAATTTGAACTGAAATCACACTAATAGTGTAGAAATCAAAAGAGGTAACAAGTGCATGTATCTCTGTAGTGACTAGTATATTCAAATACAAGTAATAAAAGTTCAGAACTGGACACAGAATGTACAGAACAGAAGAGAACTTAGTGGAAGCATGAGTATTAAATGACTTTGTGAAGACTATGCAGAAGACAGGTGAGTCTGTAGTGCTCCATCAGAAAGGCCAGTAATGCCTTGCAGCTCCTGGGGCTTGGTTCTGTGACAGCACTAGAAAAAACAGGACTGTCTGAGAAATGAGTAACTATACTTGAGAAAGTGAGACATCGGCTAGAAAATTACATTTCAGGATGACATTGAGAAGGCTGCTGAACTAGATAAATTCTAAGATCCATTTTGCCTGTAACACCAGATATTTTAGCAAAAGCTAATCTGGCCTTATGACTGAATTGAATTGTGAATTCAAGGAGTGGCATTGAGTTTTATTGTACATGGATGTTACAAAGTTGGGTTTTTCTGCTTTGTTTTGAACAAATTTGTGAAATTCATGACTTGATTGAGAATAAGGGCTTTGTGTTGGGTTGCATAGTTTTGCCTAGTGTTACTAAGTTTTTTTCACTCTAAATTATAACCTGAATGTTTTCTAATGTGATATTTTGGGGTCTTCCAGTTTTGTTTTCCATTTGTTGCCAGATTTGATTGTGATGATCTTGCCAGAAAACTTTTGCCCTAAAAAGGAGGATTGCTTCCACAAAAGACAGAGAGCAGCAGTACTATGGGACCAGCCAATAAATCTCAAACATCTCCAGATACCTTCTTGCTGATGGGCATCCCAGGACTAGAGCACCTGCATATCTGGATTGGGATTCCCTTCTGCTCCATGTACATGGTGGCTGTGGTGGGGAATGTGACCATCCTGGCCGTGGTGAGGGCAGAGCGGAGTCTCCATGAGCCTATGTTCCTCTTTCTGTGCATGCTTTCTGTCACTGACCTGGTCCTCTCCACATCTACACTGCCTCGCATGCTCTGTCTCTTCTGGCTTGGAGCGCGTGACATTGCCTTTGATGCTTGCCTGGCTCAAATGTTCTTCATCCATAGCTTTACTGCTATGGAATCAGGATTTTTCCTGGCCATGGCCTTTGACCGTTACGTGGCCATTTGTCATCCACTGCACCATACCACGATTCTCACCCATGCTCGCATTGCCAAAATGGGAGCTTCTGTGGTACTCCGGGGAGTGGCCTTCTTTTCCCCACATCCTATCCTGCTCAGGCAGCTGCCCTACTGCAGAACACGAGTCATTACCCACACCTACTGTGAGTTCATGGCCGTGGTGAAGCTGGCGTGTGTGGACACAGGAGCTACCAAACGTTACAGCCTCAGTGTAGCCTCTGTCATTGGTTCCTGCGATGGCTTTTTCATTGCTGTCTCTTATGCCCTAATCCTCCGTGCAGTCTTTCGCCTTCCATCACAGGAAGCAAGTTTTAAAGCTCTAGGAACCTGTGGCTCTCATGTCTGTGTCATCCTTGTTTTCTACTCCACAGCTGTCTTTACCTTCCTCACTCACCGCTTTGGCCACAATGTGGCCCCCCAAATTCATATCTTTATTGCCAATATGTACCTTCTGGTACCACCTTTCCTTAACCCCATTGTTTATGGTATTAGAACCAAAAAAATTCGAGACCATGTCCTTAGTTCTCTAAAGGTAAAAGTCACTTGATTATCCTGGAATTGTTTGCAGAGATGGTATCATAATCAGAAGGGAAGTAGGGAAATAATTGATCCCATTTTCATAAATGACATGGAATTTTCTCCCACTGAAATCAGACACAGAGAAGAGTGACCACACATAATAGAAATTCCACAATTGTAGTGAAACTAGAGGGCATGAGACATTTTGTGCACACATGGATTTTAAGGAGCTTCCTTAAAGCTTTTTTAATTGGAAAGCAGTCCCCTTCTGCTCCTTGCTGCTACTGATCTGTGTTGTAACTGGGGGTGGTAGTTTATTTTGAAGTAGGCGTGATTTAAAAAAAAGTGAAGAAGCCCATGAGAACCTCAAAAATTCCATGTAAAGTATTTGCAATTGAAAATTTAATGATCACTATCAATATTCTGCAGAAGAGGCAATATAATAGGATTGATGTCTTTTTAATACAGGACATAGTAATTGTGTATTTTAGTCACAAGAATGGACACACACAAGACAAGTTGTCAAGCAGAAATGTGGAAAAGTTCAATAGTGCAATAATCAAGCCCACAGAATTTTTAAACATATTGCTCATAGAATATTCTGTCTCCACAAAGCATAACTTGTGCCTCTTATTGTTTTGTTATCTAAACTAAGACTGGGTCTCTTAAAGATATTCTCTTTACCTTCATCACAAATTATCCTGAAACCAGAAACAACTTTATGCTTGATGGTATGTATCTACTTGGGAATTTGCCCAGAGCTTAGGCCCAAGCCCACTGAACTAGATACAGATATTACATGTGCTTGCTCAAGGAGGTATCTATCATTATAAATAACTCAATTAATACATTTTTAGTGATTATGCTCCTGGTGATAATTAAAAATAAAATTATTAATGGGGCGCCTGGGTGGCGCAGTCGGTTAAGCGTCCGACTTCAGCCAGGTCACGATCTCGCGGTCCGTGAGTTCGAGCCCCGCGTCAGGCTCTGGGCTGATGGCTCAGAGCCTGGAGCCTGTTTCCGATTCTGTGTCTCCCTCTCTCTCTGCCCCTTCCCCGTTCATGCTCTGTCTCTCTCTGTCCCAAAAATAAATAAAAAACGTTGAAAAAAAAAAATTAAAAAAAAAATAAAATTATTAAAAAAGATATAAGTATTTTACTGGTAAAAGTCTGAATATTTTCTCTTTAAAAAATATGATTTCTTCACTTCCTGGCTTGTACAAAATGGAAATTACTCCAGAGTCACTCAATAAACACATGCTGAATTTCCTTGAATTGATGTTCTCTTTTGTGGTTTTCTATTTGTAAAGTATTATCTGTACCTTCTTTCTTCTGTTTAGTATAGGAGCTTCTTAGAAGTAAATATCTGGGCCGCTTCTCTGTATTCCTTTTCCTTAGACTCTGTTGCAATGTTGTTCAAGCTTTTATAATTTTAAATTTGGGATATTTCAACAGTTGCCACTGATATGTTCAAAGCATTAGCTTTTAATTACTATGTCTAATACATCCTTTACATTGAGATCATAGTTATCCTCATAAAAATTTAGAAAACAAACAGAATTGGGGCACCTGGGTGGCTCAGTCGGTTGAGCGTCCGACTTCGGCTCAGGTCATGATCTCGCAGTCCGTGAGTTTGAGCCCCGCGTCGGGCTCTGTGCTGACAGCTCAAAGCCTGGAGCCTGTTTCAGATTCTGTGTCTCCCTCTCTCTCTGCCCCTCCCCTATTCACGCTCTGTCTCTCTCTGTCTCAAAAATAAATAAACATTAAAAAAAATTAAAAAAAAAAGAAAACAAACAGAATTGATATGTCAGACCCATGTAAGCACCAGAATAGCAAAGCAAAACTTAATGAAATTCTTTTCTGCTCCTTCTCTTCTCATTCTTATATATCATTTGAACTGGTCCTGTTCATAAAGTCCCCCGCCTTCATTCAAACAATACGTCTCTCCATATCTTCATGTTTTGCTTAGAATGTTTCTCTCCTACCTATTCTCTTTGTCACCTGGGAAGAACTTAATTATCCTTCAAGATCCAGCTCTTGTTTAAACTCCCCCACCTTATCAGAAAGATTACGTTTCTTTCCTCAAGTCAAATTAACTAAAAATTCCCTCCACCTCTATTGTAAAAAATGCCATGATATATTTTAGTTAAATTCTTAATATGCCTTTTGCCAATTAAACTCTTGGTATGGTTTGGGGTTAAGTGCACTGGCTCTAGAAGCAGAGTGCTGAGTTCATTATTCATCTCTGTCACTTTCTATCTGTGTGCTCACAGGCAAGTTGTCCAAACTTTCTGGACCTTGTTGTCAAAATTAATAAAATGAGGATTGTAAGATTTCTTGCCCCGTAGAATTTTAAGGATTAAATGAATGAAAGCATATAAGACACTTAACATAGTTAACATCGTGGATTATCATAACAAGTATAATTTTGTGTATTTATTATATGTCAGATTTGCAAGACATAGGTGTGCATTTATATGTATATATGTGTGTGGGTAAATGTGTACATTGATACGTATACATGCAATTTAAATTATATAATTATCACCATAATCACTAGATTATTAGTCTTGATTTTACATGTGAGTAATTTAGACTCAGAGAGATTAAATAATTTGCTCATAGTCACATATTGACTAAGTGGTATAGTCTGGATTTAAACAAAAATGACAGTAATTAATCCCACTTTAAAATCCATTTACTTTTATTTTATTTTTTTTAATTTTATTTTAAATTCCAGCACAGTTAGCACACAATGTTGTATCTGTTTCAGGTGTACAATATAGTGATTCAGTAATTCTATAGATTACCCAGTGATCATCATGACATGTGTCCTCTTTAATCCCATCACCTATTTAACCCATCCTTCCACCCATCTCCCCTCTGGTAACCATCAGTTTGTTCTCTATAGTTAAGAGTCTTGTTTCTTGGTTTTCTTCTCCTTTTTTCCCCCTTGTTTGTTGTTTCTTAAATTCCACATATGAGTGAAATCATATGGTATTTGCCTTTTTATGACTGACTTATTTCACTTGGCATCATATTCTCTAGCTCCATCCATGTCATTGCAAATGGCAAGATTCATTCCTTTTTATGGCTGAGTAATATTCCATTGTGTATATATACCTCATCTTCTTTATCCACTCATCAGTTGGTGGATATTTGGGCTCTTCCATCATTTGGCTATTGTAAATAATGCTTCTATAAACTTAGGGGTGTGTATATCCTTTTGAATTAGTGTTTTTGTATTTTTTGAAATCCCATTTACTTTTTATCTATAACACCTCCAAGTGTCCTGTGAACCTATGTGTTCAGTGAATGATTCTGAAGGAATGAATAAAGCAATAAGATGTTTGAATTCACATTTCCTGTATTTTAGAACTCCCGATCATGTGATAGTTGTAATAAAGGGACCTGCATTAAAGCCATAAGGGTTATCTTTCAATGATCTTTTTTTGTAAGATAATGGAGAGTAATGACAATGACAGTAGAGACAGATCTCTCCCAGTCTAAAGAGAAAAGACGTCTTAAGGAAACGTAAACTCTGAGACTATTGCCATTATGTTGGATGTTTCGTGAAGACAAGTCTGGACCTTCTTGCTATATTTTTTGTTATTTGGAGTACCATGAACCATGGAATTTAATTATATATCCCCTGACAAGTATCAGCATTGCTTTACATGTTAGGTTTGGAAATAAAAACTAAGGAGTTATACTCACAGATTATATACCAATGGATGGCAAATAAGAAATGTCCAACAATAACAAACACAAAGCTAAATCTAAATCTTCAAAGATTCTGAATTGAATTCTAATTAAAGGAAGGAAGATATACAACTTATTCATATATTCATGCATCAAAAAATGATGGAGTGGCTAAAATGGGCCAGATTGTGCTAGGTTCTGAGAAGAGGTGAGCAAAACACAAGTCCATGTCTCAGGGACTTTACAGTCTGGGGAAATGTAATGTGAAATAATTAAATGATGCTCAAATGCATAATTACACTGGATACTAAGGGCTGTCAAGTAGAAACAAAGATTTCTGTAAGTGCACATAACATGGGGTTTTGCTCTAGTCTAAGGGAGTCAAGGAAAGCTTCCTTAACAATAATATTTGAGGGGCGCCTAGGTGGCTCAGTTGGTTGGGCTTCCGACTTTGGCTCAGGTCATGATCTCCCAGTCCGTGGGTTCGAGCCCCACATCAGACTCTGTGCTGACAGCTCAGAGCCTGGAGCCTGCTTTGGATTCTGTGTCTCCCTCTCTCTGCTCTGCCTCTGCTCGCACTCTCACTCGCTCTCTCTCTCTCTCTCTCTCTCAAAAATAAACATTAAAAAGAAAATTAAAGAAAAACATATTTGAATGCCAACTGGGAGTTAAGCAGCTGAGAAAAGAAAGATCATGAAATGGTACTGGTGATGTTACAGGGAAAGAGAACAGGATATGTGAACATGTGTGGGTGGATCTTTAGATAGGAAGTGGCACCATATGTTTGAAAATTTGGAGAGAGTCCATTTTGTGGGCTGAAGGACAGAGAGTGAAGTGAAGAGTGGATGTCTGGGGCTGAGGATTCTCAGTTTTATCCTAAAAATGAGAGGAAGACTGTGAACATTTTATGCACAGGAGTGACATCATGTTTGTGTTTTTAAAAGATCATTGTGGGGCACGTGGATAGCTTAGTCCATTAAGCATCCAACTTCGACTCAGGTAATGATCTCATGGTTTGTGAGTTCCACCCCACATGGGGATTTCTGCTGTCAGCACAGAGCCCATTTCAGATCCTCTGTCCCCTTCTCTCTCTCTCTCTTGCACATGCACACTCTCTCTCTTTCTCTCCCCCTCTCAAAAATAAGGAAACATGCAGGGAAAATAAAAAGACCATTGTGACTACAGTGAGGAAAATGTTTCGCGACAAAGAATGGAAGAAAGGAATGCAAAAGGCCTCTTAGAACATTATAAAAGTTTTTGAGGACAATATGATAATAATTTGATCCAATTGGTAGCAATCATGATAGAAAGAATTAAATTTATTTGAGTACCCTGAGTATACTTTAGGCTAGGAGAAAATGGCTTAATGAAGACTTTGACAAGCTCACAGGTTGCAGGACTGTTGGTTACCCTTCAGGTGTTGTTATAGGCCTAGAGTCTAGAGTGGAGACCTGTGGGAGCAGGGGCAGAGTGTGTGCATTTATTCATATGTAAACATTGAAAGACCTGCAATTCACCAGGTACTGGGGAAATAACAGTGAACAAACAAGATCCAGTCGCTATCATTAGGATCTTTATATTTGACCACCAGCAAAACAGTTAACAGATTTTCCCTCTCTTTACCATTTACTCTCAGATTGAGCTTCTGACTTCTGCCAAAGGTCTTTCTGAAACTCAGTCTCTCCTAAACCCAGTATTGTGCTTTTTAAAAATTTTTTTTATAGAGCTCCTCTCTTGTTCCTACTTTAATCTCACTCCTTTATGTTTCTTTTTATATATCTTACTTACCTAACAAGGGCCTTATTTAGTCACTTAAGATGTATTTCAGTGGATACATTTTTTGAAGCGTAACTAACATATAGTTATATTAGTTTCTGGTGTAGAGTATAATGATTCAGAAATTCTGGGAGCACCTGGGTGGCTCAGTCTGTTAAGCGTCCGACTTCCACTCAGGTCATGATCTCACAATTAGTGGGTTTGAGCCCCAAATCAGACTCTCTGCTATAAGCAAAGAACCCACTTTGGATCCTCTGCCCTCCTCTGTCCCTACCCCTCTCCTGCTTGGGCTCTCTCTCTCTCTGTCTCTCTCAAAAATTAATAAATAAACTTAAAAAAAATTCTGTACACTTCTCAGAGCTCATCAAGATAAGTGTGCTCTTAATCCCTCCTTTTTTTTCCAACTTTTTGTGGATTTTAATTGCATCTAGGAAATCAAGACTCCTAATTTTAGTTTAAGTTTTGCTTATAGAGGTCCCAAAGTCACTGGAAATGAAAATGATTTCAACTATTGGTTTGGAAGCAAGCTGTAGCAATTTTAAAATGCTTATAGCTTCACACACATCTGCCTTCTGTTACTCCAGGTGTGCTTTAATTTCCATCCTAAATGATTCTCCAGCCCTTACTCTTTCTCTCTAGGGTTTCTAAACCTTATGAACAGTTAGATTTACAGTGCTCCTTAATATCTGCTCTTATTCGTACGTGGTATCCTTAGTGATTGGCTCTAGGATTGGTTTTCCAGGATATCCAGGCTAAATAAGGCACTTTGCCAACAGAGAGGCCAGTAGGGATCCCCAAGGACCAGAACAAACAGCATAAATCTGCCTTTTATTCTGGTCATCAGCAGATCTTCCCCATACCTTCAGTAAATGAATGCTTTGCTGCTCCCAGTCCCACTGTGACTAGACTCACAACCATCTACAGGTACTACTTACTCTAGGAAAAGAGAGGAAAAGGAGGGAAAAGAGTAGAAAATCCTGGGATGCAAGGTCGTGGAGGGAAAAAGAGATTCTCTTTTAATCCACATACTACCATCACCAGCCCTTGTAAGGCCATGGTTGGAATCTACAATCTTTAGGATACCCAGTGACACTCTTTAGAAAATAAGTATATTTCTAATTTTTATGTCTAAATTGGTGGTGTCTTTACTTATGATTAATGTTGATATAGTTGTTCCTGGCAACTGTTTGTGATTGCTCAGACAGAACTTTACCATGTTGTTAAAACTCTATAATGTCCTAATGTCCCCATCACATGGAGAAATTTTATCTACATTATTCCTCATCGTTCATAATTCAATTTCTACCTGAAAACTCCAATTGATAGTGAGCTTCTGGTGTCACAGGACTGTCTTTTCTATTTGAATTTGTGATAGGATCATTTCCCCTATTGGACTAAAATGCACCTTTTAAAATTTTTTAACATCCTTTATTTGGCCAGATACCTATTTCTGGTGACACTATTTTTTTTTTTTTGCTCTTTAGTATTTGAAGATTAAGTTATTTAGGGCCATCAAATATTCCTTTTTATGGTGTCATTTAAAGAGTATTAATTATCCTCGTTACAGTTCTTTCCAAGAAACAACCAAAAGAACATTACTTTCTCCATATCTCACTTAAAATTTGTACTTCTAGAAAAAGAAGAAAATTTGCATTTATAGACTATCAAAACATTCGGAAAATTATGCCAGGATCATTGCATGTTTTATACAATATTGAAATT
Organism: Neofelis nebulosa; assembly: GCF_028018385.1. Classification (NCBI taxonomy): domain Eukaryota; kingdom Metazoa; phylum Chordata; class Mammalia; order Carnivora; family Felidae; genus Neofelis; species Neofelis nebulosa. The sequence continues at coordinate 61,199,212 of NC_080791.1, read as the reverse complement.
TAATCATGGATTTAATCCTCACTTCAAGCTTTGAAAGGTAAGCCTCATCCCAATTTTGAGATGAGGAAATGAGGCTTTGTCTTAAACGGCTTGATCAAGTCACTTAAGTGGCAGGACTGAGATTGTATCCCAGACATGTGTTTTCACAAAGGCTTTGCTATTTTAACTCCCAAGTTACCTTCGAGGAGGTCTGACTGTCCTGTGGCTATCGTGTGCTTTTTGGCAAATGCAGTTGACACATGAAATACTTAGATCTCAATTTATGATGTATAAACATTACAGTAGTATGTTAGCAGATATGCCACTCTTACTGGGGGCTCTTCAAAATTTAAAATTTATACCTGAGACTGCTTCTCCCTTCTTCAGTGAGAGTAGCCTAGGATTATCTCCCTCCACACCTTAAGTAACTGAAGCTTTTGATCATTAGTTTATGCAGTATAATTATGATTATTACCATAAGCTACTGAATACCCAGCATTTTAGGTGCAAATGATGCTGTGATTTCAAAATGTCCCTTGTTTCTTTCTCCCTAGGAATCAGACTGTTAGGAGTTCAGATTAGGGATGTCCTCTTGCAACAACTCCATTCCTCAACCCTTGACATTTGTCCTGGCTGGAATTCCTGGCTTGGAATCTTCCCATGGCTGGTTCTCTGTGCCTTTTTTCTTGGTATTTGTCATTACAATGATTGGGAATGCCGCCATCTTATGCATCATCTGGGTGGAGAAGAGTCTTCATGAGCCCGTGTTTCTCCTCCTGGCCATGCTGTCTGTTGTTGACCTGTCCCTGGTCAGTGTCACTGTGCCCCGCATGCTAGGGATCTTCTGGATGAATGCCAAAGACATCAGCTTTAATGCCTGCCTCGCACAGATGTTTTTCATCCCTTCATTTTATGTCATGGAGTCTGGGATCCTCCTAGCCATGGCTTTTGACAGATTTGTGGCTATCTGGTACCCTCTGAGATATACGACCATCCTTGCTAACAACATACTTGTGAAGATGGCCCTGGCTGTCCTGACAAGGGCAGTGGCAGTGCTGACTCCAGCACCCATCCTGGCAAAAAGACTGGAAAGCTTCCAAACCCACATCATCTCTTACTCCTACTGTGCCTACATGGCTGTGGTACAGATAGCCTGTGGGGACATCTCCAACCACATTGTCTATGGCCTCATGGTTATTGTAACATCTGTGGGATTTGATTTGCTTTTTATCATTCTGTCCTATGGGCTGATCCTTCATGCTGTCTTTCGGATCCCCTCTTGGGAGGCAGGGGGCAAAGCTCTCAGTACATGTGGCTCCCATCTTTGTGTCATAGCTCTCTTTTATTCTCCTGTTGTCTTCTCTGTCCTGGCCCAGATTTTAGGCTACCATATGGCTCCCTATATCCAGATTATCATTGACAACCTCTACTTCCTAGTGCCTCCCATGGCCAACCCCTTGATTTATGGAGCCCGGACTAAGCAAATGCGGGAGCGGGTACTACGGATCCTCCGCTGTCATAGAAACTGAGGATGATATCTGAGGTGGACAGGATACCTGTGATATGGAGCTGGAAATCTTGTTAGGTTGAAGGTAGAGATAATGGCTGCCTGATTTCAGGTTTCCTGGGCAAAGGAATAGCAAAGGCAAAAGAAGGATTCGGTGAGTGTGGGCACATAATGGGGGGCATGTTCTCTCCGTCAGAATGTAGTTTTTATGAAACTCTCATGACCAGAACCTTCCCCAAATGTTTATGTAAATTATAAAGTAGGAGATATTTTGTTGTTAATTCTATTATTTAATCCCATCAGAGAACATAAATTGTAAGCTCTTTTTTTTTCAAATGATGTAAAAAATGAATTTAGTCATACATTCTCATGATCTATGGGCAAAAATAATTATCCAAATTTTTTGTTGATTCCATGATTTTTCTTCCACACCTATGTTTTCAGATATTATACCAACATAAAATTATATATCATAAAAAACAATCCTAATGGGAATAAACATGTATAAATATCTATGATCATGTCTGAGTAATGAGCTCCTTTTTGGTCTGAATGGTTTTAATGCAGAAGAGTCATCTTTAGAGAGTTACTATTGGTGTCTAAATATGGAACCAATATACAGTGGGTTGGACTTGGTAGGTAAGTATTTAACAAAGGCGGGGGGCGGGGGGAAAGGCCTTTAACAAAGTTATTTTTTCACTAGCTTCGTTTTCTCCCTTCCACCTACCTGACCTCATATACTTTCATATATTCAAGACACCCGAATTTGTATCTTAAATCATGAATTATGTCTGTGTTCCAGAAAAAGAAAACCAACACATTATAATAGCCTTGTGAACAACTCTTCATATATACCCTCAACTTAAATCTTCCCAAACTAAACTCTTAGTCTTCTTCCTAGCTTGATTGTCCCTCTGCATTCCCCATTCTTTTCTTTTGACTTCAGTTAAATTAAATAAAAAAGCTTGAAATTACTTAGTTGTCTTTATTTCTTTTCTTTCATCCAACCAGTGACCAAGACATGCCTGCACATTTCCACTCTCTACTTCTCTACCTCATACTTTCATCAGTGTACTGCAGATTCTCCTAACTTTCCTATACCAAATCTCTCTCCTATCCAAAGTTGTTATTAGCACTGCAACACGTCTTTCCCAAGCAAATATCTCATTTTGTCCACTTAAATCTCCAGCAGCCTATGCCTCAAGACAAAGTCTAAACTCCCCAGCACTCAAGTTATTGCTTGACTTGATGCCCATCTGCCTTGCCAGGTGCTTTCTTTTCACTAAATCATAATTAGGCATCAATCCAGCTAAAGCTGACTGCTTTATTTGAAAAGAAACAACACATTCCTTGCTACTTTAGCTCATTCTTAATGCTATTTTGGAGGCATTTTCACTTGGTCTTTCTTACTCAAAATTCTTCCCATCTCACACTTCAATTTGTTTTCCTTAATGCCTGCCTTCAGATGATATCACTCAGTCATTTTCTGTATTGCCAGACACTAGGTTTCCTTGATCCGGCCTATACTTCAGATGCTGGTCTGCATGCCTTCCCATTACCCTTACACTGACATTTCTTTAAGGGCCATGCCCAGAAACTGAATTTTTCACTGCACATAAGCAGATTGTAATCCTCCTTGTCTTAGTTTTTCAGAAACAGTATTGAACATCAACTCATAAAACATGGGATAACCTATACATGTAAATCATACCCATCTTCCTATCTCTAATGTTCACAATTTAGATATCCCTAGGTCTAACTGGAACAAAATTACACAGATAACATTTATGTCGCACAAATGTATACAAATATACATGCTTTTTGTTTCATATACATGCTTACAATCATCATATTCGTCTATAAACATCTCTTTCTCTCAGTCTCTCTCTGAAACATGCTATCATATTCATATTTATACACATTCATACACCATACCTGAGAAACGCAAGCATTCACAAGCACATATATGTACACGTGTATCTGACGTACATATTAATTACGTCCATAAATATGCAAAACCACGATTAAACTCCTTGCAGTTTGCCTGAACAAGTTTTCAGAGACCTAACTTTGCTCAGATAAATTAACGACTCCTCTCCGAATGCCCCTACCACATGCTGTTCATCATTATCTGGGACCCATTTTATGCAATACTTTCTATGTAAGCCTTCCTTGACCTCCCCTCTCTTCTTTTTCTCTACTCTCTATTGGGTTCATTTTCAGTGGTCTCCAGTGTCACTCAATCCTTCCTTAATTGTAACACACGATTACTTCATATGACAATTGCCTCTTTACATGATCTTTTTCTACACTAAAATTAAATATATAATATTATAGTGAAATCTTTTCGACTCCATTTCTGAATATTATTTAGGGCATGTTCTTTCACCTTCAGTGTACCATTGGTGTTCCCTCAAATATAATTCCCCTTCTCAATTGTTATAATTAATTTAGCTAGGCTATAAACAACTCCCAAATTAAGAGTTTGGGATTGTTTGGGCTCAATACTCTCATTTCATTTTTCTCTCATGGTTGCATGGCAAAAAGGGTTGTGTAGGGCTAGAATCTTGTGAAGAGTCGGTGAGAATGGACATCCAATGTGGCTTCTTCATGGACAAGCCTGGTGCCATAGTGCTCCTCCCCCTAGGCTCTCTCTCCATAACATTAGCCTGGGTTTCTTACCTGGTGTTTCAGGGCTTCATGAGGTAAAGACCAGAAGCTGCTGGACCAGATATGGTCTATACCCAAGACTTAGCATCACTTTTGTAGTATCTTATTGCTCAAAGCAGTCAAAGGATTTGACCAAATCAAGGGGTTGGAAAGTAGACTCATTATTGATGATTAGATTGCAGAAAAACATTGAGTTTAGAAAATACTGTTATAGCCATCTTTGACAGATCCAGTCTGGCATAGTTTCTTCTCTGTCTACAACAGTTCACATCCCTTTCATAGGCAGCATATACTTAACATATCCTCTAAAATTCCAGGCCTCATCCTATTATGATATCTGTCCAGAATTTCATCATCTAAATCATACCCAGATGTAGGTGAGGCTTCAAAGGTTTGGTTCCTTAGATATAGTTCTTTGTGTACAATTTCCTTTTTCTATGAATATCTATTAACTGAAGAGATAAGTCTTCTGCCTCTTACACTGCCAACATAGAATGTTAGTACAGCAATTAGAAAACTGTAAAAACATTCCCATTCCAAAAGAGGAAGAAAGATGGAGCATGGGAGTCGCTGGTCCCTAGCATGCTAAAATCTAAGGCACACATTCTCAGCTTCTTGATTAAGTTCTTACCCTGCTCCATGAGGATAATTCTGCTTCTTTGTGGTTCTTGGCTTTACCTTCTGAGACCTAGACCCCGTACTCTGTATCATCACTCATTTTCTAAAAGAAGTGGACCACATTTTCATTTTATCTTCCTAAGCCTATAGTTTGGGGACTCCAGTGGTTCTTTTCATTTTGAGATGCCTGTGCTTTTCAATCTAACCAGGCAGTTCTTCTGACTAGTAAAGGATCTTGAAAATGCATACTTTTATCCAGAAGCTAGCTCATGCTTTAAGAGTATATAATGTCTAGAGAAAAAGTGAATGAGAAACAATTTTGTGTTCGAACTCAGAAATACCTGAGGCTTCTGTGGCTGTTATGAGTAGTGTTTGCAAGTTAAACACTTACTTCTTTAACTCATTTTTCTCTATACATATTTTATTACAAGTGGCATTGTCAACATTGTCTGGAAGTTTCCTTCATTTTTTATTTTCTACCTTAAAAAAGTTCCACCATCCACAGATAGCTTTATTCTCTGGTACACAATGACAAGTTTGTCATTCTATTTAATGCCTTCATTAACAGTCTTATTGGTATCCTTCAAGATTCTGTCCGTCCGCTCAAAGCCAGTGCTTCATATTCTAGGGGTTTCTGTTATTGCAGAATCTAGTTGTTAACATCATTTTTCATATGTATGTATGTGTGTGTGTGTGTGTGTGTGTGTGTTTTATTGTTTATTTATTTTTGAGGAGAGGAAGGGGCAGAGAGAGGGGAACAGAGAATCTGAAGTGGGCTCCACGCTGACAGCAGCAAACCTGATGTGGGGCTCGAACTCATGAACCGCAAGATCATGACCTGAGCCGAAGTCAGACATTCAACTGACTGAGCCACCCAGGCATCCCTTTATATTTTAACTGGTGATGTGTAATATAACACTGCGAAACTTAGTGGCTTTAAATGGTATTTTATGATTTTTTTTTTCTCTCAAGGTACTATTGATTGTCTGGACTCATCTGTATAGTTCTCACTTGGGAGTCTCTCAAGCAGTTGCAGATAATGTTTAGAACAGGAATCTAAGACTGGATACTCAAGCCTTCTTCATTCATATGTTAGGCATTGCAGTCTACCTCCACACTGACTCCTGTTCCTTCGGATTAGAATTAGGTGGGTTCTTACATGGTGGCATGAAAACAGAAAAGGTTGTGGTATTAGTTAAGGTCTCTACCAAGACCTGGCACAGATTGTTTTCTGTTGTATTCATGGCAGATGAAGGGCCTTAAACATATCAGGGTATAGGGAAGAGTCCATTCTTGACTGAGGAGTGGCAAGAGCACATAACAGAAAAGTGTGTGATGTGGAAGATATGGTTATTAGCCATTCTTGGAAGATAGAATTTGCCACACTCAACTTTTCTTTCACTTCCATCATAAATGATTTTTCAGTTTCTACCTCTTCTCAATGGTTCCATATTATGTTCCTAAACATTTCTATCATTGCTCACCAGTGATGATTTTCCAGTGCTTCCCATATTAGGTCTCATACATATAATCAGTCTACTCTCGATTTTGTGAATTAGTTTTATTCTTTAGAGATTCCAAGGCAGCCAAGGTGTTTTGGATACAGAGATTTATAGGGATTCATGACAGCCAGGGCACACCAGCACACACCTATTCCTTTCCAAGACAACATGCCTAATTCTATACAATAGCAATTTTCTTCCCATGACTCAAAAAATTAGCTTCCCTTCTGATTACTGCTCTATTGAGAAATGACTCTCAAACAACTCTAGTTTCTATTCTAGAAAAAAAAAAGTTGGAGTGGGTACAGTTATGGAATGTAAAGTCATATGGAAAAAAGAAATACTCAAATATTGTCACTGATTAAATACACCAACAACCAGTTGTTAGTTCATATGCCTACCCACTGAAAATAATTATCATTCCTTACAGCTCTGACTCAACCCAACCAGTGGTACTTATAGTTGCTGTGATTTTCTTCTAATTCCATCTGCCGCATGAAGAATGTCGATCCATAGAAAGGATTGCTCAATTCCTATTTGAAAATCTCCTCTGATAGAGAGCTTCCTCCACGTGCACACCTAATGGCACTATGTGGCATAATTTACCTAATTCACACTATGGCATTTGTGTTTCCGTCGAGTTCTTAGCAATAGTGAGCTCAAATTTACCTTCTTTTTATCATCCACTCCTGAAATATATAAGATCTGGTGGCCACAAAAGAAATATATTTTGTCTAGCGTATTCTTGCAATTGAAGTGACAGTTACCAGAGACTTCAAATTCTACTTTAATAAAGGTAAAAATTCAAAGTTCCTTAATAACATTAGTCACTTTCAATTCAATTACTCACAACAAATGTTTAGTTTGTAGATTACTTTCAAGGTTTTCCACCCCATAGGTAAGAAATATATTTTTACTTTTTTAAAAAATGTATTTTAGGGGCGCCTGGGTGGCGCAGTCGGTTAAGCGTCCGACTTCAGCCAGGTCACGATCTCGCGATCCGTGAGTTCGAGCCCCGCGTCGGGCTCTGGGCTGATGGCTCGGAGCCTGGAGCCTGTTTCCGATTCTGTGTCTCCCTCTCTCTCTGCCCCTCCCCCGTTCATGCTCTGTCTCTCTCTGTCCCAAAAATAAATAAAAAATGTTGAAAAAAAAAATTAAAAAAAAAAATGTATTTTAGAGAGAAACAGGGAGAGTGTGAGGCAGGGAGAGGGGCAAAGGAAAAGAGAGAATCTTTCTCCAGTCAGTGTGGAGCCTGATGTGGGGCTTGATCCCATGACCCTGGGATCATGACCTGAGCCAAAATCAAGAGTGAGACACTCAACCAACTGAGCCACCTGGGTGCCCCTATACTTTTTTAGTACAGATTAAGTGCAAGATTAAATTTTGCCATTTAACTATCTTATCACAATTGCAAAATTTATATTATTTTTTTCATCAAATTGGGACATTAAAGCATAAACTTAAAACAACCATGTCCAAAGTCACCTCTAATAAACTCTGAATGTATCTCAGATATGTGGTACTTCAAAGCCTTTGATCTTTGGGTTATACCAGCTTACCTTCCTACATGCCATTATCATTTAGCTGTGTTTTCCCTTGTACCAAATACAGCTAGCATTTAAAGCTCCTTGATCTGATTAATGTCATCAACCAAGAACAATACTGTATTAATCTTTAAACATCTGGGGCACATAAAGTTTGACTCAAGCAGTTTGAAATCAACAAGAGAGAAGAAACATTTTTTTTTCCCAAAATATGACACCATTTTTGTTATTTTTAAAATGAAAACAGGGACTGTTGGTGGGAATGTAAATTGGTATAGTCACTATGGAAGACAGTATGGAGGTTCCTCAAAAAACTAAAAATAGGGGCGCCTGGGTGGCGCAGTCGGTTAAGCGTCCGACTTCAGCTAGGTCACGATCTCGCGGTCCGTGAGTTCGAGCCCCGCGTCAGGCTCTGGGCTGATGGCTCGGAGCCTGGAGCCTGTTTCCGATTCTGTGTCTCCCTCTCTCTCTGCCCCTCCCCCGTTCATGCTCTGTCTCTCTCTGTCCCAAAAATAAATAAATAAAAAAAAGTTGAAAAAAAAAAAAAAATTTAAAAAAAAACTAAAAATAGAACTACCATATAATTCAGTAATCATACTTCAGGGTATATACCCAAGGGAAATGAAAAGAGAATATCAAAGAAATATTTCTACTCCCATGTTTATTACAGCAATATTAACAATAGCCATGATACGGAGACAATCTAAGTGTCAATCAGTGGATGAATGGACAAACACACACACACACACACACACACACACACACACACACACAATGGAAGATCATTCAGCTATGAGAAAGAAGGACATCCTATTGTTTGTCACAACATGGCTGGACCTTGAGGGCATTATGTTAAGTGAAATAAATCAGAAAAATACAAATACTATATGATATCACTTACATGTGGAATCTATAAAGGCCAAACTCATAGAAACAGAGTAGAATGGTGGTTACCAGGGGCTGGGGATGGAGGAAGGGGAGATGTTGATCAAAGAGTACAAATTTCCAGTTAATAAGATAAGTTCTGGGCATCTAATGCATATTATAGGGATTATAGCTAGCAATACTGTATTATATACTTGAAAGTTGTTGAGAGATAACATCTTAAATGTTCTTACAACAGAAAAGAGATGGTTATTATGTGACATGATGCTGGTGTTAGCTAACACTGTGGTGGTATCATTTTGCACTCTATGTGTTTTGAATCAACACATTGTACATCTTAAACCTGAACAGTGTTATATGTCGATTATATCTCCACAATGCTGGAAAAGAAATAAATGCAATGTAGAATTTAATTCTGCTGTGGTTATGAAGTAGGAGCTTGAGTCAGATTACACATAGGAATTTTCTCTCTAAATGATCTCACTTGGGCATTGGCACGTGAACATCTATTAACACATAATATGCTATGATTGTAAAGGCATAGACATTTATTGGAGTTTTTATAGAATTTAACTTCAGGTTTTCCCTAAAATCAACTTCCATTAGAAGTCATAAACTGTCCATGTATCAAATATTTCCTTTAGGATGTTTCAAATTTGCACGACTTTTTAAAATAGGTATTCTTATTTCCATTCAGAGCAAGAAGCTGCATATCAAGAGGACTAGAAAGGAAATATAAATTTTATTATAGTAAGATTTTCTTCAATATATTAAAATTTTATAGTGGAAGCAACAAAAAAATACACCGCAAGTGTTTCCTTACTCCATCTATTTTTCCTTATCTCAGGTCGCTGTCATAACAATGACTTCCTTGCATTTTATATTAAATTTTTAATGCCTGTCTTCATTATTATTGTTAACAATTTTAATAATGATAATAACTATCTTTGAAGCGCCTTATCATTATGTGCTATGCTTAAAACACATTTTAAATTGTTATGTCCATACAATCGTCCTTTAAGGGAATTATTATTATCCCAATTATAAAGATGAGGGAAACTAGGTTTAGACAATTAAAATATTTTTAAATTTTCTTTTTATAACACACAACTATTAGATAGTAGAGTCAAAAGTCAGGCTTACATCTGTCTGATCAAAATATCCATGTTTTTAATATTTTTACAGTACTGTTTTCCTGGAGAGAATTTCTTGAGGGCAGGGACTGCATGAACATTATTTAGGCTCTTTCAGAGCCTTTCATACTATGTACACAATATAGATACTGAGTTTAAACAAAATGAATGAATTAATAAATGGATAAATAGATTAATAGCTCTCACACCTGTTTTGGGTTTTGATTCAGATAGTGGCAGGAGGATTGAAAGTTTCCTTCACTAGTATATTCCATATTTTTTTTTTGAAGACAGCTAGTTTATCTTATTTGGAAATCTCACTCTTTTGGTCTACCTTTTGTATGTCTTTCTTTTAAAAGACTCTAGATGGGGGTGGGGGGATACCTGGGTGGTTTAGTTGGTTAAGCCTCTGACTTAGGCTCAGGTCATGATCTCATGGTTGGTGAGTTGGAGCCCTGCATCGGGCTTTGTGCTGACAACTCAGAGCCCAGAGCCTGCTTCAGATTCCGTGTCTCCCCCTCTCTCTGCCCCTCCCCTGCTCACACTCTGTCTCTGTCTCTCTCTCTCTCAAAAATAAATAAACATTAAACAAAATTTTTTAAAGTAAAAAACATAAAAGCCTCTAGATGGAATTCTAGTCCCACAAAATATATAAAAGAATCTTTCTTATTACAAAAATCACTTTAGGATAAGAATTTAATTCAATATGTCTCAATATTTCTTGTGAAGACACGCAAGATAATACCAAAAAAAAAAAAAAATCATCCAGTGAGCCTTATCTTGTCTGCCTGGGAAACAAAGGATGCCCCCTCCTTCCCAGTAGAAAGGCTATATAACCAAACTCAGTTTTCCATTGGCTCAGGTAACAGGGAAAATCTCCACATATTGGAAAACTAGTGTTTCCATTTGTTCTTCTAAATAGTTCGTACTTCAGAATTTTTCCCATAAATATCTGACTGCTTGGTACCTGAGACCTATGTATTAATTCTCCTACAAATCTATTTCATGGGGATTCTTTCTCTGGAGTACATGACACATTTAGCATTGTTCCATACCTTGTCTAAATCTGTGAAATCATGAAGGAACTTACTGTCTTCTGTTTACTTGTTTTTTTCATGTTTACCCAGAAAAACATTTTCTTACCTACATTATAAAAGACTGTCTGTCCATTTACCCTCAACCTGCTCCATATATTGCCTGTAGATAGTCTCTTCATTTCAGTGGATTCCCATGACTCCAAGACCTTTCTCTGACCTGGGGAGCATGCTCTGTCCATAAATAGTACATGTGAGAAGTGTTGGGAAGGTGATATTTTAGGAGTTACCATCTAACAAGAGGTGGAGATTTCTAGATAAATATGCTGTTTCTAGCCCCTCATTGGTACAGTTTCAAGGTGTGACCCTTACCTTTTCCAGATACCCTCAACAGGAAAGAGCTCTGGTAATCCATAGCGGTAACCTGCTCAGTCATGCACACATGAATGGCTTACTTCTCTTCATTATCTTTCTTGCTCAGTCCTTTGCAAACTTTTTTCTTGAAGCAAGTCCCAAATATACTACATACACTAAAATTATTGCTTTGATTTGCTTTTGGGGAAACCCTTGACAGACACTCTTATGCCATACTCACCTGTTTATATACTGAGATCATCATAGGATAAACTTTAATCTTCTATTCCTACTATAAGACATAGTATAAGTCTTTAGCTTGACCATCAAGAGGAGGGAGACAAACCACTATGGTAAATAGAAAAACCAACTGAGTTAAGATTATTGGTGTCCATATGGTGATAATAATGGTAGTGTGTATGCTCTCAAGCCACAGAGATGCCGGACAAGAAGGTCTGACATGAAAAGGTAACTAAAGGAGATATAGATAAACTTCAACGTCTTTGGATTTTCTTCACTAGCTTGTAAGCCCTTTGAGAAGTTTCATGCCCCTCATCAGAGAACTGCTCATGTTGATGGATTGCATCTCAAAAATGTTGGAAGTATCTCCTAATATCATTTAGGTAAAAAAAAAAATAAGTTCATAGAGAGTTACCAGACTATACAGAGAATGAACTCCTTCCAAGGCCATCACAAGCTAGTCAATGGCAACTCTGAGAAGTTGAGTTGTTCATTTATCCAATAAAAGGACTATATTTGTACAACTAAATAAAACCATGTGTCAGACATTGATATATTAATACATAATTCCCTACTTCAGAATTCTGTGTATTATTGATCACTAACAAAGGCACAGATGAGCCTGCTTTTTCCTGAATCACTGCTCAAGGAGGTTAGATGCACACACACCCGCACATACTTCTCCACATCTATATGAGTTATGATGATAGTCTTTTAAAAATGTGAAATCTTGGTTAATAACATTTTATCATTTTAAGTAAAATGCATTATTCAAATCTCACATTTGTCTTGACTTCCTATATGAGGTCTTCTCCGATTCTTTTTAAAATCTAAATTAGTTGCTTCTCACATGTGAAAGTAGATATTTTCTTATTCTTTTACCATGGCCTAAATAACATTAAATTATATTTGCTCAGTATTTTATATTGTAGCTATACTCTCATCTTTTGAAATCATGGAATCTGTCTTTGTCACTGTTACACATAAAGGATAAACTGCTTCTTGGTATTGCAGAAAGATACAATAGATGTGCAAATGAGGAAGGAAGAAAAAAACAAGAAAGATTGATAGAAGGAAGGAAGGTAAAAAGAAAAGATAAAGGAAGAAAGGAATAGAGAGATGGGGGATATTATAGGAATTAATGAGATGCTTATATACTTGTTACTCAAGTTTATCTCACCTTCTGATTCCTTTTGTTTGGGGAATATAGATTATTTAGGGGAGATCCTTATAATGTGAAAGTCCCACCAACATAGACATAGTACAAGGAGATTCCATCATAAATGGGTAAATATACATTTTTCCGGTGTCATTCTGTTCTTAGATCACTTCTGGGTGTCAGGCTTCAGAATACAAATCTGAGCAACCCGCATGCGGATCTCCTTGGTCTTTACACCATAGACAATGGGGTTAAGGGCAGGGGGCACAAGCAGATAGATAGTAGACAAGAGGATATGAACATAGGGTGATACATGTCCAAAACGGTGGCTGAAGAAGGAAAAAAAGGCAAGGATATAAAACTCCAGGAAGACAACAATATGGGCAGTACAAGTATTGAATGCTTTGCGTCGTGCCTCCTTCTGGGGAAGACGAAAAACAACCTGAAATATCAGAATGTAGGAGATGAAGACAAAGATCATGTCAAAACCTAGAATTGCAAAGGCCACAAAGAGCCCATATGATTTATTAATATGGACATCTTCTGCAGCCAACTTGACCACAGCCATGTGCTCACAGTAGGAATGGACAATGACCACAGATTGGAAAAGTTGCAGGCGTTTAAGCAGAATGGGTAAAATTCCAACAAGCACCGTTGCCCGGACTACTACCATCAGTACGATTTGAACTAGAAAGAGAGGTGTGAGGATGGATGTGTGCCTCAAAGGATCACAGATGGCAACATAGCGGTCAAAGGCCATGGCCAACAGGATACCAGATTCCATGCCCTGCAAGGCATGGATAAAGAAGAGCTGAGTGAGGCAAGCATCAAAAGCCATGGAGCACAAGCCAAACCAGAAGATGGCCAACATCTTGGGAGCAATGGCTACACAGAGACCTAGGTCAGTGCCTGCCAAAACTGCTAGGAAGATGTACATGGGTTGGTGAAGACTGCGTTCTGTAGGGATGATGATTAACAAGAAGATGTTCCCCAGCACAGCCACCAGGCACACTCCAAGGAAGGGAAATCCGATCCAAAACTGCACATGCTCTAGTCCAGGGATCCCAGTCAGGGTCACAGTCTTTGGGTTCAGATATGACATGTTGGTAGATCCCATCAGGGTGATAAATCCTTTTCTCTCCACTGACTCTGATACCTATTCAGAGAAAAATTATGGATGAAAAATAAGGGAATTCTCATCATGTCTTCTATAACATAAAAAAACATAGATGGAAATGTGGCCACTACTTTTAATTTTGGGGAATCAACAAGTCACTATTAGAACAGGATTCTTGAATATCTTTTCCCAAAGCCTGTGTGGGTATCTGCATGAAGAAATTGTAGAAATGGAGTTTATGATTCTAAGAGCATTGATCTTGCTAGGTTCTGAAGTGTTCTCAGATGGTGCCATAGAGGACAATATTAGCTCCTTTGTCTATATCTATCTCCAAACTCCAGACACCTTTCAGATTAAGAGAAATCCCTCGGTGGCACTTGAAGGCATAGGATAGATTCTCAATCCCATAGACCTGTCCATTGTTTTCAAAGCTCAGAATCTCCAGAAAGTGGCAGCCTTTCCCGGTCTTCCCATTTTTTTTGTGGTTTAGGGAGTAAAATACTGTCCCACAGATCTTAGGAATTGACTCTCAGAGTGGGGAATGAGGATATTTGTTCTTTCTGCAAATACTGGTTGAGCTGACTATGTGCAGACCCATTATCCAGGTTCATGGAAATGATATGGAGGAGTTGTTCTTTTATCAGTAGAGGCAGAGTGTATTTGACTCACTGAGATAATTCTGTTTGGTTAGCTTTCAAAGTGGATATATAAGCAGAATGGGGTAGATGGTGATATAAGTAGTCACAGATCCTAGAGAAGACAGAAAGTTGTGAAGATTGATAGGAAGTCAATTGAATAAACAGGCACCATAAATTAGGATAGGATAGTAACCCACAGAAACAGATCAATTGGAAAACCAGTGTAGCTTAAATATTCTGACGATATTAATGTGTTTCAGATGCAAAAAGGCAGGGTTGGCTGTGAGCCACTGTAATGTCCATAATGGAGCTCGACCTAACCTAGGTGCTTTCGTGCATTTTACTGGTGTTATTTGGCCAAGAAAATAATTACTCCTTTTGATTGTACTGTCCCATTTCACACCCACCTCAAACTTCTGGAATTGTTATAATTTGCTCTCTTTCCTTATAAATTTATTCAGTAAACCTTATGTACTCTTTTTTACTTTTTCATTAGCCATTCTACAAGCTTAAAATCATCCAAAAGTTTCATTTTGTTTTCCTTATGATTTTGTCATAGCCAAATCATTGAATAGAGAATACCGCTCCGAATGAGATTTTACACATTTTCTTTGAAGGGAAACTAGAAGGATTACTGTTATAACATCATAGGAAAAAACAGACTGGTTCACAGTCAGTAGGAATATAGATGTGGCTATCACTAAGAAGTCCCTAATGCAATAAAATCTAAAATACTGCTTGATTGAAAGTAGGAGATCATTATATGACCTTCTGTAGCTACATATACCAATGGACTATGACCAAGGCAATAAAAAGCTATATATTATAGAAATTTTGTGAAAGGAAATTCCCTATGATGCCCAAATAACGAGGTTAGGTGAGGAAGTAGTGGATTCTCTAGAAGAGATTACTGATAAACATGAATATATCTTACTAAGGTGACATGAGTAGACAAAGGCAGAACCTAAAGGAACAGTAAAAGGCCACTAGATATATTTATAATGCTTGATGGTATAAGGATAAAATGCTAAATAGTATAGCATATGCTATATATAAATAATATAAATGTGTATTATATAAACGCAAATACATATATGCATTATTTGTATATTTATAATGCATAAAATAATTATAATAGTTATACAAGTAATATGAATACATATTATATAAAATAAATTTATATTAGACAAATACATATTTATATAAACATTTGTGTATGTAATTTATATTATATAAATATATAAGAAAATATAAAAATATAAAATGTATAAATGTAAACAAAATATATATAAAAATTAAATTTGTATATGATAAAATATACATTACATGTAAGGTTTTATATTATATATATAAATATATATGTATATGTAATTTTTTGTATATTATGATGTTTTGATATCTTACAAAACCTTTCTGGCTGGGAGAGACCCACCTCTCTCTGGCTGGGTTAGTTAATTCTTAAAGTAACAAAGGGTCCAGCCAGGATCATACCTTCGATATGCAAACTAACCAGTCCATACCTCCTTTATCTGCCAGGAAACAGTATCCTTCTGCCTTAATTATCTTGGGGCCAAGTACCAGGAAACTAGACACTATACCTCTAACACAAAATCCACCAAACTTATTCCAACTAACCAATTCTAAACTGTTCACACTTTCCTTCCTTCCTTTCCTGTGGAAATACCAACAAAGTCCAGAGCTTAAGCACTTAAATGCTCTGCCTTTGCCACTCTCCCCACCTCCCCCTCCTTTCCTCTGCCTCCTGATCACCCTGGTGATTTTCTATTTGGCCCTGCAAGGCCTCTGTGTCTCCTGTCTCTAGGACCTATTGGTATGATTACCTCTGTTTTCCTGAGCCTCTCCACTGTTTTTTCTTGAGGCTGCAGCATACTGATAATCTGATAAAAAGATAAATAGTATGTAAAATCATGGGATAAGAATTTAGAAATATAGCATATCATCTATTGCTGGCACTATGATATGTTACATGGAATCTTACCCAGTTCCTTAATTTTTCTCAACTGTAAATGGGAGTAGTAATGGCACTTAACTCACTGAATTATTGTGAGAACTGTGTTAGTTTATATGTGAAGAACTCAGGACAATGTATGAAAGAAAGTAAACACTCAATGTTTGGTAGTTAGTGCTTGTCAGAACCTGTATAGAACTTCTTAGAATACAGACACATCACTGCCTTCTTGAGAAAGACAAAACAAAAGGTAAAACAAAAATATGGAAATGAGGGAACCCGGGTGGTTCAGTCGGTTGGGGATCTAACTCTTGATTTGGCTCAGGTCAGGTCATGGTCTCACGGTTTATTAGATCGACCCCCACATCGGGCTCACGCTGACACCTCCTCCAATCCTGCACATGAGAAACTTCCTGAAAAAAGAGTTGATTAAAACTTCATGAGATGTTGAATTTTCTGGAGTGGAATACACTCCCTCAGTTTGATCTCTGGGATTGGACATTCGTGTAAGCAGATGAAATGATCATTGTTACAACAACAAAAAAATGACTTCCCAATCATGTGCAGACTGTGGTGGAGTCAATATATTTCACTGATTTTAATTAATTTGACCACTTCACCTGATAAATAATCATGTACTCCTTTAAAGTCTTAGTAGGTAGGGGCACCTGGGTGGCTCAGTCAGTTAAGCATTGGACTCTTGATTTCAGCTCAGGTCATGATCTCATGGTTTGTGAGTTTGAGTCCTGCATTGGGCTCCACACTGACAATGTGGAGTCTGCTTGGGGCTCTCTCTCCCTCTCTCTGCACCCCCCAAAAAAATTAAATTAAAAAAAAACCTTAAAAATAAATAAAGTCAGTAGGTAGATGGAAAACCCATAAATAGGAAAACTAATTTCTAGTAGCTTCTAAGGCCATAAAGGCATACATCTTATGCAATCTTTCTGTATTAATCAGATCAGAAAAATATTCATTCCTGGTCCCTGAGTAAAAGAGAAGGAGAGAAGAATAGGAAGATGTCTTAAATGGAGGCAGGGTAAAGTATAAAAAACAAGAGACAAATACACTAGATTTTGATGCCCCAGATAAAGAGAAAACTATATTTAGGGAGATGAGTTATGAGCTATGCTTATGGTGGCAACAAGCCCAGATAGCAAAACTATTAAAGGCAATAAATAGGACGTTCCCATTTTTTACTTTCTCTTCATATCTTACAAGCTTTCCTGCTCAAACTGCAAACACGCGCACACACAAACACACACCATTCAAAAACATGGATTATCTTCTTATTTTTTATAAACCAAGCAATGCTAGAACTACTTTGTAGTAAACACTAGAGAAGGAGCTTGAAAACCTTATTTTATTTTATTTTATTTTATTTTATTTTATTTTATTTTTGCCCCGCCACTAATTAACTGGGATGGCAGTTCATAGTTTTCTTCACATGGGATTAAGAAGATGGTACTGGATTACCTTTGCATCTCTTCCATCTCTAAATGACATGAATCTAGTCCATCTCTAATATTATTGACAAATCTACTTGGGTCAGAGAAAATGTGACATGTCAAAGGAAAGTATGCCACTGAAAGAGGCAGGATTAGGATCATCTAATTCACTATCCTTCCTGGTTCCTCTTAAAATTTGCTACAATTAGAAACACTGAGCCATACTCAGGTCCCAGTTAGTGGAGAAGAAATTTACCCAGAGAAAGAGAGAGCTGGCTACAATGTAAGATCAATGGATGAAGCAGCTTTTCTTCTTCTTTTCTTTTTTTTCTTTTCTTTTTTTTTGCTAGGCTTTGATTTGGAAAGGTACTAATAGCTAAGTGTCTTTTATCATCTGTCTTTAGCTGTTGCTTTTCTTGGCCTTTGAATTTGAGGTGATCCCAGGGCAATTTTCAGACCTGGCCTAGAGAGCTCACCACCTGACTGAAACTCAGCCCCATTTTGGAGGAGAACGGTATCTTTTGCTGGAGGGCACATAGCCAGAAAGTACTGTTACTCCGTAAGAAGTTATTTTCAAAGAATGAAAATCAGGGAATCTCAAATTATGGGTCATGTTCAGATCATGGTGAATCTGAGATCATTAGAAATGTGGGGGGGGCGGGGAACATCTAGGAAGTGGAAAATTTGTAGATGGAAAAGAGGGAAGACAATTTAGTTCACCCTCTGGCCTATGGCCAGACTTGTGGCTTAAGGGAATAGAAAAGATGCTTATCTTTATAAATACTACTCATAGCATGCAAAATTATGTTGGAAACTTAAAATTGAAACTAAAGGACCTCTATAAAACTATCTCCCCCTTTTTGCTAAAGCAAAGTTTTCATTTCCCAGTTACTCTTGTTTTCATCACAACATTGTATTGTTTTCTTTGTCTCTATTAAATATTTGGACTCATTTTGTTGAGGCCACTCATGCTTATAATTAGCAACCTGAGCAAGTGCTTCCTTGTCTCCATGAAAGTTATTACCGTGTTCATAATTCTTTTACATGACTAACACAAACTTTGAAATTACTTACTATATTTATTTTATGCCAACATTGTCAAATGCCTCACATTTTCATTCTCTCACTATTCATTTCTTGGAGATTAATTTTAAAAATGGATATTAGGTTCCCCTAATGATGAGGGTTAAAACTGTAGGAACAAGTTTTTTCGATCTCTCTCTTTCTGAATGTGTGGGTGTGGGTGTCTACACACGTGTGTATAAGGGTATAGACAAGGATTAGAGAGCAGGTGAATTGCAATAGTGTGTTCCAGTATAGGGTATGTATGGGCCTCATGGATACTGGGGGAAGGGTGTTGCAGTCAAGGACAACAGAAAATGCAAAGACATTGAAGTTGAATATACAATGCATGCTTGGTAGCTGTAAGGAGGCATGGGTAACTGGAAAGGAATAAGCAAGGGGGATTCACTTATAAAGGATAATTTCGAGGGGTGCCTGGGTGACTCAGTCAGTTAAGCGTTTCAACTCTTGATGTTAGCTCAGGTCATGACCTCACGCTTCCTGATCTAGCTGCACATTGGGCTCTGCCCTGACACCATGGAGCCTGGTTGGAATTTCTCTTCTCCATCTCTCTCTGCCCCTCCCCCACTCATGCTCTTTCCTTCTCTCTCAAAATAAACATTAAAAACTAAAATAAAAGATAATTTTGAGAGATAAGAGTGGGGCAATTGTAAGACCTAGGCTCTAATTCTTAAAAAAAAAAAAAAAGGCGAGAAATTGAGTTTGGTTTTGTAGTAGAGAAGTGTTAATGTTCTCAACTGTATTTAAGTAAGCTTCCTGGCTATTCCTTTGGTAATTGATATAAGTGGAAAATAGTTGAGACAGGGAGCCATTTATAACCTGCATCAATCAACATAGACCAACTAATGTTGTAGTAAAATAAATTCCCTAAATCTCAGGAACTTGTAACAACAAAGATATACTTCTCACCTATGTGTCAGTTTTGCTGCTTTGATCCAGGGCTTAGGCTGGAGGCGGAGCCCTTTTATTAACCACTGCTATTGTTGTGTCACCAGAGAAAGAGAAAGAGAGACTATGAAAGTAAATGATGAACTTAATGTTTATTTATTTTTGAGAGAGAGAGAGAGAAAGAGAGAAACAGAGTGCTAGCAGGGTAGGGGCAGAGAAAGAGGGAGACACAGAATTCAAAGCAAGCTCCAGGCTCAGAGCTGTCAGCACAGAGCTTGACCCGGGGCTTGAACCCACAAGCGTTGAGATCATGACCTGAGCTGAAGTCAGACGCTTAACTGACTGGAACATCCAGACACCTCAGTAAATGATGAATTTTAAATTATTAGTTCATAAGTGACATAAGTCTCTCCATTTCTATTTCACTGACAAGGAAGTCACATGATGTAATACTGATGCAATTAATATGGAAAAAAATGTAATTAATATGGCACAGACTGATATGGGTGACATTATTAAGAAAGTTTCATAAATATTAGGGACTAATAATACAATCTACTACATTGTGACTGCAATGTCCAGAAAAAAATTAATGGTTTGTACCAGGTAGTTATTTAAGTAAATGAGGTGGCCAGAAGCACTTGTTCTGGATATTTTAATAGGAACCCAACACAATAAGATTTAACCAGAAACAAAAGTTCATATCAATATATGCAGAAAAAGAATTTTCAAAAGTTCTATATGCAATCTTCATTTAAAAAATAAATATCTACAGGTGCCTGGGTGGCTCAGTTGGTTAAATGTCCAACTTTGACTCAGGTCATGATCTCACAGTTTGTGAGTTCTAGCCCCACATCAGGCTCTGTTCTGACATTTCAGAACCTGGAGCCTGCTTCAGATTCTGTGTCTCCCTCTCTCTCTCTGCCTCTCCCCACCTCATTCATGCTGTGTCTCTTTCTGTCTCTCAAAAATAAATAAAAACATTTTTAAAAGTATAAAAATAAATTTAAAATATAAATAAACAAACAAACAAACAAGCATATATCCAGGGGCACCTTGGTGACTCAGTCAGTTAAGCGTCTTACTTCGGCTCAGGCCATGATCTTAGGGTTTGTGAGTTTGAACCCCACATCAAGCTCACTGCTGTCAGCCTGTCAGCTCAGAGCCCGCTTTGGATCCTCTATCCCCCTCTCATTGCCCCTCCCCTGCTTGCACTTGCCCTAAAATAAATAAATATTTTTTTCAAGCAAAAAATAAAAAATAAATATCTAGTCATGAGCAAAATAGGAATATCACTCACATAGCCAATTAGAAAACACAGCTGCCCCTTCCAGCCTGGCTCTTAAAAATATCCTCACTTTTGATGTCAGGAGAGCTGAGTGTTTATGCTTAGTCTGTGCTTTCTTACTTTTTTTTTTTTTCTTTAGCAGATGGCAAAAAGAATATTTGATTGTCAGCTATATAGGTGATGGCTGCTGTGAGCACAACACTCACTAAAGATAAATGGCTGACTGGTCCTGCTTGTATATTGTGTTCCCAGTGCATGTACCAACAACTTTATTATTTGCCATGAAGCGCGTGCTGGTTAATGATTCATTGCCTCTCAGCTCCAAGTTCACTTTTTGCCTTCTCTGTGAAAATGTGCCTTGGCCCTCTGATTACTTTGTCTTCACAGCTCGTGCAATGCTACACTTTGTCCGTGGATGGCATGGGTAAGGAACTGAAGGAGGGGAGGGTTTTGCTTCCTGGTTCCTACATGGTCACTCCACAGACTCAGTGCAGTTTGTTTGCCATCTGTAGTCGACAGTAGGCTCCTGCAGCTCTTGCAACTCCTCCAGGGCCCAAATTCTGCAATAAATGAAGGAGGCAGCACCCAGTGGCCAGCCGTTTCCTCATGAGCCCTGGCATCCTACAAGGTGGACTTGTGGCACGTTCCACTGAAGCAGTATCACAGCCACTTTTCTGTCTCTCAGTGATCCAAGGCTCTTCCTTCTGTAATGAGGTCTGGTTAACAGACCGGAGCTTTACAGTTTTTTTCATCAATGCTTAGGTCTATGATTCACCTTAAGTTAATTTTGCTATGTCATATGAGGTAGATGTCAAGTTCATTTTCTCCTACAATTATTTGCTCCAGCTCTCCATTTCAGGAAGACTATCTAATCTCCATTACATCACTTATCTATCTTCTTCAAAAAACAAATGACCTTACATGTATGAGTATATTGCATATTTCACGGTTAACAGAAGTCACAATAAATATTAATTTTATTTGTAATTGAATAAATGAAAACAGAGGATATCAAAATGTGTAACATGTGAAAAAGCAATGGTTAAAATAAATCCCTACTTGAAAATGCATAAATTCCAAAAGGGAAAGTTTGAAAACCAATAATCAAAGCTTCTTTATGAATAAGTAAAAAGAACTGCAAATTAAACACAAAGAAAGTAAAAGGAAAGACATGATAAAGATTGGATTAGAAGTCAAATGCATTACAGATAGAAAGTACCATTGTTAGTCTGGATACTTTTTATGTCAACCTAGCTGTGGTTTTGGAGCTAAAAGCTTTTAAGATAGAGCCTAATGATGTGAATCCCCAACAGTGAATGCACGGAGTCCAAACTCTCTCCATCTCTAGGAAATAAAAGTATTCTCTACCTGACCACAAACATTTGATAGATCACGGTGGGATCCATGACTCAGAATAAAAATCCATGCCACACGCTTACGAATTACCTTATTTTTTACACCATAGACAATAGGGTTGAGTGGCACAAGGAGATAGATGGTAGACAGGAGAATGTGGGTAGGGCGAGCTACATGTCCAAAACGGTGGCTGAAAAAGGAGAAGAAGGCAAGAATATAAAACTCAAGGAAAACAAAAATATGAGCTGTGCATGTGTTAAATGCTGTGAGCCGTGCCTCCTTTTGGTGTAGACAAAAAACAGCCTGGAAAATAAGGATATAGGAAATGAGGACAAAAATCATGTCAAATCCCAGTATTGTAAAACCTACTAGGAGACCACATGTTTTATTGACTTGGATGTCTTCTGCAGCTAGCTTGACCATGGCCATGTGCTCACAGTAAGAGTGGGGCAATCAGAATGGAATGAAAAACATGAAATCTTTTGATTAGAGTGGGTGACAGACCAACCAGCACTGTAGCTTGGATCGCCACTGTTGCTATCATCTGATCCAGGATGGAAGGCGTGAGGATGGATGTGTCTCAGTGGATCACAGATGGCAATGTAGCGGTCAAAAGCCATGGCCAACAGAATGCCAGACTCCATGCACTGCAAGTCATGAATGAAGAACAGCTGGGTCAGGCAGCTGTCAAAGGCCATGGAACAAGATCTGAACCAGAAGATGGCCAACATCCTGGGAGCAATGGCTGCGCAGAGTCCTATGTCAGTGGCCGCCAGCACTGCCAGGAAGTTATACATGGGCTGATGCAGGCTGCGTTCTGTAGCAATGATGATTAGTAAAATAATATTTCCCAGAAGAGCCACTATGCACACAGCAAAGAAGGGAAACCCAGTCCAAAACTGCACATGTTCTAGTCCAGGAATTCTGATTAAGATTACAGTTCTGGGGTCAAATATGATGTATTGATGGATGCCATAGACATTGGTATTCTGTCTTCTTGCTGCTGATTCTGACACCTGCAGAAGGAAACTTGGATGAGAAATGAAGAGGCTTCATCCCTCACTATCATTCAACCATTATCTTTCAACCATTGAGCATTGAGCAAATAAGTTCAGATCTATGGATGGCAGTATGGCGAGAATGTTCTGATGAAGTTCTATAATAATAATGTCAGAGCAGTAGAAGCAAACAATCCTGCAGACCTTAACCTGAGCTAAAAAATGGGAACATTTCAATATTCCTGCCTTCGTTTTTGTGGAAATGGAAACCATGAGATGGAGAACACTGATTTTTGCCATCTGTCATCAGCTCTAGCCTAGTTTGCCTGAAAGCCACCATGAAGTGTTCCTTCTTTATCTACCTAGATGCCAACCCAGTTTCACTGCAGTTGGAAATTCTCCTGGCAGTCTTGATGTCCTAGAAGAAATCTTGTTTCTGTCACTGTGTGTGCATTAATATATAATCCTATGAGAGCCTTCAATATTACTTCAATATTACTCCTGGTGCCAGAGAGGGAGTTATTTATCTCAGAGTCATTAACATTGGTTCCCCATGGGATTTGTTAGAAGAGTTTATCTTCCTTATATTAACTCATTCGTTTATCAAAATGTTGAACAAACTACTGCTTTTCCAGGCACTCAGCGTGGTCCTTAGAAGAAATTTGAAGAGGGTGTTCATCTTTCAGATACAGCCAGATGAAATTAATTCTCTAAAGTAATTAAGGCTCACTTATTTAGGGTAGATTTGTGGAATAGGGAATGTGAAATAGTCTGTTTTTACTGGGGCTTAGGAAAAGGAAGGAGAAGAAGAAAGAGAAGGGAAAAAAAAGAAAAGGATGCACAGTCACCAAATTCAAGAAGAATGGACAATTTAAAATATGGTAGTGTATTAAAAAAAAAAATGCAGGGGTGCCTGGGTGGCTCAGTCAGTTATGCCTCCAACTTTGGCTCAGGTCATAAACTCATGGTTCATGAGTTAGAGCCCCAAGTCAAGCTCTCTGCTGGCAGCACAGAGCCCAATTCGAATCCTCTGTCCCCCACTCTCTCTGCACTTACTCTGCTACTCTCTCTCTCAAAAATAAATAAATAATAAATAAAAAAAATAAAAGAAAAGCAGAATCTGGCTACTTTAGACATACTCTGAAGCGAGGTTAGTGTAATTATGTTTTCTTCCCTGTTAAAGATCACTGGATCACTAGACTTCTTGAGCTCTGGTTAAGATTGCATATCCTGTTTTGCATGGTAGACTCTCTACTTTTGCTTTTTAATACCTTTACACTGTATTGTGAATGATTAGCTGTGGTTTAAATCCTGAAGCACCTCTGACTGTGATGTCTTACAATATGAGTAGTACCTGATATTGAATGTCACATCGAATGTCACAACTGAGCTAATGGTTCTTGAAGTAAAACTCAAAAAAGTGTAGGGACCCATCAATGACTGTGTTCGCCTGGAGTTTATCTCTCATGTTTTCCCAGACTAAGCCCCCAGCAACTTGTCAATTATAGTTTGTATTTTCTTTTTTTTTTTTTTTAAGTTTATTTATTTTTGAGACACAGAGAGACAGAGCATGAACGGGGGAGAGGCAGAGAGAGAGGGAGACACAGAATCGGAAGCAGGCTCCAGGCTCTGAGCCATCAGCCCAGAGCCCGACGCAGGGCTCGAATTCACAGACCGCGAGATCGTGACCAGAGCTGAAGTCAGACGCTTAACCCAGTGAGCCACCCAGGCGCCCCTATAGTTTGTATTTTCTTATCCTGGCACTGCTTCTCTTAGAGATTTCTGCTCTGGTAAATTATAATTTTTCTGTCTTCACTTATTGGTTTCTCCAGTTTGGGGGACAGCAGTTTGCCCTGTGACCTTACCTCTGAGTCTAGGAAGAGTTGCTGACTTCTCAGTTGGTTCAGCTTTTTACTTGTTGTTAGGGTAGAGTGTGAACTTCCAGATTCTCATATGCCAGACTGGAAAACTGAAGTCTGAATCCTGCTGTTTTCATCCATTCTATCACTCTTCATTTTGACTGGGGATTTTAAAACATTTACATTTATTTTTTATTTTTTTTAATTATTTTTTTTTAACGTTTATTCATTCTTGAGAGACAGAGCATGAGCAGGGAAGGGGCAGAGAGAGGGAGACACAGAATCGGAAACAGGCTCCAGGCTCCGAGCTGTCAGCACCGAGCCCGACACTGGGCTTGAACCCACAAACTGGAAGATCCTGACCTGAGCAGAAGTCAGATGCTCAACCGACTGAGCCACCCAGGCTCCCCGAAACATTTACATTTAAAATAATTATTCCTAAGGAAGGATTTACCATTACTGTTTTGTTATTTATTTCCTTTATGTCTTATAACTTTCTTGTCCCTCGTTTCCTCTTTTATTGCCTGTCTTTGTGTTTGCTTAATTTTTGTAATGACACTTTTTGGATTCCTTGACATTTCCTTTTGTGTATAGTTTACAAATATTTTCTTTGTGATTGCCACAGGAATTACATATAACATCCCAAAGTTATAACAATATATTTTAAACTAAACTTCAGTCCCAAACAAAAGCTCTACTCCCTTCTTTAGAACTCCACCACCCACATAATGGCATTATGTTATTAATGTTACAAAGTACATCCTTATATATTTTGTATGCATTAACTTAGATTTATAATTGTTTGTGCTTTTGTCTTTCATATCTTGTGGAAGAATAAAAAGTTGAGTTATGAACCAAAATTGGGATAATACTGATTTTTATACCTGTGTATGTATTTATCTTTGCTGAAGAACTTTATATTTTTGTATAGATTTGAGTTACTCTCTAGCTTCCTTTCATTTCAACAGAAAGGACTCCCTTTAGCATTCCTTGTAAAGCAGGTTTAGAGATAATGAACTCTCTCAGCTTTTGTGTGCCTGGGAATATCCTATTGTCCTCATTTGGAAGGGCACTTTTGCTAGATAAGGAATTCTTGAATATTTTTTAAATAATTTACATATAGCGCCCCCCTCTGTTCTGGCCTGCAATGTTTATGTCCCAAGTTGCAATGGAATGAAGCTGATGTGTTAAAGGAATAAAGAATGTGTTCTCTATCTTTTCAGTTCCCTTCAAGTCCTGTTAAGTGGTTGACAGATTATATCAAAATACTAAGAGATGGCTATATCTGCAACTGTAAACCCAAGGGAGTGTACAGATAAACTATGATTCCTGCAATTAGGAAGATTATCAAATATTTACCAACAATACAAATACCCCCCTCCCCTTTCTTAGTGATTCCATGAGGACCTTGTCACTTGTTATTCTTGCTTATCCTCTGAGATTACCATGCTGAAGCTACTATATATGGAAACTACATGTTTAGGTTGCTTCTTGGTTCCGAGTCCGTTTCCTTGTGAGATAGTTAAGGTTATGAAACTAAAGAAGGATGGAGAGAAAGATAGTCTGAGCAATCTAAGGAAAACTTTCAAAGGCATGGGATTTTCTTAACATTTTTTTACTTTCCAAATGTCCTAGTTTCAAGAAAGAAGATATAATTCTTTGAAACAGAGGGAATACACATTTTTCATTCTTTATGGATGAAATGAAGAAAAAAATAGATTGTAGGAAACGAAGATCTTTTTTAAGGATCTCATAGAAAGTTTTCTCTCATTTTGACCATATTTCATATTGTGTGAATCTATTGAAGGAACAAGAAGAAGGATACCTCATGATCTCCATACTCAACCTCAGGTTGGCATTTTCAGGGAGATGATCTCACAGACATTATATCATGTGTTTTTGTACAAAAAAAAAGTGTTTTAGAAACCAGTGTGCGTATCTCTGAGTGTGTGCACTTTCTACTTCTGTGCTTACAATGCTCTGCATTGTATCTGTAACTCCAACAGTTACTAGTAAGCACCTGACAACCACTGCATTGGTCTAGATTATAAAATTTCCTGCTGGTTATGTACTTACACATGAATGTGTAGGGACCTTTGTTTACCCACAGAATTTTATCTCACTTTAATTTCTTTATAATCATTTTTTAAATTTTTTTAAATGTTTATTTTTGAGAGAGAGAGAGAGAGAGAGAGAGAGAGAGAGAGAAACAGGGCCTGAGCAGGGGAGGGGTAGAGAGATAGGGAAATACAGAATCCAAAACAGGCTTCAGGCTCCAAGCTGTCAGCACATAACATGACACAGGGCTTGAACCCACAAACCATGAGATCATGGCCTGAATTCAAGTGGGATGCTTAACCGACTGAGCCACCCAGGCACCCCATCGCTTTGTAATCTTTGAGTCTCAACTACACTAGATTTAATTCATTACATCATGATTGTTCTTCCCAGTGGAACTTTGTTTATGCCCCTTTCCTTTGCTTTGTTTATGTGTGTGTGCATGTGGGTGCAGATAGATGGATACATATTATCTTTATCTATACCTAAATATCTATATTCAGATTCCATAGGACCAAGTCATATAATCTTCACATTCCAACCTAAGTTCCATTTACTCAAGAAGACTTTTTTTGACTCATGAAGCTTAATTTGATCCTTTGGTATCATTTCTGTATAACTCATCCTTCCCTTAGCTTTGGGATAAGCTTTGGCCATATAAATTATGTGTTGAAAGTTACACTACCATTACTTGTTTAAAGCTAAATCAGGAAAAAGACATATTTTTGTTTTTCACTGTAATAAAGCTAGGTTATAGTACATATAAAAGCCTGGAAAAAATTGTTTGGTTAATAATATATGGGGGATATAATAAGTATTCTGGCATGATTCAGAAAGCATATGTATTGGTAACTCTGTGTAAGTTCTTATTAGTACATATTATATTTATAAGGATTTGTTTGGGACAGAAGGAGAGCATATTATCTTTAAAAACTGATGGAAGTTCTACATAAGTACTATGTACTGCCTTGATGGGAGCTAGGAGAAGCAGAAAACTAGTAACCAAGGGTTACTCTACAACTGAAGCATTTGTGGTGACTTAGAAGTTAGTTTTTCTCTTTAACCTTCTCAACTCCTGCCTCATGCTCACCCACTTTATCCCAGGACTTCTCTGCTATGGGGATTTGACTATTGCTTGGAATTATAGGACGAAGCATAAAGAAATCTACTATAGTCCATAACTGATATCTCAAGCATCATCAGGTATAAATTTACCAATCCAATAAATAAACCGTTGTGCATGTTTGAGAATTTGAGTTTCTAGATCAACAAATGAAGGAGCACAATTAGTATCCGTCTGTACTGTGAAATAATCTAAATCTGGAAAAAAAATGAGAATAAAAGGGTAGTGAGTGGGGTTAATGTTAAGAAATATCCTTACCAATAGATATCTGTTGGTTCAAAAGAACATAACATGTGCCTACTTGAACAGTACATGATAGAAAGAAATAAACAATAGGAAAAAAGCAAGTTGTAATCTTGTCAGATTAGTCACGTGTGCACAGTGGTAAATGAAAGGCTAAAGATAAAGACTGAGTTGATTCTACTTCAAAAGCTGTGTCAAAGACTTCAATATCATGTCCAGAGAGGGACAAAGACCATTTATTTCTATTCCCCATGTGAATGCCAGATTGGACTATAAGGGTCCTTTCAATAACTACTTGATGTTTTCACAGTGCCTCTGCTTGATCACTTCTAGTTAGGGGAAAGCCCACTGACATACGGGAAATAATGAATGGTAACTCAAGGAAGACATTCAGTAAATATTAGTTGACTTACGTTCAGGTATGACTACAGATGGAATCTTTTACTGGAAATGAAGGGACAAGGTAATTTATAAGTCCCTGGGATAATATAAGTATTATCTTTCTGTACTTCTAAACACAGTCATTTGGTTAGTTACTACTAATTTTGGTATTATGGTCCTAGTGAATTTAAATACACCTGATTATGAATTTGAATTGTTTTTAGCAATAGATCATTAAGGGTCTTCCTGAACTGAATCTCCATGTTTTTAGCATCTGGTTGTGATCATCTGTCATAGCAACTTTATCTTTAGAAGTACTGATAAGCCCGGGAAAAAGCATCATGCCTCCTTTCAACACCTCTCATCCTTCTCCTGTCACCTTCTTGCTGATGGGCATCCCAGGACTAGAGCACCTGCATGTCTGGATTGGGATTCCCTTCTGCTCCATGTACGTGGTGGCTGTGGTGGGGAATGTGAGCATCCTGGCCGTGGTGAAGGCAGAGCGGAGTCTCCATGAGCCTATGTTCTTCTTTTTGTGCATGCTCTCCGTCACTGACCTGGTCCTCTCCACATCTACACTGCCTCGGATGCTGTGTCTCTTCTGGCTTGGAGTCCATGACATTGCCTTTGATGTCTGTCTAGCCCAAATGTTCTTCATTCATAGTTTTACTGCTATGGAATCTGGCTTTTTTCTGGCCATGGCCTTTGACCGTTACGTGGCCATTTGTCATCCACTGCACCACACTACCATTCTCACCCATGCGCGCATCACCATAATGAGTATTATTGTGGTGATTAGGGGTGTAGCCTTCTTTTCTCCACATCCCATCCTGCTCAAACAACTTCCCTACTGCAGATCACGAATTATTGCCCACACCTATTGTGAGTTCATGGCCGTGGTGAAGCTGGCATGTATGGACATAGGGGCCACCAAGAGTTATAGCCTCAGTATGGCGTCTATCATTGGCTCATGTGATGCAATTCTCATTGCTGTATCCTATGCCTTCATCCTCCGCTCTGTATTCCGTCTGCCATCCCGAGAAGCTAGCTTTAAGGCTCTGGGCACATGTGGGTCACATGTCTGTGTTATTCTTGTCTTCTATTCCACAGCTGGTTTTTCCATTTTCACTCACCGTTTTGGGAAAAATGTGCCTGCACATGTCCATATTTTTATTGCAAATATGTACCTTTTGGTGCCCCCTTTTCTCAACCCTATTGTATATGGAGTAAGGACCAAGAAAATACGGGAACATGTTATTAGGACATTAATGGTCAAAGTTGCTTGATTGTAGTTGAATTGATAAAATAAATGGAAATAAAAGAAGTGATATAATTAAAATAACTAGCTGCTCTTACTCTCACAAGCAGAATTGCATTTACCATCTGAAAGTTCTTTTATTTAGTATATGTCTGTGAATTCCAAAAATTCTAATCAAACAAGTTATTTCGGCCTTTTCATTTATTAAATATTCGAGGACAAATTGTCAATCTCCTTCTAACTGTATGTCTTATGGAGGATAATTACAAACAGAGAGTGAACAGTGGAAGGAGAAAAAGGATAAGTAAACAATATAGAAAAAAAAGATTTCTATAGAGAACTAAATGATGGACAGTTTCCCACTTGTATTTATGGAACAGTTCAGTGTACAACTGCAATAAGCTTCTCTTGATGTTTCTCTTTGTTAATATATATTTGTATGTTGGTAATAAAGAAAAGACCATGAAGATCAGTCTATCATCGATCTATATATCCATGTATCTATGTATCTATCCAATATCACCACTTATGCTTTTTGCATTAAGATAAGAATGTAACTAAAGGACATTTACTGGTGGCCTTTTTAGTATTGTGGTAAAATATACATAACATAATAGTTGTTATTTTAACCATTTTTAATTGTCCAGTTCAGTGTAATTCATGCATTCACATTGCTGTGCAGTCATCACCACCATTCTTCTTCAGAGATTTTTATCTTTCCCATCTGAAATCTATCCATTAACATTAACTTCCCATTCCCTTTATTATGTTGAGGTTGAGGTTGCTGGTCATTTTTTATTGTCCTCTTTCTAATATTTAATAACAGTTAACTAGGAAATACCGTCATTCTTTCAAATCAACTAATTACCAAAGCCCTATAGAATTATTAAAGGTATCTATATTAGTAAGAATCTAACCAGGACACAAAAAAAATTTGAATATTTAGGACAGGACATCTTTAATACTGATAATTATTTATATAATTATATAGCTTCTAGAAGTGAAATATTAAAAATAAAGACTCCCAGAAATTAAGAACTATAGGAAGCCATACCAGCTCTAGGTCAGTGAAACAGAGGGGGCAGCCAGCAGTTCCAGACTCAAAGATATGAGTCTCCCAGTGGAAGGTGAAACCATGGAAGTCCTCTCTGGCAGGATCTGGAGCCCTGGAGTAGATGCAGTTGAAGAGAGTGAGAAATAGGGAGAAATAACCTGACCTTTCTTTCCTCTTCCCTAATATTTTCCTGCCAGTACCTACACTGAACAAACCCAGCATAAATACAGATGATCTGTGATCCTGGAAAACATAGCCTGCAATGGTCAATGCTCCTGAAATACAGAAAAAGGAGAAGAAGTTGAGGAAGGACAAGTTTATAAGGAACACATATTTAATATATGCATAACATTGCAACGAAAATGCACATAATGATTCTTTTGTATATAGGGATAATGAATATCCTTTACTTGATTAAACAAGTAAAATTCAAGAAGATTCAGTAATAGAAACATGACTAGAAAGTATCCTGGAGCTTTGGTTGTTTTTCAGAACTAGATAAGATTCAAGTAAGTTACTTAATATCTGGAGACATATGGGGATATTAATATGGATACCCTAATTAATTAATAACCATGTGCCTCTCTGATATTCTCCATTCTGTCTAGCTGTCATCACATATGTTGTGAGAAGGCATTAATTCGCAGTGCCTACATGTGCTTAAGCCCTAGAAGTGTAATAAATCAAGTATCTCAAGAGACTCGGAGTCCAGAGACCATCTCTTCTTGGTTTCTAAGTTCAGAGCTAGCTTGGGTGGCAATGACACTACAAGATTGATTCCCTTCAAGAGACCAAACTGTTCCTGAAGAGACTAGGAGAAATTATTGAAATTGCTTATAATCAGACAACATTCTCGAAGGAGGTGATAGGTAGGATATTCCTTGCAGGCATCTGGTCCCCCAGGATAAGAGATATAATGAAACTTGCTGTAGTATAGCATATATTAAGCTGACCTTCACGGTGAACAATGGGGCCATCTCATTATAGAGGTAAGATAACCTGGTTACAGGCTGCAGAGTTGTAGTTGAGTTGGGATTGGAAAACTCAATGCTTCCATAAGAAGGGAATGATGGAACCTAGGATGGGGTTCTAGGTCCAGTCTTAAGTGGTGAAGACAGCACTTGTGGCTCTCTGAAAGATGGTTGAACTTCTTGACAAAAAATAAGGTAGAACAAGATGAACTCAATATTTAAGCTGAAATGAACAGTTTTTTCATTCATAATTTTTGTTAATCTACTTCTAGGATTTAGTCCTAAACTGAACTGGTCAAAACATTTTTTTAAAAATAATTCTTTTATTCAGAGTGAAAGGATACTTCATGTTATAAAAGCTCACCATATACCAATATTTGAACCAAGATAATTATTTATCAATTCAAAATTTAGTATTGTTAGGATATCCTTCCAAAATAATTGCTCACAAACTCTAAGGAGTGATTTCTGGTAAGCCAATTTCTGGAAATCAAGAGTTGCATTTAAAAGTTTTCTTAAGGAATCAGACCTCTAAACCCAGACAGCAAACTGATGGTTGCTAGAGGGAAGAGGGGTGGGAGATGGAAGATAGAGCCATCCAGTTATGGAATGAGTAAGTTATAGGAATAAAAGGCACAGCATTGGGCATATAGGGAAAAAATTTTAGCTTTGGAAACAGAAGTCAGTGTGAAGTGTACTGTGTGATTGAAAAATGTATTATTCACCTTCTGGAAGAATTTGATTGATCTTTTACAAAACAGCACAAATATCTGGTAATCTGAATACCCATGTTTTCCAGACTTAGTCATTTTTTCTATTGGATAGTCCTTTGCTAAGTGATTTTCTTATTGTTCAGTTGAGCTGATTTTATGAAGATAAGGGTCCTTGATTTATTAGCTCAATGACTCACCTTTAAAAATAGGACCAGTTTGGTTCATACTTCTTCATTCTCCTTTTTTTTAGCTAATTTCCCCAATTGTTCTTTAGTATTTCCCAAGTCACCTTTTCATTATATCTATAAGCCCTATCATTGAGAAGGGGGTGAGAGAGGTTAAATATCACAAATCACTGATCTCAATCATAATGGTTGGACTTACCCTTTTTTGCTTGTCTCAAATTATAGAAAATTATATCTTCATACTCAGCAATATATCACCTGTTACCTCTCTAATACTATAATACTACTGAAATGCATCTGGCTAACTGAACAACACTTTCTGGAAAAAAAAAAGGCAAGGAGATAGATAGATGATAGATAGATACTTTTCTACTAATTTTTCTTACCCAAAAAAGCACAATCCCATTTATTTAATGCATTGCGAGATTATACTACTGAAGAAATAATTCAATAACTGGCATCTCTCCAAACCCATAGTAATGGAAGAAAAACATTGATATTCATATATTTGTAATCTTTGTGATTTTTAATTTGGACAGGGTCATGGAATATCTACTGTTTGCATAATGTTAAATTACAACAGGACCAGTCTTCACCCTACCAGCTTTCTACTGCTTGGCATTCCAGGATTGGAGGCTGTTCACATATGGATTTCTATCCCTTTTTGTCTAGTCTACCTCGTGTCACTAATGGGAAATGTTGCCCTTCTATTAATTGTCAAGACAGACCACAAACTACATGAACCTATGTACCTCTTTCTATGCATGCTTTCAGTGGCTGATTTGATTCTTACTTCTTCTACACTTCCCAAGATACTTAGCCTCTTCTGGTTCAATTACAGAGAGATCTACTTTGAAGCCTGCCTCACTCAAATGTATCTTATTCATTCTCTGTCTACTATGGAATCTGGATTTATCCTGGCCATGGCTTTTGACCGCTACATAGCCATTTGCCACCCATTAAGACATTCCACTATCCTGACCCCTGCAGTGATTATAGGCTTTGGTTTGGGCATTGTCTTTAGAGGAGCTGTACTCCTCAGTCCACATCCCTTTCTACTGAGGTGGCTTTCCTACTGCAGAACTAATGTCATCTCCCATACGTACTGTGAGTTTATGGCTGTGATAAAGCTAGTTTGCACTGAAACCAAGATTCGTAGAGCCTACAGCCTAATTGTGGCATTCCTGACAGGGGGATTGGATTTCATATTGATCATCTGTTCTTATGTCCTTATTCTTTTCACTGTCTTTAATCTGCCTTCGAAAGCTGCCCGCCTCAAGACCTTAAGTACATGTGTCTCCCATGTATGGGTCATCTTAGTGTTTTATACACCAGCCTTTTTCTCTTTTCTCACTCATAGGTTTGGCCACCACATCGCTCCACATATCCATATTTTTATAGCCAATATATATCTTCTTATTCCACCTATGATGAACCCTATTATTTATGGGGTAAAAACCAAGAGAATCCGGGAGGGATTCTTTAAATTCTTAATAATCAAATGTGTTTGAAAGCATATATTGCTGCTTTCAAGATTCTCCCTTTGTCTTTTTCTTTTAAACATTTGACTGATACTTTAGGTAAGGATATCTTGTTTTCATTCTGCTTAGAATTTGTTGAGCTTCTTGTTTGTGAGGATTGAAGTGTTGTTTTTTTTTTATCAATTTTTGAAAAATTTCAGCCATTATTTCTTCAAATGTTATTTCTGTCTCTCCTGTCCTTCTAGGATTTTCTTTATAGGCTTTTTTTTTTTTTTTTTTTTTTTTTTTTTGCGTTTCAGGCTGAATAATTTCCATTGGCCTCTCTTCAAGCTTGCTCATTCATTTTTTTCTCTAAGTTTAAATATGCTTTTGAGCACCTATTGTGGATTTTACATTCATTTATTATACATTTCCATTATATTTGGTTCTTTTTAAATAATTCCTGTCTATTTATACTCTGTATTTGGTGACACATGATTCTCAAACTTTTCCTTTTCTTCTTTAGACTTGGTTTATTTTAGTTCTTGGAACTTATTTGTAATAGCTGATATCAAGTCTGATTCGTAAGCAAGATTTTTACTTGGAGTGGGTTTTGTTTGTTTGTTTTGTTTTGTTTTGTTTTTGAAATCTTGTGCATGCACTATGCACATGGGTAGGTGGCCTTCTATATTCCTAAAAATATGTTGGGACTTTTCAAATCCTCCTATGAACATCTCATTCTCTGTTTTTATTTGTTTGCTTGTTTTTGTTTTGTTTGTTTGTTGGCTGGTTTGTTTTGAGTTTTATAGTCTTTTGTTAACCCAATTAGTAAGTTTGTCTTAGGACACTTTAATGTTAAACAATTGACATTACAAATGCCTTTTTCTCATAGGTTGATTTCTGAGTCATGTCAAATAAAAACAAGCCTTTTGAATAGAGCATTTTTCAAGCTTCCTGTTGTGTCAAATAGTGACAGTTTATTTTGATGGTGATTTTTGGACTGCCAAACCAATTTTGTCCCTTCTTTTGGATGCTAGGATGCTGGTTTTCAAAGACATAGAATGCATTTCTAAAAACTTTAAATGCCTGTGTCGATTAACTTTAATATCTGTGTCATTTCTGGGTCAGTTTCAATTGATTAATTTTTGTTACTTATAATGAATTTTCTTTTTCTATTACTTTTCATGACTTATAGGTTGGAATGGATTATATACATAATTATATATGATAATATATAAAACATATATAAACATATAAAATATGAAAAAACAATATATATTTTACCCTGTGGGATGCTAAATTCTTTTTTGTATTTCTATGTTTTCAGGCTTTGTTCTGGGACTTAATTAGATTGAATATTGGTCAAGCTTGTCAGGTTTTGTTTTAGGCTGTACAGTGTGAAACCAGAGCAATATTTCATCTAGTACTCATTTTGTCTCACTGTTTGGTTTCCCTATATTTTCCTATATCACAATAAATTATGAAAAATTCCTCAGTGACTTCTCAAAAAGGGTTGGCTTCAAATATTGTCCCAATTTTGTGTGTGTGGTTTTGGGTAGATTGGTTCACAGAGGTTTTGCTCCAACTAATCTGAACTAATTAGTTCACAATGAACTAATCAGTATTGAAGTAATTTTTAAAGCAGTCCTTCTGAAGAACAAAGAAGTTGTCTCTCTGCAGATTTCTTCTCTTTGGTACACTGATTTACTGTTTCTGTTTTATTCTTCCAAGAATCCCAGATCCAGGGGCACCTGGGTGGCTCATTCGATTAAGCATCCAACTCTTGACTTCAGCTCATGTTATGATCTCATGGGGTCGTGAGTTCAAGATTCGCATTAGGCTCTGCGCTGACAGCAGGATTCTCTGTCTCCCTCTCTCTCTCTCTCTCTCTGCCCCTTCACCACTCACTCTCTCTCAAAAATAAAAATAGAAATAAATTCCTTTTTTTTCAAAAATTAAAAAAAAATAATGTTTATTTATTTTTGAGAGACAGAGAAACAGAGGATGAGCAGGGGAGGAGCAGATAGAGAGAGACACACACAGAAAGAATCCAAAGCAGACCCCAGGCTCTGAGCTGTCAGCACACGATGCAGGGCTCAAACTCAATGAACTGAACTGTGAGATCATGACCTGAGCCAAGCTTGGAAGTTGGATGGTTAACCGACTAAGCCACCTAGGCACCCCAAACAAACAAACAGAAATCTTAAAAGAAGAAGAAGGAGAAGAAGAAAGAAGAGGAAGAAGAGGAAGGGAAAGAAGAGGAGGAAGAGGAAGAAGAAAAAAGAAGAAAGCTGAAAGAGGAAAGAAGAAGAATCCCAGCTCCAGATCCTGAATTTAAGAATCATGTTGTACTCTGCCTGGGCTCTACCTTTCCCTAATGTGTTTTGGTAACGTTCCCTATGCAGTAAGCTTGGGCAATTGAAAGGATAACCTCATTAGTTTCCCATCCCACAGATTCCATTGTCTTTCATTATCTGATGTCCAATACCTTGAGTGCCTTTACTTCATATATTTTATGGTACTTTAGTTCTTTCATGCACATTCCTGTTACTCCAACTTGTCCAAAAACAAATGTCCCCACATATTCCTTTAAGTTCAAATTTAGAAATCCTCAACTATCTAAATTCTTGTATCTGATTCTTCACTATACAAATTGTGAAACATTTTCTCATACTGTTCACTAATTGAGTAAACACACACAGACACACTCATACACACATACAAACACACACAGTGTATCTGTATAGACTGATATAAAATACTTTGGTTGATAGGGTGCCTGGGTGGCTCAGTCGGTTGACATCTAGCTCTTGATTTCGGTTCAGGTCATGATCTCACATTTTGTGAGTTCAAGCCCCAGGTAGGGCTCTGTGTGGACAGTGGGAAGCCTGCTTGGGATTCACTCTTTCCTTCTGTCTGTGCCCCTCCCCTGCTTGTTCTCTCTCTCTCTCTCTCTTTCTCTCTCTCAAAAGAAATAGATAAACTTAATAAAATTATTTTAAAATGTTTTTTAACATTTATTCATTATTGAGAGACAGAGAGAGACAGAGCATGGGAGGAGCAGAAAGAGGAGGAGACACAGAATCTGAAGCAGGCTCCAGACACTGAGCTGTCAGCACAGAGCCTGATGCGGGGCTCAAACTCACAAACTGCGAGATCATGACTTGAGCCGAAGTCAGATGCTTAACCAACAGGTGCCCCCTAATAAAAATTATTTTAAAAATATTTAAAAATAAAGCAAATACTTTGTTTTAAATATACCTTTATTAAAAATAGAGCTGCTTTTGGAGGATGTTGCTTTCATCTGCATGAACTTTGCCTTTATTTTTATTGTAATGAAATCTAGACGTAGTTACCAGTCATCCATGGTCAGTGCTTTATTGCTATCCATTTTTTATTAAGTTTATTTATTTATTTTGAGAGAGAGAGCAGGGGAGGGGCAGGGAGAGAGGGAGAGAGAGAATCACAAGCAGACTCCACACTGTCAGCACAGAGCCTGACGCAGGGCTTGAACTCACCAACAGTGAGATCATGACCTAAGCAGAAACAAAGAGACGCTTAACCGACTGAGCCATCCAGGTGCCCCTGCTATCCATCTTTGTATGTCAAATTTATAGCCTAGACCAGCTGACATAATTGGAACTCCCTAAAGGCAACTGGCTGTAGGGGGTAAGGGATTTCCCTTTCCAATGAGGAAATCTTTAAATCCAATGAGTCTCAGAGGAGGACAATCTATGTACCATTTATTATTACCACTTCAATTCCCATCATGATTAGTTGCCACTACCACTTATTAACGTGATTATTATGTTATTCATTGTATTAAATACCATAACCATATTAATTCATTAAGCTTCATATAGACAATATGATATATGTACTACTAGTATTCATATCTTAAAGTTCAAGAAATTTGAGATTGTAAAGATGAAATTACATGAAAACAGTTATACAACCAATACTAGCAGAGCCAACTCTGAAGACAGGTCTTCCTCTACAGCATGAGGTTCATCACATTTTACCTAATGACACTCATGCTGGTGTTAACAGCAAAGGGAAGGTCTGCCCATTTAGAAGCATTAGCCACTTAGTTCCCTCCGTTTCCAGAAGACTAAAAGCCTTTCGTTCAAAGTATTCTAGATTATTTTGGTAATCAGAGATGTAGAAATATATGTCTGCATATCTATCTGCATATCGATATATCTATATCTTTTTAATTAAATATTTAAAAAAAGAAGAGAAGAAATAGGATATGCAATCCCTGATATTTAACGCTATCTATGGAGTAGACTCCTGGTGTTAATAACACTATGCTTTCCTTGTACTTTACACATCAAATAGGGGCCTTTTACACCATACTGACTGAGAAAAAGGAAACAGGGAATTTTGTCTTTAAGAAGGGAAACTCAGATCCTGGAATAAAATATGTTATATAGCACTACATATATATTTTTTTTCCCTTCCATTCAAGTTGACATATTAAATCTCACAGTGCTAAATGTGTTCTTTTGAGACATCCTTAGTCACTCTTTGTTTGATTTTGGCAAATCATTTATCCTATGAGCTCTAGTGAAGCTATCTCGATGGATAATATAAACATCAGAGGCAAAATAAATGATACAGTGGGTGGCAAGGGAAGTCTGCAAGTGTAGACTGGTCAGAGAAGACTAAGGACAGGAGAAGTGGTAGAAAAGGGGACAAAATGCCTCATTATGTTTTCTGTGTTGGCTTACGTCTGGTATACCTCATCCATTGGTCATCAGTGTTTGTTAGTTCTAATTTCACAGATTCCTTCCAATGCTAGCAACTGAAGAGCAACAGGGAATTTAATTACACTACTTGACATTGTTACCTAGTCCCTCACATCCATTTGGAAATGGAAATCCCAGGCTTACATTTGAAAGGCAAAATTAAATAACGAAAGTAATAGTAAATAAAAAATGACTTTTTATTTGTCAAACAGTAAATGGGGAATTTTGTTGTATACATTATTAATTTTCATATTATATAACTCCTGAAAAGAAGATATTATTATCCTCCTCTTTAAGATAAGGAACTAGCATCAACTAAGCTGTTGTACCTCATGCAATGTCTGGGGAAATATGAAATTTTAGGGAATATCTGGGTAAAGATGATCATTTCAGGTGATTATGAGGCAGCCACTGCATGGGTAACACTTTATTCACACTGCTTTAAACAATACTGACTTATAACTCTGTTCGAAAATGTGGGACTATAGAAAGTTTATTCAGCTTCATGCTGTGAAGACCGATGTTTTCCTTATACAATCTGCAATGTTCAGTTCCACAAAAGTACAATTAAACAATCATCATTGTGACCCTAGTACCCACACACTCTTTTGATTATTGGTTCCTGAGGTTAGTCCTCTAATGACTGCAAAAGTCTCAGAAGGCTGTAATCTGTCTGGTCAGTGAGATTCCTCTAGAAGAACAAAGAGAGACATTCTCATTGGTGATCATTGACAGCCATCCCCATGGGGCATTCATTTTGCATAACCCTCCTAAAACCTATGGCTCCAGAGCAAGAAGCAGCAGGCAGCTGGTTTGTCTTGTAGGCGTCTACAAGATGAGTGCAACCCCAGGCAAAACCCAGCCAGATGAAGAAATAGGACTACATGAGACAGGCATTTCTACTTGAGAGAAAAACAGAAGAATTAAAAATACTTAATAGCTTATATGACAAGGATAGTGAGCAACAAATGGACTCCAACCATAGCACAGACGCAGCATCAGGAAGGTCTCCTGCCATGCCAGTCTTTACTTCCATGGCTAAATTGTAGGGGCATCTACAGGGTCTCCCATGGAGGGTAAGGTGACTAAAGGAAAGGCAGCACTTAGGGAATTTAAGATGGAGACTATTTATAAACAAGAACAGAATTAATTAAACGTAGTATTTTATGGGCTTACTGGTGCATGCAACTGAACAAAATGTTTTCTAGGTTTGAAAGGTATTTAAGACCAGAAGTAATGGTCAGTGAGGTAGTTAAACTCTGAAGTAGTGCACACTGCCTGCCACTCTGGCAATGCATCTGAGAGGTATGGCTAGATGCTTTGTTTGAACTTTACAAAGTGAGAGTAACATAAAGATCAAGTAAAACCATAAATCAAGGTCCGTTTAAATGGCCCAAATATTCATATTTGTCTTTG
Organism: Neofelis nebulosa; assembly: GCF_028018385.1. Classification (NCBI taxonomy): domain Eukaryota; kingdom Metazoa; phylum Chordata; class Mammalia; order Carnivora; family Felidae; genus Neofelis; species Neofelis nebulosa. Next base: position 61,158,333 of record NC_080791.1, on the reverse strand, counting down.
CATATCAGTCTGATCACATTCACAGAAATTGATTTATGCTAGGTTCAGTAAGTGTTTTCAATCCAAAATAGCAATTTGCTTTTATAAACAGTTTCTAAGTAAAACGACAGTTTTCCAATGAAGAGAAAAAATAAGCGTGATGGGGAAAAGATGTTTTAGAGACATAATCAGGGCAATAACTATCAGTTTTCACTTGAAAATCAGCCTCTTTTTGTTCTTATTTATTTGTTTAATGAAACTATAAGCAAAATAAATCCATGCTGTTTTCAGTAATTACGGGGCGGTGTTTATGAAGTGGATATACGGAGCAAATTATGACTTTAGGTAGTGTGTTTTCTTTTCCTAGGGTAACGTTTACGCTTTCTTTCACTTTTTGAATTTTAAGATTAAAACAAATATTACTGGCTAATTCCAAAATCCTCACCCTCCATACCTGTTTCTGGCACAAACTTTCCTTCCCTCTATAGATTATCATAAGATATGGGTCACATATTTGAGGTACAAAGAGTATTTTTTAAAATATTTATTTCTTTACTTTTGAGAGAGAGGGAGCACAAGCAGGGGAGGAGCAGAGAGATAGGGAGACACAGAAACCCAGGTGCCCCACGAAGGGTATTTTTTTTAATTTTTTTAATCTTTATTTTTGAGAGAGAGAGACAGAGCATGAGCAGGGGGAGGAACAGAGAGAAAGGGAGGAACAGAGAGAAAGGGAGGCACAGAATCCAAAGCAGGCTCCAGGCTCTGAGCTGTCAGCACAGAGCCCGATGTGGGGCTCGAACCCATGAACCGTAAGATCATGACCTGAGCTGAAGTCGGACGCTTAACTGACTGAGCCACCCAGGCACCCCAACTATCTTTTTACTCCATTTGCTTTTAAGATCTCTATGATTTCTGAAACTCTATTAGCTTTTTAAAAAATGTGTCTATATGGAGATGCAGTTGATTTATAACATTGTAAAATTTAAGGTGTACGGTTGTTAATTTGGCAGATTTATATATTGCATTATGATTACCACATAGCATTAGCTAACACCTTTAATCATATCTTTTTTATCATTTCTTATTTTTTTATCTTATTTTGTATATTTTTATTATCTTATTACCATTTCTGTTTTGGAGTTAGGAAAAATTAAAATCTAATCGCTTAGCTACCTTGAAGTTTATAATAGCAACATTTTTGTCTATAATCATTTTGCAGTGAATTAGATCTCCAGAACATATTACTAGTTGCAAATTTCCACTGACTCTTTGTTAACTTTTTAAAGTTATTCCTGATTTTTAAAATCCATTTTAAAGTCTCGCTCAAATCAAATTTCATTGTCCACGGACATCATGTGATAGAGTAATTGTGTACTTCCTCTGGCACCATTTATACTTCTCAGAAGCTACAGAAACATCTGTTGCTGTGCTTGAGCCGTTGGAACTCTCCAGTGGAGCTATAAAATCTGAAGTTAGCATTTCATGAGGGAATAATTCAAATCTCTGAATTCCTGGCTTTAATTCAACACAACACAATTAATCTGGAGGGATATAGACAACTTGTCTATGTTTACTCAAACCTAAGACATGAGAGAGGCAGTGATGAGGGTACTGTAGCATATTGGTGTGAAGAATGACTTTCTAGAACTCAGGCATAAATATTCAAAATTACTTTGGACTCTTGAGACTCAGCTGTGCTGAAAATAAACTGAGAGCATGCAATAGAGGAAGACACGGTGGTCCCTCTGAAGATAAGTTGGAGACTTCTCTGTATTGCCTCCTTGTTGACAGGTAAATTGGTGTAGTCCCACCACGTAGAACTAGCCACTAATAAGTTAGATCAGGATGCTCTTGGCATTTTCCCCAATCATCCTTTAGAAATTCTGGTCCACAAGGTACCTGGTACCAACTCTGGGAAAGTAAGTGTATGCAGGTATATTCTCTGGGCTTAAGAATAATTTAGTAAGAAATAACATACTAACCATTAGTTTCACAGTGAACAGCTGGTATCAACTGAGATGTTGGAATGTAAATTTTATATTATATATTTGTATATTAGATATTATATTAATATTGCATATATTTATTTATATCATATATATATATTTGTATGAATTATCATGAAAGCATGGACAATCTGCCAAAGTAACATTTTTCCAGGGATCCTGGAAAATCCAGGGAGCATACATTTTGGATGTAAGGTCAATGACTTTGTTGCTATCTTAAAGCTATTATGCATTTAAGTGATCAGATGCTGGTTCTTTTATGGCCAGAAATTCACCAGGGCAGCAAATTTCAAAAGTATTGTCCTTTGAAGCATTGCAAGTGTGGAATGCTTATTATTCCTTCATGTCTTGCTTTTAAAAATCTCTATTTAGAATTTATCTCATGCCAAATTCTCCAACACCATAATTACTTTGGAGGGGTACTTCTCAGAGAAGGCATTGTTACAGGTTCCTGGTTAGAATGTGAGGAACTTGAGTTATTTATCAGAAATTTTGCAAAAGGAAGGAAGGAAAGAAGAAAGAAAGAAAAGAAAGAAAGAAAGGAAAAGAAAAGAAAAAGAGATTTTGCTCAGCCTGGCTATCACAGACAGAAGGAGAAGACTTAGTGTCAGGCAGAATGTTGTGGAGTTTCTGAGCTTAAGGAGATAGTCTTTACTCAAGCTAGTCCTTAATGAGATTAATAGCTGACAGTGAGTAATGCAATACATGTAATTTCAGAGAAGCTCACCAAGGAGGACTTAAAATATGAATAAAATTGCTCAGTTGCACTTTTACCTAAGTAATCCTACTGTATATTTACCAGAGTATATATGCACTTGACCACTCCAGGGACAAAGGAAGGAAAGAAAGCAAGACTATATCTTCACGTAGCCAGAATCACCATGATTGACTTTAACTCCACTGCATTCACCAATCCTAGTACCTTCTTCCTGATGGGCATACCTGGCCTAGAATATTTGCATATTTGGATAGCCATCCCTTTCTGCTCAATGTATATTGTGGCGCTCATGGGAAACATACTTATCCTTTTTATCATCAAAGCTGAGACTGTTCTCCATGAACCCATGTTCTATTTTCTTTCCATGTTGGCCATCACAGACCTCATCTTGTCAACCTCCACTCTTCCCAAGATGTTGGGTATGTTCTGGTTCAATTATCATGAAATCGGCTTCCATGCCTGTCTCACTCAGATGTTTTTCATCCATGCTTTCTCTGGGGTGGAGTCAGGGCTTCTTGTGGCCATGGCATTTGACCGGTATGTGGCAATCTGCAATCCGCTGAGACACACATCCATTCTTACAAATACTGTGGTGGCTCAAGTTGGCATAGTGGCACTTCTACGTGGGTTAGTACTAATGACACCACATCCATTTCTGGTAAGGAGATGGCCATATTGCCAGTCCAATGTAGTCCCCCACACATACTGTGAGCACATGGCTGTGGTGAAATTGGCTTGTGCTGACATTTCCATCAATAGTCTTTATAGTTTGGCAGTCATTGTCTTAATTGTTGGGACTGATGTGACATGCATCTCTCTGTCCTATGTACAGATACTTCGTACTGTATTTAATCTCCCTTCTAATGATGCCAGGTTGAAGACCCTCAGCACTTGTGGGTCCCATGTGTGTGTCATCCTCACCTTCTACATCCCTGCTCTTTTTTCCTTCCTCACCCACCGTTTTAGTAAGCATATACCACGCCACACCCACATCCTGCTGGCCAACATGTACTTGTTGGTACCACCTATGCTGAACCCTATCATCTATGGAGTAAGGACCAGACAGATCCGAGAATGTGTTCAACAATTATTCATGACTAAAATCAGCTGAGAATTCTGGGTCTTATTTTTCCACTTATTCCCATCCTCCTGTAATTCTGTGGTATAAATTTCTTGGATTCTAGCTTCAGCAAGACCAAGTATTAGAATCTTAATTCTTACTTACTATTTCCATAAGTGGAAGTTATATTTAACTAACATGCATATGTAAAACAGATACAGCAATACCTATGTCATAAGTTAATGGTTACAAAGTGTTTAGTACTGTTTCTAGTATGTTGTAGCACCTAATAAAGATATTATTTCAGTCTGTGAAATAATTCTTCTTGTGTTATGTGTTTGTTTTCTCAGTGTTTTTATGAAACATGTTTATTAGTTTATTTTATAAGATTAACCAAATAAGAACATCAATCTCACTGTGGCTTTTTTTTTAAAGTTTATTTATTTTTGAAGAAGAGAGAGACAGAGCATGAACTGGGGAAGGGCAGAGAGAGGGAGACACAGAATTCTAAGCGGGCTCTAGGCTCTGAGCTGTCAGCACAGAGCCTGACGCAGGGCTCGGACTCAAGAACCATGAGAATGACCCAAGCCAAAGTCTGAGGCTTAACTGACTGAGCCACCCAGATGCCCCTTTTTATCTTTTTCAATGGGGGAATTTTCAACTAGATAATCCAGATGGCAGTCTGCATTGGGTTGATTTGTCCTCTCACTGTAACCATAGGGAAAGTTGGTGAGAGATGGGCAGAAGAGAAAAATGTTGGGTAGGCCATAGAGCTTTCAGCTTGCAACTTATGAGAAGGGTGCATGTTAGGAACTCCCTTGAGAATTGATATGGATTGCAAAGTGAGTCATTCCCACTGCTAGTGCAAACACTGTGTATCTTTCAAACTTGTGGAAAATTTCAAAGAATTAGAATTGTTATTCCTGAAATGAGCAAATAAAATAAAATGGTGACTGATTTTGCATTCATCTATCCACTCAGTAAGTATCTAGTAAGTATCTGTAATGTGCCCAACACTTATATGGGCATAGAAGACATGACAGTAAACAAAAGAAGCCAAATTATTTCCCTTAGTGAAGCTGATAGGCAATAAGTAAAGATGGTAAATGAAAGTAATTAATGTATACTGATTATAAGGGGGACTTTTCTAGTAATATTTAATGTTACAAATTTTAGTCTAATCTACTTCTGGTTGTATCCCACACCTTTTGATTGCTGATGGATACTGAAAGAGGAATCTTAAATTTTCCAAATACAGTAGTGGATTTGACAATATTTTCTTTCATTTCATCAATTTTCTTCATGTAATTTGAACTCTGCACTTAAGTGCATATGCATTTATCTTCTTTTATCTTGATATAATATCCGTCTTTATCCTTGACAGTATCTCTTATTCTGAATTCTTTGTCTTATATTAATATAGCCACTTCCGCCTCTTTTACATACTGTCTGCATGGCATGTATTTTCCAACTTTTTAATTTAACCTATCTATGTATTTATATTTAAAGGAGTTTTTTGTACACAAATACAGTTGGATCTTGTTCTTTTATCCGATTTCACTATCTCTGTCTTAAATTGGTGTGTTTAGACCAGTACCATTTAATGTGATTAATGATATGGTTGAGCTTAAGTTTACATTTTTGTATGTGTTTCCCATAAGTCTGATCTGTTTGTTGTTCTTATTCATCCCCTCCCCCCACTGCTTACTTTTGGATTTAAGTAGTTTTAGTATTGAGTTTTAATTTATCTATTGGTTTTTGGCTATAATCTATTTTATTTTATTTTATTTTATTTTTTAGGGACTGCTCTAGATCACAGTTTTCCAACTGTGACACTGTTACTATTTTCAGCCAGATAATAATTTGATGGAAAGTTTGTCCTGTGCACTGCAGGATGTTTAGCACCTTCTCTGGTCTATGGCTGCTAGATACTGCTAACAACTAATGGTATCTCTAGAAATTACCAAATGTCTGACTGGGAGCAAATAGGACTGAGAACCACTGATATACAGATTGTGACATACATACCTAACCTTTCACAATTGACTTAGAGTTAATATATTACCACTTCAAGTGAAATGTAAAAGAACCTTACTTTTATGGGATCCTGTACTTCCCTACATGTTGCAGTTGTCAAATGTACATCTGCATGCATGGAAACCCCACAAAGGCTATGTAAAAGTTATCTTAAACAACTGGAGCAAGTGAGTTTCATATTTAACCATATAATTATAATTTCTGTTGCTCTCCCTTTACTACTGATCTCCTAATTTTCAAATTTGTATAACCTCTTTTCAACCATAAGTCATTTTAGAATTTCATTTTGAGACTGGCTGCTGGTGATGGATTCTCTCAGATTTTCCTCAGCTGGCAAAGCCTTTATTTCATCTGCATTCCTGAAATATATTTTCTCTGTGTATTGAATTTTGAGTTAACTGTTGTTGTTTTTTTTAATAAATTTTAGCGCTTAAAAATACTGTTCCACTGTCTTCTGGACTTTAAGCTTCCTTATGAGAAATTACACTCATTCAAATTGTTCATCTTCACATAATGACTTATTTTTCTGGCTCTTTGCAATAAATTTTCTTTATCTTTGATTTTTACCAATTCAATATGTTCTTTCTATATGTATGCTGTTCTTTAAGTTTACTTGTTTAGGGATCAAGAAGTTTTAAAAATCTATGAATTTATATCTTTTACCAAGTTTAAAAATAATTTCCTATTGTTTCACTAAATGTATTTCTCTGCCCAATATTTTTTTTCCTCCTTCTGGGACACCAGTGACATGAATATTAGAGATTTTTATGTGTTCTACATCCTTGAAGCTCTGTTCATGATTTTAATATTTTTTCTCTATTCTCCAGATTGAATCATTTTCTTAATCGAGTTTACACTTTCTTCTTCATTCTGCTATTGAGCTAATCTGATGAATTTCAGATTTAAGACTTTTACTTATAAAATGATGACATTGTTCTTTTTTTATACTTTGTTATCTCTGTGTACGACCTCTCTTTCATATACTTCAACAGTGTTTACCTTTAAGTCATAAAGAATAATTGTCATAACTGCTTTAGAGTTTTTGTATGACAGTTCCAACATCTGACTGATATTGGGATTGGAATCTGTGGATCATTCCTTCCCTTAATAGTCACATGTTTTCTGGTTTTTCATATGTTTAATATTTTAAAAAATTTTTATCATGAACATTTTGAATATAGATCTTGTTAAAATCCTTTGTATAAAGTTGATTTTATCTTTTCCGGGAAATCAATTTGGTTATGTTCAGACTGCAAGTCCTATCTTGCTTCCTGTAATGGTTCTAATGGATGCTTTTGTCCCTCATCCTGAGATTTGGAGATGGTTTATATAGTAATTGAGTTCTCAGTGCCTTTACTGTGTTTTGTTGGATCTGTCCTATGCATGTGCAGCTCAGGAGTAAGTTCATAGTTGGTGTCAGTTCATATACAGAATTTAAGGAGCTACTTATTCAGCTCTCTCTTCTCCAGGATTCTTTTCATACTCTGTAGTTGTCAGGAGTCACCTCTCACATTTCCATGACCAGAAAGACAGCCTTTCTGGTAGAATTTAGCGGTATGTATCACCATATCATCAAAATGGGTACCGCCCTTGGGGAAGTAGGAAAGGAAGGAAGGAAGGGAGAAGAAAGAAAGAAAGAAAGAAAGAAAGAAAGAAAGAAAGAAAGAAAGAAGAAAGAAAGAAGAAAGAAAACAAAGGATAACAATAAGAATTTCACACACATTCTCAAATATTAGCCTTCTCTTTTCTTCCCTTCCCCCTTCCTTTCTCCCTTCCTTTCTTCCTTCTTTCTTTCCCTTTTTCTATCCATCTCTTCCTTCCTCTCTCCCTCCTTCTTTTTTTCTTTATTTCCTTATTTCTTTATTTTCCTTATTTCTCTTTCTTTTTTTATTTCTTTCTGGCCAGAAAGATAAACCTTCTCTTGGGGTTTTAGCTGTTTGTATTATTCTGTGACTGAGATATAACTTTCAGTCAGATCTAGTAGAAAAACAAAGAAGAAACAGGAGGATCCTCCTCTTTGTCTCCAGCTCACAGACACATTTCTCCTGATTCTCTGTCTAGAAAACAACGAGGTATATCTTGCATTTTTGCTCCCTGTACAATCTATTGTCTCTCTGTTGGATACTTGCTTTCTAATCAATGGAAGGAAATACATAGGGGAAAAATTTTCTTGAGAACCTACATGATACAAGTTGCTTCTTCAAAATTTACTTCCTGTTTTGACTTGATTGATTTGCTAACTTTATAGAAATCTGTGGCAACTGTTTTGTATTTTGTTCAGATTTTAGTTTTAATCTGTTGGAGAAATTGGCTATAGTGGACTCATTGCATTTTGGCAAGACTGGCCTGTATTATCAATATAAAATTTTAAGCATAAATATAGTAAAACAGAGATAAATGCTATGGAAAAAAATAAAGATAGCAGACTGAGAGGTTATTGTGCATGTGGTGGAAGGTATATTTCTATTTAGGGTTATCAAGAAAACATCATTTAGTAGATGGTATGTAAGAAAGTATTTGAAAACAACAGAAGATTTAACAGGGCAAACTCTGATAAGAGGAAATTGGAAGAAAAAAGCACTACATTTTTCACTGTCTTTTAAATTTAAAAGAAATGAGGAAGTGAATATAGTTTGAGAGTCATATGGAGAATGCAAAGGAGAAATAGTAGAAGAAAAAGTTCAAGGATATTTCAACCCCACATGTAGAACACCCAGGTAATGCTAATGTCTTTGCCTTATATTATGAGTAAGAATGGCAGTCACTGAGGATATTTTTCATATGCTTTTACAAATTTATTCCTTTCTGATATACAGTAGTGTGTATACATTTAAAATATACAATTTAGTATATTTTTCCATATGTATTCAACTGTGAAAGAATTCCCAAGATAATAAATATACCTTTTATTAAATTTCTTCATGTGACTATGAAATACACACTTATTGCCTTGTCCTGAAATCCACCCTGCTTTCCCAAGCAATAGTAGTTCATCTGTAGATTAGTTTGGGGTTTTTTGTTTTGTTTTGGTTGTTTTTTGTTTGTTTGTTTTGCTTTCAAATTTTATATAGATGTAATTATACAGTATGTCTATTTTCTTCTGGTATATTCTTTTTTCACTAAGCATATTATTTTAAGATTTATCCACATGTGGTATGTATCATCAATTTATTCCTTTATAATTCTGAATGGTATTATAGTATGTGGATATACCTGAGTTTTTCCATCAAGTCATAATTGATAAATATTTGAGTTGGCTCCAGTTTTTGGACATTGTGAGTAAAGCAACTCTGAATGTTTGTGTATAAAACTGTCTGTGGACGTATGATGCAATTATTATAGGTAAAATTGCATAGCAGTAATAAGCAAGGTTGCAGAATACAAGGTTAATATACAAAAGTCAATTACTTCCCAGACTTCTTGGAAAGATGGCAGAGTAGGAGGACCCTGGGCTCACCTCATCCCACAGATACAACTAGATAACGCTCACATCAGTGGTAATACCCCAGAAAATGACCTGAAGACTGGCAGAAGAAACTCCACAACTAAATATAAAGAAGAGACCACACCTAAAAGGGTAGAAAGGCAATGCAGTTGGAACTAATAGACTTTTGGGACTGTCCACAAGAGTGAGGGATGCTGCAGGCATATAGAGGGGAAAGAATCAAACCCTCATACCAGGGGGCCCACATGAAGAAGACAAATCACCATAACATTACCACAACACCAAGTTTCTTACCAGAAAGACTTAAAACCTGGAATTAAAAAACAAACAAACAAACAAACAAACAAACAGTGTGTTGGCCTCTGGGAGAGCCTGGAAGGAGAGGACACTGAGTACTTGCCCTTAAAGAGACAGCACAACAAACAACCTAGAAGCAGCAGTTTGAAAGACGCCTAGGAGTGAGTTATTTACTAATCTCAAAATGTGTCCTGGAGGGATAGAAATCTCTAGGGAACTCCTCCAGGAAGACAACTGGCAAACACCATTTCCTTTCCCCAGGGTAAACACAGGGTCAACTGTGGACTCCCTACCTAACTTGCTAGCACTGCCTCACCCTCCACCCCTCCACACACACACTGTGGTTCCACCAATCCACCCCTCTGGACAGCCAGCCTCAGTCTGGGTGATGTAGGTGCCCAGGCACATGGCACCCTGCTGCACTGTACTTCAGCAGATCTGCCTTCACCAATATGCTATTGGCAAGAGTCCATACAAAGAGGTGCCATAGACCAGGCAGTGTGCAAGCAACACTACAGTGTCAACACCATTCCTAAGTGAGTCCTGCCCTAGAGAAAAGGAAAGATAACCCCGTATACCAGTTAGATAGAGACCCAGCAGTGGGCTGAAAGGAGACAACTGGTCTGATTGCAGGCTCCTCCCAACAAAAAAAAGCTTCTCAGGACACCACAGGAAAAACACTATTTGGTGCTACTGCGTCTCTGGAAAATGCCTGATCTGAGTCAGCTAAAGCCCACGGTATCCCCAGACTGGCCCACTAACACCACAGGGACCAAACACTGCCCAAAAGGCAAAGAGAGCCATTGCAGATGACTGGACTGAAGGAAAAAGTGTCCCAGCCACAATAGTAGGGCACACACATCACACATAAAAGACACCTATGAAGTGCCAGTTTCCAGTGAACAAAGGACACTGCACAGCAAAGCACTACAGGACTTCTTCATAAGGCCATTACTTTCAAGTGCAGGAGATATAGCTATCTTTTCCAACACACAGAAACAGACACAGAGCTAAACAAAATGAGGATACAGAAGAGTATATATCAAAGAACAGGACAAAATCATAGCAAAATACTTAAGCAAAATGGAGGTAAGTAATATGCCTGATAGAGAATATAAAGTCATGATCATAGAGGCACCTGGGTGGCTCAGTCAGTTAAGTGTCTGACTCTTGATTTCAGCTCAGGTCAAGATCTTGCAGTTGATGAGTTTGAACCCAGCACCAGGCTGTGCACTGATATTGCAGAGCCTCCTTTGGGTTCTGTCTCTCCTTCTCTCTGCCCCTCCCTTGCTCTCTCTCTCTCTCTCTCTCTCTCTCTTGCTCTCAAAAATAAATAAATAAACTTTAAAAAAGTCATTATTATAAAGATACTGGACTTGAGAAAAGAGTAGAAGACATCAGTGAGACCCTTAACAATGGAATAAGAAAGAACCAAACAGAGATGAAGAATACAATAAATGAAATTAAAAATACTCTAGATGGAATAAATAGTAAATTTGACAAAGCAGAAGAACAAATCAAACTGGAGGACAGAGAAATGGAAAATAATCAAGCAGAGCAGGGGAGAGGAAAAAATATTATGCAAAATGAGAATAGACTTAGAGAACTTGGTGCCACCATCAAGTGCAATAATATTTGCATTATAGGAATCTTAGAAGGAGAAGAGAAAGAAAAGGGATCAGAAAATTTGAAGAAATAATAGCTTAAAACATTCTGAATTTGGGGACGGAAACAGAAATCCAGATCCAGGATGCACAGAAAATGCCAAACAAAATCAACCCAAAGAGGTCTATAACAAGACACATAGCAATTAAGATGGCAAAATTTATTGATAAAAAGAGAATTTTAAAAGCAGTAAGAGAAAAGAAAGCAGTTATATATAAGGGAAAACCCATAAGGCTCTCAGCTGATTTTTCAGCAAAAACTTTGCAGGCCAGAAGGGAGTGGCAAAACATATTCAAAATGATGAAAAGAAAAAAAAAAATCTACAACCAATGGAGCACCTAGGTGGCTCAGTCAGTCGAGTGTCCTACTCTTGATTTTGGCTCAGCTCATGATTCCAGGGTCTTGGGATCAAGCCCTGCATTGGTCTTTGCACTGGGCATAGAGCCTGCATTAGATATTCTCTCTCTCTTCCTCTGTCCCTCTCCCCCACTCATGCTGCTCTCTCTCTGTAAAATAAAAAATAAAAAATAAAAAAATAGGAAAAATCTATAGCCAAGAATACTCTATCCAACAAGGTTATCATGAAGGAGATATAAAGAGTTTCTCGAACAAAAAAAGTTAAAGGAATTCATGACCCCTAAACCACCCCTACAAGAAATGTTAAAGAAGAATCTTTGAGTAGAAAGACCATAAGCAAGAGTTAGAAAAGCAAGAAGCACAAAAGCAGTAAAAATAAGCATATCTATAAAAATCAATCAAGGGACTCACAAAACAAAAGGATGTAAAGTGTGACACTTTTTCCCAAAAAGTGGTGGGGAGGAGAGGAGTAAGAATGGGTTCAAACCCAAGCTACCATCAACTTAAATATAGACTGCTATATATGGAAGGTGGTATATACAAACTGAATGGTAACCACAAATCAAAAATCAATAAAGATATGCAAAAAATAAAGATATAGTCATCTAAATATATCACTAAAGAAAACCAACTTACTGTGAGTGAAGAGAGCAAGGGAAGAAAGCAGAAAAGAATTACAAAACAACCATAAAACAGGCAGCAAAATGGCAATAAATACACACCTATTAATAATTAGTTCGATTGTAAATAGACTAAAAACATCAATTAAAAGACATAGGGTGACAGAATGGATTTAAAAAAAAAAGACCCATCTATATGCTGCCTACAAGAGACTCATTTCAGACCTAAAGACACATGCAGATTGCAAGTGAGGAGATGGAAAAGCATTTATCATGCAAATTGACATGAAAAAAAAAGCCAAGTCAGCAATATTTATCTCAGACAAAATAAACTTTAAAACGAAGATTGTAACAAGAGACAAAGAAGGACACTATACAATCATTTAGGGGGCAATCCAACAAGAAGATGTAACAATTATAAATATTGGGGCACCTGAGTGGCTCAGTTGGTTGAGCATTTGACTCTTGATTTTAGCTCAGATCATGATCTCACCATTGTGAGATCAACCCCTGCATCAGACTCTGTGCTGGGTGTGGTGGAGCCTGCTTAAGAGTCTCTCTCCTCTGCCCCTCCCATTCACGAGCTCTCTCTTTCTCTTTAAAATAAAAACAATGGGGAGCCTGGTTGGCACAGTCGGTTAAGCATCCGACTTCAGCCAGGTCACGATCTCGCGGTCCGTGAGTTCGAGCCCCGCGTCAGGCTCTGGGCCGATGGCTCGGAGCCTGGAGCCTATTTCCGATTCTGTGTCTCCCTCTCTCTCTGCCCCTCCCCCGTTCATGCTCTGTCTCTCTCTGTCCCAAAAATAAATAAAAAACGTTGGAAAAAAAATTAAAATAAAATAAAATAAAATAAAAACAAAACAAAAAACAATTTAAAATATTTATGCACCTAACAGGAAAGCAAACATAAAGGGGCACCTAGTGGCTCAGTCAGCTGAGCATCAGACTCTTGATTTTGACTCAGGCCATGATCCCAGGACTGTGGGATCAAGCCCCACACTGGGCTCTGTGCTGGGCATGGATCCTGCTTGGGATTCACTCTCTCCCTACGCCCCTCTCCCCTGCTCTCATACAAACTCTCTCTCTCTCTTCCTAAAATAAAAAATAACTAATAAAAATTTTTTTAATGAAGGAAATAATTGATAGTGATACAATAACAGTAGGGGACTTTAACATCCCACATACATCGATGGACAGATCATCCAAACAGAAAACCATCAAGGAACCAGTGGCTTTGAATGTCACATTGGATCAGATGTATTTAATAGATATGTTCAAAATATTCCATCCTAAAACAGCAGAATACACATTCTTTTCAAGTGAACATGGAAAATTCTCCAGAATAGATCACATAGTAGCTCACAACACAGGCCTCAACAAATTCAAGAATATTAAAGTAATACCATTCATCTTTTCTGACCACAATGTTAATGAAACTGCAAATAACCACCAGGAAAAATCTGGAAAGGCCAAAAACACAAGAAAGTTAAACAATATGCTACTAAACAATGAATGAGTTAATGAAGAAATCAAAGAGGAAATAAGAAAAGTGCATAGGAACAAACAAAAATGAAAATACAATGGTCCAAAATCTTTGGGATACAGCAAAAAATTTCTAACAGGTTAGTTTAGAGCAATACAGGCATACATCAAGAAGCAGGAAAAATCTCAAATAAACAGCCTAACCTTACACCTAAAGGAGCTAGAAAAAGAAGAACAAAAAAACACAAACCTAGCAAAATGAAGAAAATAATAAAGATTATACCAGAAAAAATTGACATAGGAACTAAGAAAATAATAGTTTCATTATTATTATTGAACTGTTGTTCAACGAAACCAATAGTTGTTTCTTTGAAAAGATCAATAAAATTGATAAATCTCTAGCCAGACTTATAAAGAAAAGAAATAAATCAAATAAACAAACTCACAAGTTAAAGAGACAAAATAATAACCAACACCACAGAAATACAAATGATTGTAAGAGAATATTATGACAACTATATGCCAATAAAGTAGACAACTAAGAATAAATGGATAAATTCCTAGAAACATATATCCTACCAAAACTAAAGCAGCAAGAAATAAAAAAATATGAACAGACTTATTAGCAGCAAGGAGATTGAATCAGTAAAAGAAAACACAAACAAACAAAAACAAAACAAAACAAAACAAAACAAACAAAAGAAAACAATAAACAGAAGTCCTGAACCAGATGACATACTGTCAAGATGTTAGATCTTCCCAACTTGATGTATAGATTTCTTATAATCCCAATCAATATCCCAGGAAGTTACTTGTGTATACTGGAAAACTGATTTTATAGTTTATATGAAGTGGAACAAGAGTCCCAGAGTAGCCAATGCAATATTGAAGGAAAAGAACAAAGTTGGAGAAGTTACACTTCCTGACCTGAAGACTTTCTGTAAGTCTACAATAATTAAGACAGTATGGTATTGGTAAAAGAATAAATACATAGGTCAATGGAACAGAATAGAGCCAGAAATAGGTCCCCATAAATATAGTCAACACATTTTTCAGTCAGTATCTTTAATTTTTGGACATCATAATAGTGTGTTGTATGTCACTGAGATTTTAAATAGATTTCCTAATTACTAATGATACTGAGAATGTTTTATGCAGTGATTTTCAATCTGTATATACCTTTTGATGAAAAATTCACTAAAATATCTTTTCCAATTCTATTGAATGGTTAGTTTTCTTTAATTTTGAAACTACTCTGTGTATACTAAATGAAAGTCCATTATCACATATTTAATTTGCAAAATTTTCTTGAACTCTGTAACCTGTGTTTACCTGTGTTTGTATTCTCTTAATTGCATTTTGGAAAAACAAAAACTCTTAAATTTTATGAAATTCAGTTCAATAATTTAAAAAGTATATCTGATTATTATTCTTTAATATAATGTGTCCTAGAAGTTTTTTTAATTTTAAGTTTTACATTTAAATTTATGATCCACTTTTACTTTATTTTTGTATGGGATGTAAGGTATAGTTTGGGGTGCATATTTTTGTATATGATCATCTAATTGTTCCAAATCTATCCATTTTGTATTGAATTACCTTATCATTTTCTTGAAAATCAACTAAGACTATATGTGCAGGTCTAGTTGGGGCTTCCTATGCTAATTTACTGATTAATTTTCATATCTTTATGCCACTAGCATTCTGTCTTTATTACGTCCTCCAATTTTGTTAACATTGTTCAGTTACTTTACATTTCTATATAGATTTTAGAATCAGCTTTTCAATTTCTATAAGAAAAAGTCTGCTGGAAATTATATTGAAATGTGATTAAATCTATATATCAACTTGGAGAGAATAGAAATATTCACAATATCAAGACTTGGATATATGATGATTGTATATGTCTCCTTTTATATATGCCTTCATCAGTTTATCTTAGCAATACTTTTTAGTTATCTCTCTTCAGGTCTTACTTTTCTTTTTTTATCAAATGTGTCCCTAAATATTCTCTTTTTAGGCTATGGCAAGCAATATTTTTATTTAACTTTCTAATAGAATGCCATTAAAATAAGAAATTTAACTGTTTGTATAGTAAACTTGTATCCTCTGAACTCGATAAACTCACATATTAGATCTAGTAGGTTTAGTATGTTACATAAGATTTTCCTACATAGAAAAAAACAGATCATCAGGTAATTTCTTCCTAATATCAATGATTTTTATCACCTTTTACTTACCTTAATGCATTGGCTAGAATCCCCAGTACAAAAGCAAATAGACATTATAAGAACAGGCAGCCTTGTATTTTTTTATAACAGAGACAAAATATTCAGTCTTTCTTCACTGTGATGTAATCTATCAAATTTCATAGGCTTCCTTTATCCTATTTGTAAGTTCCTTTCTCTTTCTAGTTTTCTGAAATTTTTATCAGGAATTCATGATGGATTTTGTCAAATGTTTTTTATGCATTTATTAACATCACATGTAGTTACTTTTGTCTGAAATTATGGGGGAAACATTAATTGATTTTTAAATGCAAAAATTTCCCCTGCATTTGTAAGATAAGTGCTTCTTGGTCATGATACAGGATAATGTTATATATCATTAAACTCAATTTGCATAATTTTGTTAATACTTTTTATAGCTGCATTTATGAAGGAATTTGATAACTAATTTTATTTTCATGAATGTTTTCCTCTGCCTTTGGTATCATTATAAAGATGGCAATATAGAATGGGTTCAACTCTTTAAGAAGATAAATTGAGTGATAATTAGCATGCACATTGCAATAACCCTCTGAGTGAAATTAAGAAATAGCTCCAAGATGAAAGTAACATTGGCAGACAAATAGGTAGTTGAAGGACATATTCTAAAATATTGATGCATGAATATTTCCAAAACCTGAAAAATTTTATACCACCAAAATCTTCTTTTTTATCAAATCTGTACATAAATTTTACTGCTGGCATGTCCACATGCATTCAAGAATTTGATTACATCTTTTACAAGGCCCCACAATCTTCTCTCACCTTCAGTGAGACAAAGTAGTATATAATCTATTGAAAAAATGGAAATTACATAAAGGCACCAATAAGTGTGAGTTTAAGAGACAATAATAAAGGCTGAAGTAATGTCTGAATGACCTTTACATAATCCCAATTTGGGACACCCTGAGAGATGTACAAGTTTAAGGTTAGCCTAGAAGAATTTATTAATTTTTTAATACATTTGGGTCATTCTTTATTTACAAATATTTTCACAACTCGGTCCTGAATTTGCTTTGTCCTGATTCCATAAATGACTGGATTTAAACAAGGGGGAACAACCACATACAGATTGGCCAGGAGGATGTGGATGTAGCAAGGAATATTACTACCAAATCAGTGAGTCATAAAAGAGAAAAATGCTGGTGTGTAAAATGCTAAAACGACACAGACTTAGGAGCCACATGTGCTGAGTGCTTTGAGTCTGGCATCCCTGGAAGGAAGGTGGAAAACAGCTTGTAGGATCTGAACATAGGAGAGGGCAATAAGGATCAAGTCAAAAATCAGGGCAGCAATGGTATATAAGCCATAGATGATGTTGACCCTTATGTTAGCACAGGAAAGATGCACGATTCCCATGTGTTCACAGTAGGTGTGAGGAATAATGTAGTATCCACAAAAAGGCAATCATTTGAGAAGAGGGCAGAAAGGGATGACAAGAAGGACTGGCCTCCCCACTACAACAGAGGCCATGATGGCTACCACTCTGTTGGTGAGAATAGTGGTATATGTCAGTGGATAACAGATGGCAACAAAGCAGTCAGTTGCCATGCCAGCAGTACAACGGATTCCATGCCAGTGTAGGTATGGATAAAGAACATTTGGATGAGGCAGCCTTCAAATTTTATCTCCCTGAAGTTGAACCAGAAGATAGAGAGCATCTTGGGAATGGTAGAAGTCGAGAGGCCTAGATCAATAAAGGAGAGAAGAGCCAAAAAATAGAACATAGGTTGATGAAGACTCTGCTCAGTCTTGATCACAACCAGGATTGTGACATTTCCCACAAGTGCTATCAGATAAACAACAAAGAAAGGGAAACCAATCCAGATATGGAAAGCTTCCAGACCAGGTATACCCAGCAGAAGGAAGGCAGAGGGATTTGAAGCAGTGTCATTGACAGAGGACATCCTGCTGAGAACTATTGGAAAATATTCTATGCTCTTCTTCAGTATTTCTGGGGAGACATAAGGCAATATATGGTGTTTGGATATCACTATATATAGTAGCATACCAATTAGACACTAAAAATCATAATGGAAAGTCATTTGAGGACAATTGACTATTAAATTCAAATTATTGACTATCCCACTTAATATTCCATGGGAACTGTGGAAGTTAGAAACAGTCATTTCTGGTGGTAGTGTGGTGTAGTGATCCATGATCATCTTTAGCTCATTCTTTTGTGAAATCCTCGTCTATATTCACTAGTACCAGCTGAAAACGCTGCCAGTAAGCAAAACTTGTATTACATTTTCAAGTTACTTTGATTAGTTGAGTGGAAACATAAGAGAAAACTACAATATGTTGTGAAAAACTACAATATATTGAGGAATTGGAATGGGAAGAAACTTTGGATATGAGGATCAAGAATGTCTACATATAAGGCTTATTTACCTGTCATAGTCCCTTCTTTGTTAAGTGTTACTTTTCCCTTTATTTGCTTTAATGAGACTGTGTTTGTGTATATATATATATATATATATATATATATATATATATATATATGTCTTTTAATAAAATGGTGATTTTATGCTATGGTTGGTGAATTTATTATCAGTATTTTTCTACTTTTACAGTAAAAAATTCACCACATAAACAACTCAAAGAAAAGATAATTTTAAAACAAGTAAAAACTAGTAATTAAATTTAGCATCCATATATGATACTTTAAAAAAGAAACTTAAAGCAAATTAGGCAAAAACTAAAAGTGGTTCAATTTAGTGAAAGGAATATATGAAAAATCTGCAGCTAATATCATACTGAATGGTGAAACACAGAAAGATTTGTTTCTAAGATTGGGAATAAGACAAACATATCGACTGGCATCAATTATATTAATATTTTACTGGAAGTTCCAACAAGGTCAATATATCAAGAAAAAATAAATAAAAAGACAATAAAAAGATTGGAATGAAAGAAGTCAACTTTCCCATTCATAAGCCACATGAACACTTATATAAAAATCAAAGAATTTAAAACCATTTAGCTTATCAATTAATCAGGTATAGAATCAATACTTTTCTATATACTGTTAGCAAACAATGAGAAATTAAAATTTAAGTTAAAATTCTGTGAAAATTCATACTACCACTTACAGTGGCATCAAAAGCATGGAGTAGTTAGCCATAAGCACTTAAAGTTATAAAACATGACAGTAATTAAAAAGACCTAAAAAAGTTTTAAAAGTGGTTTGAAAGACTGAAATATGTTAAGATGTCAGTTCTTCCTAAGTTGCTTAATAAAACAACTTCAATCAATAACCAAGAAATTTAAGCTCATTCTAAAATAATTATACGAATACCCTAAATTCATTGGAAAAAGAATAACAAAATATCGGAACTTAAAATAAAAGACTTCAAACTTTAAACAGTATAGTAAGTCATTATGATAACGGACAAATAGATAGGGAGTGCTTAATAGAAAGAACAGAATAGACATATTTTACGTCCTCAGTCAAATGTTCTAAAGTGACCAATGTAGTAATTCAGTGAAGATAGCACAGTTTCTTATACCAATAATTCTGGTGCAACTGAATATATATTTTTTATATATATACATGTATGTGTACACACATACACACACACACAGACACACAGACACACACACACACACACACACACACACACACACACACATATATATATAGAACCTTGATTCGAATGTCACAACAAAATCAAATATTAATTACATTTCTAAATTAGAACTAAATATTCAAAACAAAACAAAACTCCAATTTTAACATGTGTGAAATCAAAGGAAGAAGAGTATCTTTGCAACCCGGTAGGAAGTAATATTTTTTTAGAACACAAAAGCAATAACCATAAGAAAATAGCCTTGTTACATGTTATTAAATTTTGAAATTTACTGTTAAGTGGACTTAGAGGACAAAGACTGGGAGAAAGCATTCACAATCCCTTACTTCTGTAAGAGAATTTGTGTTAGGAACACACGGCAATGCTTATAACTAACAAAATAAGAAAACAAGCAATGGGAAAAGGAGAGACCTACACTGACATTTAGCAGAGAAAAATATACAAATGACACTGAATGTCTGAAAATTATTAGGCTTCAGGAATTGTACATTAAAACTAACATGACATCTTGTTACATACCTACTAGAATGACCAAAATTAAAAAGCACAACACCAAATTTTGGCAAGGATGTGGAGCAACAGATTCTCCTAATTACCTATGACTGAACTCCTAAGAGCTTACTCAAGATGAGGAAAGCATATGTCCACACAAAGACTTGTATAAGAATGTTCGTAGCAGCTTTATCCACAACTGCCCTGTGTGGAAAAAACACAAATACTCATCAACAGTGGATAGACAAATCAATTTTGGAATGTTTACCCAATGAAATTCTACTCAGCAATAAAAATGGATTGACTGTATGTGCAATAACATAGATGACTCTATATCATTATATTGAGCTATCGACTGCTACTAGTTACTAAAGAGTACTAATTATATAATTTCATTTATATGAAGATCCAGAGCATACAAAGAAAATGGGTATCTGGTTGGCTCAGTCAATAGATCCTGCGACTCTTGATCTCTGGGTTGTGAGTTTGAGCCCCATGTTGGGTGTAGAGATTACTTAAAAATAAAATCTTAAAAAAAAAATGGGTACTGAAAATATCCATTCACTGGTTGCCTGGGGATTGAAATGGGTCACAGACAGATTGGGAAGGAACAAAGAGGATTTTTTGAGGTGATAGAAAAATATTATATCTTTATAAAGGTGTGGGATATATAGGTATATCCTTTTTCAAAACTGTACAGATAAGATTTGTATATTTAAACACATGCAAATTTTACTTTAAAAAATCAAATCCAAGCCTGGAGAGTATAGAATGTTTACAGTTGTTGACATTGTATGATGAGAGCATTATGCATTTGTGTTCATCTGTAGATGTTTGAAATGCTCCATAATTAAATGGTTTGATACATAAAACTAGTGAAAATAAGTGCCATCTTTTTATGAAGTATGGTGTCATTTGCTTTAATAGAATATTCTGTTTTGGAGCTTATTTTATTTTATTTTATTTTTTTAAGTTTATTTATTTTGAGAGAGAGAGAGGGAGAGTGAGAGGGAGGGAGGGACAGAGAGAAGGAGAGACAGAATCCCAAGTGGCCCTGCGTCATCAGTGCAGAGACCTATGTGGGGCTCAAACTCACAAACTGTGAGATCATGACATGAGCAGAGATCAAGATTCGGACACTTAACCAACTCAGCCTCCAGGGTGCCCTGGAGCTTATTTTAAATACAGAATTATTTACCTCAATTAATACAGAGCTAAAAATCCAACTAAAATATTTCACAGCCCTACTCAGGGAGCATAAAATAAAATAAATAACCTATCTTAAGGTTATGATTTTGTTTGGAATAGAACTTAACATTTATTCCTGATATTTTCCTTTTTATTCATACTCATACATAAGCTTTTAAGTCAAATGCTAACCATGGTATATTCTTTATGATTATTTGCAACAAATAATCTGATCAAAATTATTCTGAATAATGACATCCGATGGGAAGTATACAACCACACAGCATGCTAGCAGTATATCCGAGGATGTGCCTTAACTATTCCCTCTGAGCTTTCCTAAATGTATCATTTGTTTTGCTAGTAGTATGGTATTTTTGTGCCCTACTAAAATTGTTCAAACATCTTCCTGAATACACTCAATCAAATTTTATATTACTCTATTATTAAAATTCAAACTTCTTTTAGGAAGCCAGAGCCTTCATCAGCTGGGAATGTACCAATTGAGATGGCCTTTGGGATGTATATTTTTCTCTACTTCAGATATGTACATAGCTATTGTTCTGCTTTATTTGACTGACTTTATGCCAGCAAAAGTCAATCAAAGAAAATAATACTTACCAAACACTACTTGATGCTTTATAAATATTCTCATTCAAATTTCAAAACAACTCTCTGAGGTAGATGCTGTTATAGCAGATTTAAAGTCAAATTTAGTATAAATTTGTATAAAGTATAAAACCAAGTATAAAGCTAGGGTTAAGAGAGTCTAAGGCATTTGTCTTAGATAACTCATAAACATAAATTGTATGATTAGAAATTGAGTATGTGTCTCTCTCCCTGTTACTAAATTCACCTTGAGCAATAGTGTTTTTGCTAAGGTAAATATAGAAGTATTTATAGAGGTAAATTTATAAGTTAAAAAGAAAATAAATCTTCTATTTAAAACTGTACAGCTATTTAAAGCCTATAGATCCATGAAAGTTACTTTATATAGTAAAGTATGGAAATTACTTTATATAGTAAAATATTCATTTTTTTCTTCCTGTTTTATTTTCTGTAGTGTTTAACAGTCAGACAATAAAATAAAAAAGATAATGTGTGTTCTTCAAGAATAAGAAGAAAGAGGTTGACAATTTAGACCATTAATCATCTGATCTAAACTTGGTGGGGGTCCAGGGTGTTCCCAGGGCCAGGAAGAGCTAAGACTGGAAGGAAAGAAAAGCCTGAGGATTTCAGTGGACCTTGGCAACTAGAGCAATGAAAATATGCTGACTTTTTGGGGGAAGGGAAGGGTTACACAAAGCAAAGGCAAGTGAATTTCAGGGAGCTATTTTTGGCTAGGAAAAGGTGTTGGAGTTAAAACATAGCAAATACGACGTGTCATTCTCTAAGACTGTATCTCAACTCTGTTGTTGTGCTGATGATGCCTGGTAATCATGCTGATGATCTGGTAATAAGTACATCCATTTGAAACTGGAAATTGCAGTGGTTTAAAGTTTAATTAAAGAGAATCATAAACGTGAAGGTCAGACTTTTGAGGCTACTTGGTGAAAGCTTCTTTTCTGTTAACAACCAGAGAGAAAGTCAGTCCTCTCCTTTGTATCTATGGTTTTGCAACCATTTCCATGGTTCTGGGTTCTGATCACTCACCCAGGCTAACATTTGCAGCGAAGTCCACCATACCATAGAGTGCCTGGGTGCTTGCTTTCTGTGGGGCAGCTGAAAATAAAGGGCCCTTTCATCTGTGATATGTCTGTAAATGGTACTACCTGGCACAACTTCCCAAAACTCTCCTCAGTGTCTACTGTGCTGAACTGCCCTGCCTATCTCAACTTTTTCATGGGAGACCTTCCACAAGTATAAAAATATAACCTGGGCTACCTTCCCAAGGACAATGTTCTGCCTCCTCTTGCAGTACCAGGCTGGCCTTCCTGCCCAAGATCCCCTACCAGTAAAATTATACATTATATGGTTATTTTTTATAATTAATAAACCAATATTAACTAAAGTTCATATTTTATTAAAGTTCATATGTTACTCAGATTCCCTTAGTTGTACTTGGATACCAAATTACAGTTACTAGTGATACCTAGTTAGTTCTGTTAGGTTCTCTTGACAGTGACAGTTACTACTCAGGCTTTTCTTAATTTTGATGACTTTACAGTTTTTAGAAGTAGTAGTTAGGTTTTTGTAAAATATCCCCTAATTGAGATTAGTATGATTATCTCCTCCATGATTAGACTAAAGTTATATTATTGGAGAAGGAGATCGATGATGTATACTACTACTTATGTCAAAACATATCAAGGGTATATACTATCAACATAGTTTATCACTATTGATATTAAGCTTCATCACCTGGCTGAGGATGTGTTTGTCAGGATTCTCTCTCTCTCCCCCATTTCCAAGTTTACTCTTTGGCAGTAAGTTGCAATGTGTAGCCCACAAATTAAACAGTGACTTGTTACGCTCCACCTCCTTTAGAATAGAGCATCCTCATAATATTGTTTGGGAATATTTTGCATGAGAGTTAATCTAGTCCCTTAGTTGTTTATGTATTCAATCATTTATTTTTATCAGTATGGGCTCTAATATTTATTTTATACTTTAGACCGTAATCCAATACTACTTTATTTTTTCACACTGACCGGCTTTGGCTATTAGGAACTCTTTCAGTTGACTCCTGTGTCCCTTTGACTTAACCTCACAATTGTGTGGGGTTTTTTTTTGGGGGGGGGAGGGTCACCTCCTTACTTTTGGAACCATAAATTGCTACAGGTGTATCCTATATATCACCTGCCCCAATCTTAGACTGTGATATTTCTCCAAGGATTACTGATTCCTTTAATTGGATAAGGTTACTGGAAACAAAGTTTTGATGCTGGGTGTGCTTTGCTACTGGACTGTTGTTGGTTTAAGACCCTCTCAGCTGGCAGAGCAAGGAAATTTATATGTGTATCCTAGCCTGTGTGTATGTACACACATATATAAATATCCATCATCTATTTATCTATCATCTTTCTGTCATCTGTTGTCTATCTAATACTAAACATAGTAATGGCTAACTCTAATCTGTCACCACGAGAATTATTCTAGTATCCCTTCATGTTTCTCTGTAAACTGCCGTTCCAAAACTGAGAAACCTGGTCCCCACTATATGCCCTACAGTTACATAATTGTTCAATAACACTATGCATATGTAGCTGTATTAGAATTGTTAACCTATAACCCTATGGGGAAAAATTATCCACTAGAATACAATGCTGTATGTATAGGTCTTTTGCTTTTAGTCTCACAGACTCCACTCATTTCCCAAGTTAGTTAGGTTAAAACATTTTCCCCATCCATTTTAGTGAGGTTTTTCCCTACGTTTTTAACACACAGTGTTTCTCATATTTTTGTATTTCATCATGGATTCCCCTGAACTCCTTGTTGATTTTTTAAAATTTGCATACATTAAGATCATCTTTTGTGTTCTAAAATTCTAAGAGTTTTGCCAAATGCATATCATAACCCACCTTTATAGTATCATATAGAACCTAAAACCTTCCATGTGCTTCACATATTCAACATCTCCCCACTCTTGCTCCCCCTGGGATGCATGGATATGTTTGTGGTCTCGATAGCTTTGCTTTTTCATAATATAATTTCACTAGAGTCACCCAATATAAAGCCCTTTCAGATTCACTTCATTTACTTCAGAATATGCATTTAAGATTCATTTGTGGTTTTTTCATGGTTTGGTATCTTATTAATGCTGAATATATCCATTGTAGGAGGTACTACAGTTTGGATATTCATTTACCTATTGGAAGGCATCTTGGTTACTTCTAATTCTTTACGAATAAAGTTGCTGTAAGTATCCATGTGCAGGTTTATGTGCGGACATAGTTTTTAAACCCATTGGGTAAATTCTTTGGAATGTAATTGTGAATCACATGGTAAGACTATATTCAGCTTTGTAAGAAACTTCCAGATGTTTTTCTTTTCTAAATAATTTTTTAATGTTTACTTTTATTTTTGAGACAGAGTGCTAGTAGGGGAGGGACAGAGAGAGAGAAGGAGACATAGAATCTAAGCAGGTTCCAGGCTCCAAGCTGTCAGCACAGAGCCCAATGTGGACCTCGAACTCACGAATTGAGAGATCATGACCTGAGCTGAAGTTGAACACTTAACCGACTGAGCCATTCAGACATCCCTCCATATGTTTTTCTAAAGTGACTGTGTCAGTTTGCATTTCCACCAAAAATGAGTGAAAAGTTCTCTTGCTTTCTTTGGACCCTGACCTACCTTTGATATTGCTTTATTTTTAATTTTAGCCATTGTGTGAAGTGGAATCTTATTGCATTTTTTAATTTGTAATTCCTTAATGGAAAAATATGCTGAGCATCTTTTCATGTGTTTATTTTCAGTCTGTATATTCTATTTGTGGGGTGTCTGGACAAAATTTTTACTCAAGCTTTAACTGGGTTATTAATTACTTTTTAAATTTACATATGTTTTAGTTCTAGGTTTTAATTTTTTTAAATCAAATTGATGGAGCTCTCCTTTATTCCTTGTTTGCTTCATATTTTTATTAGAAATATGTGCTGTTGCCATTTAAAAAAAAATTTCCTTTGACCATTTATGTGATCGATATAATTTTTCTTCTGTAGGCTGATGTTCTAGGCTACATTGTTTTCTGAATGTTAAATCAGTCTTATATACCAAAAATAGACACCATTTGGTCATGTTGTATAGTTATTTTGATAAATTATTAGCTTAAATTTACTAACATTTCATTGAGGATTTTTTCATCTGTTCATGAGATATAAGTTTGAGAAATGGTCTATATATATTTTTGGATATCTTTAACTGACTTTGGTGTTAGGATATGTCCAGCTTCATAAAATGAGTCAATATTCTTTATGATTCTATAATCTGGAAGTGATTTTAGAGGATTGACATAATTTCTTTATTGTTCAGAAGAATTCATCAGTGAAACGATCAGAACCTCATTTGGGGGGGAAGGTTATTAATTAATGATGAAATTTATTTAATAAACAGATATCTAGAAATTTAGAACTGTAAATTTTCTTCTGTGCGCTTTATATCATTTATATATATTCAGTTGACTATTGAGCACATGAATTTGAACTGCGTGAGTCCATGTGGATTTTTTTGTAAACACAGTACAATACTATAAATATATTTTCTCTTCCTTATGATTTTATTACTAACACTCACTTTTCTCTAGCTTACTTTATTGTAAGAATACAGTAGACAAAACATATATAAAATATGCTTTAATTGTTTATATTATTGGCAAGTCTTCAAGTCAACAGTGGGCTGTTAGTAGTTAAGTTTTGGGGGAGTCAAAAGTCATAAGTGGATTTTCAACTGCATTGGTGTGGGGGGGCACAGTGCTTGATCCCCAACAACATAGGGGTTAGGGGCACTGACCCTATATATAGTGTTTAAATATATTTTTAGTGTTGTTGCCACTAAACACTGCTTAGCTTTTAGTCGTAGTGCATGGAATTTATATCAAGAAATTTAGGGGATGATTTGAGACAATGAACATTATGACTATAAAAGACACAGTTAGGACATGAATATAAAGAAACCATTAAAATTTTAATAGAGAACATCACTACTTACAGATTAGCATATCTGAATCCTGTTAATCAGACCAACTGGAAATATGTATGAACTTTCCCTCAAAAGGTAGGACATCGAATTTAGTTTATTTGAGGAAATCATGTTGGTAATCCTGTGTGGCTTTGAAGGTAGGGGGTCATGTATTGAATGGAGATTTAAAATCAACTTATAAAAATAAAAATGTATAAATGTAAAGAAATCAATTTTTATTTTATTTTGTTTGTTTTTTTGGTTTTTGGTTTTTGTTTTAAGTAGGCTTCATGCTCAGCATGGAGCCCAGTGCGGGGCTTGAACTCACAACCCTGAGATCAAGACCTGAACTGAGATAAAAAATTGGACACTTAACTGACTGAACCACCCAGGCACCACTGTATTTTATTCTTAAATATTATTAAATTTGATCTGTAGTTAAAATGAGATGCAACATTCAAATAAAGAAAACACAGGGAAGAATGCTTTTGGGTTTACTTTTGACAAAAGAAGACATCAAAAACTCAGAATGTGCATCTTTCTATACCTAAGAGAAAAGAGCATTTAATGTGCTCACAGGAAATAAACTCTTCAGATAATCATATTTAGATACCCCTGTGTCATCGTCCACTAACTCCTTTCAGAAACTGTTTACCAAAGTCCATGTTCCTTGCTGAAATATAATCTTTCATACTTCCAAATCCTGAAGATACATGTTCTGGCTCAGTCACGTTGCAAAGTTGTACAATCATTTTCATACCATCACATAGTAAACATGCCATCAGGAAATTAGTTTCTAGGCTCCTGAGCAGTCATTTCTATGTTCTATTTCATTATTTTTATGCACACATCAGTTTCTGCTCACAACAAATTCAAGAAGAATAATAAAAAGATATTTGATCCTTAGGAGTCATAGAGGAGATATGTCCCCATAAGATTACACAAAATACTTGTAAATATATCCAGAAAATTCTTGTAAAGTAAGTGACTGAAAATTTAATCTCTACCTGAACTTGTCTAAGATTCATCTACTTTTGCAAAGCATCAAGTCCCAAAGGATGCATGTATGTTGCATTCCACAAATAAAGAGGGATTTGGAGAGGACAAAGTGGTCCTATGGATAACAGGTTACCCAAATACGCTTCACACACACACGCACCACACTCCCAAGGAAAAATTCTGGTTAAATATGACTCAAAACCACTGTTAGAATTTTATACATTCAAGCTTCTCTTAAAAACAAGAGTTTCATCCTTTAACACAAGTATTGTTTTCAGGTACTTTCACTTCATGATTCTCCATAAAGGTAGGAGGTGGCATACTGAGGGCACATAGTGCCTACAGGTTTTCATGAAGAATAAGGAAGAAGGTGCTGAAATGAAAGGTGAAAACCCGAGACATTTTTTTTTTAACTGCACGAAGTATCCCAGTATTGTCCTCAGAGAAATCGGATACAAAGTTTTTAACTGAGAAATCTATGAAGATCTTTCTTATTTTATATTCAAATTTAGTTATTTTTTTTTCTGAGAAAGCAAAGCAGTTGGCATAAACTGATTGTGCCCAGCTGGAATACTATCCTATTTTCAAATACAGAGAGATAGAGGTTCACTAAATTTCCCTAGTTAAAAGGGAAGGGGCTTTGGGCGTGATGTTTGCCCTACTGTAATGGAACCCTATGGTCAGAAGAATATGCATTCAACACCAATATGGAGAGAAGGTATTGAGATTAAAGAACAGACAGCATTCTCCAAAGTTTGTAACTTTAGGATCTTCAGGATCTTTTGATATGAGGAGCATTTAAAAAATAATCAACCCAGAGTAGAGTAAAATTAACTTCCTTTAGTTATATCCACACCTTCAAGAGCTAAGGAAACAAGAGACTCTACTGGGAGGTGAGAGCATGGATCACATGCTCACGAATCTGCTTTGTCCTCACACCGTAGATAATAGGATTGAGGGCAGGTGGGAAGACTACGTAGAGATTGGCAACAAGGATGTGAACATAATGGGGAATTTTCTTGCCAAACCGGTGGGTGAGGAAGGAGAAGAGACAGGGTGTGTAGAAAACACACATGACCCCAACATGTGACCCACATGTGCTCAAGGCTTTGTGACGAGCATCTCGAGATGGGAGGAGGAAAACTGCACGGAGGATGTAGGCATAAGAGATTCCAACAAGTACCACGTCCAAAATAAGAAAAGAAGCCACAAAAAGCCCATAAATGGTATTAACTCGAATGCTGGCACAGGCCAACTTGGCAATGCCCATGTGCTCACAGTAGGAATGCGCAATAATTCGAGTCTCACAAAAGGGCAGACGATGGGTTAGGTAGAGAATGGGCAACATGAGCAGGACAGGACGCATTATAATGCCCACACCAATACCTGCTAGCACCCGGGGTGTCAGGGTGGTTGCGTAGTGGAGTGGTACACAGATAGCCACATAGCGATCAAAAGCCATGGCCAACAGAACAGTAGACTCCATTCCTGTAAAGGTGTGTATCAGGAACATCTGAGCCACGCAGGCTCCAAAACCAA
The DNA here is from genome assembly GCF_028018385.1 of Neofelis nebulosa. Classification (NCBI taxonomy): domain Eukaryota; kingdom Metazoa; phylum Chordata; class Mammalia; order Carnivora; family Felidae; genus Neofelis; species Neofelis nebulosa. The sequence continues at coordinate 61,128,979 of NC_080791.1, read as the reverse complement.
TTTCATGTGCATCAAACCAGAAGATACCCAGCATTCGGGGCACTGACGTTGTGGAGAGGGCCAGATCTATGGCTGATAAGATGGCTAGAAAGTAGAACATAGGATCCCGCAGAGTACGGTCAGACCAGATGATCAGCAAAATTGTAACATTGCCTAACAGAGCCATTAAGTAAATGGAGCAAAAAGGTAGGGAGATCCAGCCATGGGAACCCTCAAATCCTGGGATGCCTGTGAGAAAAAAGGTGTCTGGGTGGAAAGCGGAAGTGTTTGTGTGGAACATCTTGCCATTGATGAGAAGAGAAGTAGTTGACTACTTCTAGAAGGAAAAAACAAGAGCTATGAACACATTTCTCAAAAGTCTCAGGTAGGCTTAATTTTTATCTGTAGCTGTCTTATTATGAAAGCAAATACTAAAACTTGAGTTCAAAGTAATATGTAGGCACAGACTGAGCACTCTACAAATGGAAGAAACATTAACTTTATGAGAAGTATACTTCTCAGGTTTTGGACGTGAATATCATATTCATTTGCTGAAACTCCATATAAAACCTGGAATTAATTTAAAAAAAACATGAAAGGATTGAGATATCAATCCTCTTTGAGGACAAAATACACTTTACCTAAACACATCAACACAAAAAGCATGGAACAGATACAGACACCCGCACACAGAACATGACAATACATATAAGAATATAAGATACCTAGACCTGTAGAATGATAGGAAATACAGTAAGACTTCTTAAATCAGTTTGTTCTGTATCAGTTGTGACATTGATATATATTTAGAAAATCAGATCCAAAATGAAGAACGGTGTTTCATTAATGTGTCCCTCCATATTTACTCATATGCTCCCACAGACATGCTGTACTGTATCTGAGATATAATAAGAGTTGCACAAAGATAGACAGACACTGTACTATACAAAGATAGGAAAACACTGCAGCTGGAAGTCACCTCCAGGACAGAAATGCATCTCTTTGCTACAATATTCTGATAGGAATTAAATTAATAAAAAATCCCAAGGTTTCCATTGGTTGCCAAATTCTCAAGAATGTCCTAAGATATCCAACAATTCTACCTATCATTGCATAGGTGTGTGGGGGAGAGTTTGGGGGGAGGGAGATAGCGAAAAGACATATTGGAAGGAGAAGCATTGAGAAAAGTAAAGATTTGTTTCCAATGACAATAATGGTGGTCAACATCAGGCTTAAGAAATCCATGCTCCTGATTTACCACACTCTAGTTATGATTGCTCTCTCTCTCTCTCTCTCTCTTTCTCTCTCTCTCCATTCTTTCTTCCCTCCCTCCTTATTTTCCTTCCTTCTTCTTTCTTTTCTTCTTTCTTTCTTTCTTTCTTTCTTTCTTCTTTCTTTCTTTCTCTTCCTGTCTTTCTGTCTGCCTGTCTTCCTATAGAAAAAGAAAAGAAATATAAGAGAGCACAATAGAAAAAAAATAAGTAAGGGATAGAGAAATATAGGAAGAGAAAGGAGGAAAGGTAAAAAAAGAAGAAAGGAAAGCAAAACAGAAGGAACATAAAGGAAGAAAGGTAGGAAGAAAGTTGATCTCAGCTCCAGTTGACTCCTGAGCAGAGTGACAGAGAAAAGTCCAAATTTGGGGAAATATTTTATTAATGACATTAAAAAAAATAGAGACTCTCCAGTTATGTAAGTACTGAAAGACTATAAATGTTCATCTCCAGGCTATTTATTTATCTTCTTCCTTCTTTGTAATCAATTTTAAAAACCTGCACTCAACTCTGGGCCCCTGATGAGCATATTTTAAAATTATTATTATAGAAGACCATGCCCTAATACACAGTTATCACTGAGAATTGAGGTTGTTTATACCACAACTATAAGTTCCCTCTGTAGATGGTTATTTTAAAAAATCTAAGTTGTCTTGGGGTGCCTGGATGGCTCAGTCAGTTAAGTGTCCAACTTTGGCTCAGGTCATGATCTCACAGTTCGTGAGTTCGAGCCCTGCCGTCAGGCTCTGTGCTGACAGCTCAGAGCCTAGAGACTGGTTTGGATTCTGTGTCTCCCTCTCTCTCTGCCCCTCCCTCACTCATGCTCTCTCTCTCTCTTTCTCTTTCTCTCTCTCTCTCTCTAAAAAAAATAAATAAAACATTCAAAAATTTGATTAAAAAAATCTATGTTGTTTCAGCATAATCCAGTAATGACCTCTTTCAGTCAGGAAATCTTTCTACAGTAGTGAGAATATAGTAGCTTAATAAATTTAGCTGTAACCTGTTCCTTAATTGTTAGACGAGAGTCTCTGATCACTGTTCATCTCCATCACACATTTACTAGGAAACTCACCTGCAGCAGGACTAGGGCTAGAGAGCTCTGGTATATCCAGTAATGGGAATAAGGTTTTATACTACCTATATTTAGGGCCCTTGGGGGCCTGTCTGAACACAAAGCCAACTTAAATCCCCTGCATGAACCATAGCTAACACCACAGAACCTCCTGAGAAAGATTCCATTATCTGCACTTAGGATAAAGGGACTGATGGAGAAGCAAACATCTTCCCTACATCCCCTACACATCTTGTCAATAGAAAATCAGAGATGCAAAACTAATGCTACCAAATGTGTTCATATGAAATATGACGTGAACAGAATCTCTTATTGGGTAAATTTTGCATCTTAATTTTATTAGATATCATAGCAATGAACATTTAGAACATAATTTACCTATATATATATACCTATATATATACCTATATACCTATATATAGGTATACCTATATGTGTATGTATGTATATATATATATATATATATATATATATATATATCCCCTTCCCACATCCATGTCTTACTACTCATCAATAATATATCATAGCTATCGAATAAGACAAAATATCTTATTTCTATCCTATGTAGTGCTAGTCTTACTGGCTTTATTTATTTATTTATTCATTAAAGTTTATTTTTATTTTTTTTTTTAATTTTGATTTATTTTTGAGAGAGAGAGAGAGAGAAAGCATAAGCAGGGAGGGGCAGAGAGAGGGAGACGTAGAATCTGAAGCCAGCTCCAGGCTCTGAGCCATCAGCACAGAGCCTGACGCCAGGCTTGAACTCACCAACTGTGAGACCACGACCTGAACCAAAGTTGGTGCTTGGCCGACTGAGCCACCCAGGTGCCCCAAATAGAAGTTAATAAAAATTAATTTGACATAAAAATGAAAAAAAAACCCATGAATTTATGTTTGTTTGTTTGTTTTAAATGTTTACTTATTTATTTTGAGACAGAGAAAGAGATCAGAAGCACATGAGCGGGGCAGGGGCAGAAAGAGGGAGAGAGAGAGAATCCCAAGCAGTTTCTGCACTGCCAGCATAGAGCCTGGCACAGGCTTGATCTCACAAACAGTGAGATCATGACCTGAGCCAAAACCAGAAGTCAGACACTTAACCAATTGAGCCACCCAGGCACCCCACATGAAATGTATTTAGAGACATGAAACACATGGAAACCAAAGAAAAAGATCCATTACACTAGTATTACAAAATAAGGCCAAATGTATTTTTCAATGTAATGAATAAAAATAAAGTGAAATTACATTACTTAATCATAGAAAAATATAAAGGGCAGCTGGGTGGTTCAATCAGTGAGGCATCAACTCTTGATTTTGGTTCAGGTCATGATCTTGGGATCCCTGACTTCAAGCCCCATGTGGGGCTCTGTGCTGATAGCATGAAGCCTGCTTGGGATTCTCTCTCCCTCTCCTTCTGCCCCTCTCCCCTCTCATGCTCATTCATGCTCTCTCTCAAAAAATAATTGTTTTAATTAATTTTTAAAAAGAGTGAAAAATATAAGAACACCACTTACCAAAATTTCTATTAGGATGGTGACACAGGAGGAAAATCACTGACTGGGAGGTGATATTCCCAATACATATATTGGTTAAAACACTTATATTAATAACACATTAAAATAGTGAATTGAAATTATTATTAATCTATAAAGAAATGACAAAACAATGTAAAATATAAGAGCAAATACTTACTCTGGCACTTTAAAGGAAAATAATATCCAATGAGCATAAGAAAATTTTTTCATCACTGTTACTCATCAGGAAAATAAACCACCATGCTATACCTACAATCTTTCCAGTATGGCTGAAAATTAAGACCGCTAATACCAAGTGTTCATAAAGATAGGAGCATCTGCTGACCACTTTGGAAATTGGAAGTGTCTGCTAATTCTAAATATTCCCAGCAATTACTATTACATAAATGTCCAAAGGAAATGAGTGATTATGTTCACCAAAATACATACACAAAAATGTTCATAGGGATTTATTCAGAATAGAGAAAAAAATTAAATAATTAAAATTATTCAACAACAGTAGAATATATAAATTAATTGGGTTTATTCATTAAAGAAAATACTATCAGGGCACCTGGGTGGTTCAATGGGACACCTGGGTGGCTCAGTCGGTTAAGTGTCTGACTTTGGCTCAGGTCATGATCTTGCAGTTCGTGAGTTTGAGCCCTGCTTCGGGCTCTGTGCTGACAGCTCAGAGCCTGGAGCCTGCTTCGGATTCTGTGTCTCCCTCTCTCTCTGCCCCTCCCCTGCTCATGCTCTGTCTCTGTCTCTGTCTCTCTCTCTCTCTGTCAAAAATAAATAAACATTAAATTTTTTTAAAAAAAGAAAATACTATCTATGAAGAAATAAAACAGCACAATAAAAACAATAAGAAGCAAACCAAAAGAAAATTCAAATGAATTACTATTACATGCAAAGTGGATTAATCTAACAAATCTTGTAAAGCAAAAAATAGACACATCAAATTGTGTTAAGATTTTGATGCTTGAATGTTTTTATGTGAAACTCTGGGGGCAAGAAAAAAGACAAAAAGAAAAAAGAAAAAGAAAAAAACCACTATACTATATCTGCATGAACCAGAAGATAAAAATAAGAAGAGATGAAGTGAGTGGTAAGCCAAGGAATGAGTGAAAATTGGAAATATGCAGATAATCATAATGGCTTAAGAGGTAACAGGACTAGCAAGAAAAAATCACTGTTGCACATCTGCCAGATTGTAGTCTTATTATGATGCACATGGTAAATGCATTGAAATAAGCAAAATCAAAAATACAATGCTTGCAATGTTTGCTTTTTATTTTCCTAGAATGTACCAATTATTCTATGCCCAGAGAAATCAATTTACCCTTCCATACAGCTTGACTGTGCTCTCTTTCCTGATTGATCATCACCCCCCTCATATCTCTCCCTGCCTCCCTTTCATTATATACACACAGCCCTCATTGTTTTCATTTGGAACATCATGTATGCTGATATTTCTCATCTACTAGGGAGCAAATTCCTGAAATTATCATGTACATCCTTATGCATACCCCAGTAGTTGGCACAATATGCTGAGTAACATTTCTTATTAAATTTTGTTGAAAGAATGACTAAGTTATTGACCTGAACAACATAAGTCATTTCAAATTAAAAAATGTAGTATTATGGAAGATAAATGCTAATAACATGAGATTATGGTAATTAATTTCAATTTTATATTCTTCAATGAGGAAATATTTTTATATGATCATAATTTATGCATCTTGATTAAATGGGTATGGCCCTACTTGTGCAAGAGAAAAAAAGAGTCTGTAATCAGTGTTTCTACTGAGGAAAGCACAGGGACATCTGGTTCTTAACTCAGGAAGTAAAAATCATGAAATAGTGTGCTAAGGCCACATTAGAAAGGCTTTCAAGAGGAAGGAATTTTGAATCAAGTTTTTAAATCACTATTAATGTGATATTGGTCATTTTAGAAGAAGTTGCATAACAGAATATTTTCCATTTTGTAAATTCCCCCAACATTGTGTGTATGTGTGTGTAAATCTATCTTTATGTGTTCATATACATATATACACGTGTGTGTGCAAGCACATGTTTAGGAGTGTGTGTGTACGTGTGTGTGTGTGTTTAAGAAAAAATGGCACAATGAGTAAAAAAAGAAGTAAAAATATGTATATTCCATTTTGCATTAATAAATCAGTTGAGTTGGAAACATGTGCTGTATGCACTCACTATTTTTAGAATTTATTTATTTATTCACCTCTTTCTGATGTAGTATAATATCCTATTATCAGTCTGTTTTTGTACATTTTTTTTTAAATTTTGGCAATGGTAGCTTACACCAATGCACACGTTTAATGTCAACTTTCTTGTATTATACCGTGACTAATAGTAAGTACGTTCATTCTTTTATTCTTACTTAGACTGATTCATTCAGCATACGTTTATTGAGTAGCTGTGTGAGTCACACTATAAGTAACTAAGTGGATAAATAAAGTAATATCAAATCCTTATCGCCAAGGAGGAGAGAGGATGAAATGTACACATTGCAAGTGATTATAATATTAAGTTGTGAGTAAGAGAATGGAGCAGAAGTGCACAGAAGGCAAAGAAAAGTGAGTATTGCTCTATCTTCAACAGTATGAGGATAGTTACCCTAAAATGTGCATACATATAGAAATTCACTCCTATGTGAACCAATGTTTTTCTTTATCTGAAACAAGATTTTATTCGAATAGTAGACTTTGAAAATTAAAATGCAAATACCAGAAAATTGGTGTGCCATTAGTATTTAGCGAATGAAGGAGAGACAGGCAATAGGTCTTAGAAAGTAGGTATATTTGGAGTGTAAAGGGGTTTATGAAGGAATAGGCATATCTCTATAAATCAAAAACCAAGGATGTTAATTGTGATATGAAACCTGAAATCAGGAGGATGTTTGGCATGGGCAATGTCACAAAGGTCCTAACATCACATGCTGGTCACTAGGAACACTAAATAAGATGGTACCACTGGAGACAGAAAACAAAATACCTGAGAGATATTTATGAAACAAAATCAGCTAGTCTGGAAGACTGGAAGTGGCTGATGATAGAGGTACTTCAGAGATAGAGTGATCCCATACAAGAGATCAGGCTACAGAAAGTTAGAAAAAGGAACATATGAGTGAGATCAAGAGAATATGAGCCCAAATAACAAAAGATTGTGGAGATAATGGAGATAACTTGCCTCGCATTACACAATGAGGAAGAGAAGGATAAATGATGAAAATAATTATTTCCAAATTAAAAATTTCTGTTTTAAAGACTAAGAGGTAATACCAAATATATGCATGAAAAATATAAATGTCATTTTTGATGGAGTTAGGTAAAATGAGCCTTTTGAAATTTTTCCTTAAATAATAACTTTAAGAAATCAAGTTTTTATAAAATATCAACCAATTAGTTGTGGACTAGTATCTTGTGTGCGTGTGTGTGTGAGTGTGTGTGTGTGTGTAGTACATATACAATGTATATATTATATTAGATACTTTTTGTACTTTGTGTCACTTTAGCTTCAGGTTATTTTATGTGAGGGTGGTATTAAAATAAAACCCATAAGCACCTCTTATAGAAACACTGTTGTCAAGGGTGAGAATAATAAACAAAACATAGTAATACAAATAATGATAATACTAATGGCTAACAATTATTTTGTATTTATTGCAAACAACATCCTGGGAACTATGCTGATGACTTTAGAAGCATCATATAATTAAGTCTTCATGCTTTATCTCTGAAATGAAACTATGACTATATTTGGAAAGTAAGGAAATTGAGGCCACTGAAACTTACGCATCAAAGATAGAAGTAGGAGTGGAATCAAGTTCTGTTTAACTGTTCAAATCATATATGAAAAGATAGGACAAAAGGAAACAACTACAAGATGACTCTCAAAGCAAGTGAAAAAAACAATAGAACCCAGGAGGTGACAGTGGGCAGCCTCTCCGGGCTGCAGGAGGTTTCTTCCTTCAAGTTTACATCAGAGTTGGGTCTATGTAAACCTAAATATATTTGTGAGAAACGCCACACAAAAATTAGGAGGAAGGTTTTTGTAGCCACATTTATTTCCTCACTTCCTTTCTATGTATAAAACCAGGATTTAATCTATGATATGATTCTGGATCTTTGCAGTATTTTGATGAAATCACAGGATATCACAATACGGTTTTTGTAATGCAATGAAAATTTGCATACTTTCTGAAGAGAAAAAAAAAGAAAAAGAAGAACAGATAAGGGGGGGGGGATGCAAAATAAGGAGAGAGAAACCAATACAGGGACACCTAGAGATAAAAAAGGAATAAGAATCATCAAAAAAAGAGCCATATAAATGATAAAGGGTAACCAGTACATGTCCAAAAAAATACAGCATGCCCTATAAATTCTACTTTAAATCTACTGACACCAGTTATTAAAAATCACATATAAAGACTCTGATATGCCCTCACTTACCATATAAATTGGATAACAAAACTTAAGCTTTCAGTCTCTGAATTCATTAAAATACTTACAGAATGGACCCCCTTCCCCCCCAAAAAATAAACACTGTCAAGCACATTTAAATTTACTAAATTTAATATCACAAGGCGTTTCTCTGCTCAGAAGTTCCATCTATATACATATTCCTTTTTAATTCTTTATTTTTTCAATATTATTTTCTTCACACGGTCATAAATCTGTTTGGTTCTGACTCCATATATGACAGGGTTGAGCATTGGTGGCACTACGACATAAAGATTGGCCAGGAGTATGTGGATATAGCGGGGGACGTTATGGCCAAAGCGATGTGTCATAAAGGAAAAGAGGGCTGGTGTATAGAAGGCAAGAATTACACAAACATGAGAACCACATGTGCTGAGGGACTTGAGTCGGGCTTCGCGGGAAGGAAGACGGAAAACGGCATGGAGTATCTGAACATAAGAAAGGGCAATGGCTATGATGTCAAATACTAGGATTGAAATAGCACCCAGGCCATAGATGATATTGATCTTGATGCTGGCACAAGACAGGCGAGCCAGACCCATGTGTTCACAATAGGTATGGGGAATGATATGATTCCCACAGAAGGGCAGTCGCAAAATAAGAAACACAAATGGAATAACAGAAATAAATGACCTCACTAACACACCAACACCAATCACAGAGACAACCTTGTTGGTGAGAACGGTGCTATATCGAAGTGGGTTGCATATGGCCACATAGCGGTCATAAGCCATTGCCAACAGGACTGCTGACTCCATACCAGTGAAGTTGTGGATAAAAAACATCTGGGTGAGACAAGCATCGAAGATTATCTCCCTGAGACTAAACCAGAAGATCCCAAGCATCTTGGGGATGGTAGCTGTGGACAGACCCAAATCAATGGTAGCCAACATGGCCAGGAAGTAGAACATGGGCTGATGTAGGCTGCTGTCAACCTGGACCACAAACAAAATAGTGAGGTTTCCTATGAGTGCAATCACGTACACAGCGCAAAAGGGAAAGCCAATCCACATGTGGACAGTTTCCAGTCCTGGGATCCCCAGCAGCAAAAAGAAGGAGGGATGAAACTGGGTGTCATTGGGAAGGGACATCTTGATAGGTAACGCATAAGTCCATGTTCTTACAATTATATGTTCGTTAATCCTCAGGACACAAGGTAAAACTCTGCAACGTTTTAAACCTAAAGAAAAATAAGATCATACAATTTTGTACATTCTCCTCTTCAGTTAATTCACACAATTAAAAATGTACAATCAGAAATCCATCTCGAGCAATGTGAGGAAGTGAATTCTCAGTGAAAACCTTTGGAAGCAGTTATGCAGTGGATTATAATAAAACATTTTTCATAATATATTCATCTTTGTTAGCAACTTTCTTTTTTCTTTTTTAATTTGCAATGGTCTCACCACTGGTATTAGGGTAAGATTTTGCCTTAATTCCTATTTCATTAATTATCTTCTGTCATCACCAACATAATTTACTTTCAATTTTGGCATATAGAGAGTTGTGCTGGCCTATGTAAATAGTTATTTCTGTTGGTTCCATTTGGTTAGATGGTAACACATAGGTGTTGACATACAAGATGGGTAACAAGTGTTAATGAACACAGATTCATTAAAATGTAGTCTAAACTATTAGAAATAAGTCTTTAGGATTAAAATCATCCATTTGTTAATATTTATTCATTATTATTACAAAATAAGAAGCAAATGTGGTGAAAACATAAGCAACTACCATTTTTTTATTTTTTAAAAAAAATTTTTAACGTTTTTTTATTTATTTTGAGACAGAGAGAGACAGAGCATGAACGGGGGAGGGGCCGAGAGAGAGGGAGACACAGAATCAGAAGCAAGCTCCAGGCTCTGAGCCATCAGCCCAGAGCCCGACACGGGGCTCAAACTCATGGACCGCGAGATCATGACCTGAGCTGAAGTCGGACGCTTAACCGACTGAGCCACCCAGGCGCCCCAGAACTACCATTTTTGAAGGTACTGCCTATTACTTTCCACGTTGTCGGCACCTATGCAAGTACCAGCTGTAATCTTTATAAACACATATAGGAGAACATAGTTAACCATATTTTTACATGTGGATCTGAACCTTAAATAGTTTAAAACCCTTGTCAAACGCTTGAAGCGCTTGTAGTTCTGGAGCTGCGGAAAGAAGGTAGAGAGGAAATAATTAAATTGGAATGGAGAGAGATTGGAAATAAAGAAAAGCTGACTCGTGCCTCAGTCACGTCAGATCCACACAGCTTCCCTTTGTCCACACACATTCACACAAACACATAATCTCTTTTAAACTCACATCCCTCTGAATAAGAGATATCAGTGTCTTCATTATAAATCTCAGGTAGTCATTATTTTAAGAGTTAAGATGCATGACAAATATGTTGAAGAAAAGACCAGGTGGCATATTCTGAGCAAGCTGAATCTATCATATCCAAAGCTACCCAAGCTGTTCTACATGTTCATGTACTTTATGTCATTTGTTAGAGTATTTCTGAAGCACTTGATCATTCAATACATGTAATTGTTTTCTGGTAAAAAGTGTCTTTTCATGATTTTATATCATTGGAGGATTCCAGAGGAGCAGTAGTAATTATGATCCCAGTTTCAGTTAGACAATCAGAGTATTAGCCAGACATTGTTGTATGAGAAGCAGAGGCAAGAAGTGTCATGTCTGTGATAAACAACTAATAGAGGGAGTAGTACCATGTGGATGAGGAAAGCTGGAACTCCTGGGAAGAAATGGTAGACATTTGAAAAGGAAGGAAGCTAAAAATAATAGATATTATTTGTTTTTTTAAGTTTATTTATTGATTTTGAGAGTGAGAGATCACGCAAGAGAGAGCATGAGTAGGGGAGGAGCAGAGAGAGAGGGACAAATGGGAATCCCAAGCAGGCTCTGCACTGTCAGTGCAGAGCCCCAATAAGGGCTTGATCTTATGAACTGTGAGACCATGACCTGAGCTGAAAACAAGACTCAGAAGCTTAGCCTACTGAGCCACCCAGGTGCCCCTAGATGTTATTTGTAGGGGATGCTCTGTGACATGACTATAAGAATAGTCTCTCTTCTAAAGTCCTCTGGCCTTGTAATGGAATGGTGAATAAAAAGGCATGATGTGATCAACACAAGAATGGAAAGTAGGATTCAATTATGGGAGCTAAATTTTCTGTGATTTATCAATGTAAGCAAAGTGCCAATGGCAGATTCTTTTATTAAATAATTTTTTTATATTCTTCAGTAACATCTCAGAAGATCAAAATTGTAGGCAATAGTCTCAGAAAGATACAAAAACAAAACCTAAACAAACAAACAAACAAACAAACAAAAAGGGTGATGCTACTTTTCAAGTAGATTTAAAATCAGTACATTTATCTCTGTCCTCATGGCATCATTTTTGGGGTTTATTACGACACAATACTTTACAGTGCTTAAAAGCATGAGCTCTATAGTTTGACCAATTGTGTCGAAACTCAGTTTCCTGACTTAGTCACTCTATAATCAAAGGAGACTAAATAACAAGCACTTTTCATCTATAAAATAGAGATTAGAGATAATAAAGATTAAAACCCTAAGTATGTTGTTAGTTTTAAACAGATAATTTTTTAAAACACTCTGAACCATGTTCCAAAGATACTAATTATCCATCATTCTTTAGATATCAGGCATACTAATTTTTCTAAAATGCCCATTGAATGGATTCAGGCTGAAATCCAAATGCTTTTACTAGAATTATATGGTTTTTCCTAATGTAATCCTACTCATTCTCTAAACTTCAGTCCTAGTCCTCTATCCCCTACACTTATCCCATGGCTCTTCTCTTCCTTTCCTATCCCTCTCTTTCCCTTCAGCCATCACTGTGACATAAGGAGGCTCTGTGAGTTGGGAGATGGGGAAGACTCACCAGAATGAGCACCAGGATAGAACCCTGTCTCTGTTTTATCTCAACCTGCTCAGTCTTTATGAGGGTGTTGCTCTTTGCCTGTGAGGAGCCTTTAACAGGAAATTCCCTATAGCCAGTTTTGTAAAAACACACAAGGTCTCTGAGGAATCTAATTTCTAATTCTGACTCAAAAAGAGAGAACCAATAGGGAGCTATGGCTTCTGAGAAAATGAAGGCAGAATAGTGAGGTTTAAGTCAGCAAGATGATGGAATAAGAGGACCCAGGACTCTTCCCAATACAAAAACACAGATTTAACAAGCATTGATGGATGAAAAGACCTATACGAGAGTTCCAGAATTCAGTTGAGAGATTACAGGATCCTGGTGGCTCATACAACAAGAATAGACAAATGGAAAAGGATGAGAAGAAAAGTTTCACCTGACCCACATCCCCTCTCCCCCAACCTGGCACTATTCTGCGCCAAGAGAGATTCCCTCAGCCCATGAGTTCTCCCGTGGTGGAAAGAGTGTGGTGGAAAGAATGAGCAAGTCTGCCCCCGCACACCTATATGTGTATCCACACAAACATAGTTCTCATTATTCTCAATAGCTGTGTTCTATAACACTGAATTATGTTCTTGAACTCTGAATTAGAAAATTTGGAACCATTGCTCTTAGGGGAAATGCAGAGTAAGATTCCTACAAGCATCTTGTCACAACATTTTTGTCAATCAGCCAATACATAAACTTTTTTTAAATGTGTGTTTCTGTGAAAATACACCTCCTTTAATACATAGTTATTACAAATGATTAATTGTACAGTCCTTAAATGATTGAAAACCAGGGGCTTTGGAGGCCACTTATGTTGGTTCCTTCCACAAAGTCTTTATAGGACAAGCCAGTCTCATTGGTGTTGATACTTGTTTTCCACTTACTCCTTTCCCTGTATATTTAATAGGCGTTTGAAGAACTCATCTGCAGCCTCCTGATTAGCAGAACCTGCCTGAGGCCTGAGCTCTAAGTTTAACATTGTATATTCTTTGTTGCCTTTTGTTTTTTTTTTCCAATATATGAAGTTTATTGTCAAATTGGTTTCAATACAACACCCAGTGCACATCCCAAAAGATGCCCTCTTCAATGTCCATCACCTACCGTACCCTCCCTCCCACCCCCATCAACCCTCAGTTTGTTCTCAGTTTTTAAGAGTCTCTTATGCTTTGGCTCTCTTCCACTCTAACCTCTTTTTTTTTTCCTTCCCCTCCCCCATGGGTTTCTGTTACGTTTCTCAGGATCCACATAAGAGTGAAACCATAGGTATCTCTCTTTCTCTGTATGGCTTTTTTCACTTAGCATAACACTCTCCAGTTCCATCCATGTTGCTACAAAGGCTCATATTTCATTCTTTCTCATTGCCACGTAGTACTCCATTGTGTATATAAACCACAATTTCTTTATCCATTCATCAGTTGATGGACAGTTAGGCTCTTTCCACAGTTTGGCTATTGTTGAGAGTGCTGCTATAAACATTGGGGTACAAGTGCCCCTATGCATCAGTACTCCTGTATCCCTTGGGTAAATTCCTAGCAGCGCTATTGCTGGGTCATAGGGTAGATCTATTTTTAATTTTCTGAGGAACCTCCACACTGCTTTCCAGAGCGGCTGCACCAATTTGCATTCCCACCAACAGTGCAAGAGGGTTCCCGTTTCTCCACATCCTCTCCAGCATCTATAGTCTCCTGATTTGTTCATTTTAGCCACTCTGACTGGTGTGAGGTGATATCTGAGTGTGGTTTTGATTTGTATTTCCCTGATGTCTTTGTTGCCTTTTGACACATTTCCTAGCCAGCCTGTGCCAGCCTAGAAGAGTGATTATTATTCTGACCTGGAATGATATAACTGAATACCTTTGACCTCCTTACACCAGGGTTGTCCCACTAGGCTTTTTTTTTTTTTAATTGTCATCTCTTGAATCCACAAATTTAACCTCTTTTTCATCTTTTCCATATTTTTATCTCACACTACCTACCGATGTTATTTTAGTACTTTCCAGAGTGACTTCACACACAGGTAGACAAGTTTCCTCTTCCTTTATCGGGGTATATATTATATTTTTGATTCATTAACCTTGAACTCACAACCAACAATGCTATAACTCACACTTGAATGAAGTTTATCTAAGATGGTTATTTTCTCCATAAGGCACATTACAATCTTGCACTTAGAAACACTAGAAAAGTATTATTTATACCAGTAAACTCCATAAATGGTAAGATATTTACTTATTCTAATGTGCATCAGCCATACGCATGGGGGCCATTTTAAACAGTGGAATCAACAAAAAACATAAAAATATGAAAAATATGGCATGAAACAGATTGCAAAAGCACTTGTTTATAGCTTAAATGAGAAGTCAGAACCTCACCTTATTCAATCTCTGGGAATGTGACTGTCAGGCAACTCAAATATTTACCAGCTCTTTGCATGCTGCAAATAACAGTTAAAGTGCCATGAGAATTTATTTGACAATAAGTTACAATTTAAATTGTATGGAGTGGGCAAATTTGCAAGTATGGAAATCCCCATATAATGGAGCCCTGCTGTGTATTTGTAATTTATATGACTCATATCTAAGATGTCCACAAAGAATGTAAGTAAATGTAAAATTAATCTGATAGAATTCCAACCTCTACAACTTACAGATTGGTGAGATTGACACAAAAATGATGTAAAAACTGTTCAGTGCTCTCAAAGGAGCCTGAAATACATGCAAAAGCATAGTAAATCTAGATGGCTGAGAGGATTGCATGTGTATTAAAGTTGTCAAATTTTCCACATTAATGTTTAGATATAATTCAACTTTCACCAAAATCCCATTTTGATTAATTTCATATAATCAAATAAATCTTCCACAAAAATTATTCTGATGAATTGTGAAAAGAATAAAGTACATGTTACAACATGTTATTTAGACTCTGATATAAAATTTTAAAGTCTAATATGACTTAAATACTCAAATGTATATGAATATGAAAATCATGGAATAAAATTAAACCAAATATCAAAGTGACAGTATGGTTGATGTTTGTTTTGTGTTTATATTTTCCTATATTAAAAATAAAAAGACATTATTTAAAGTAAAGGAACTAGACACTTATCTATCCTTTTGTGATAAATACACATGATGTATTTAAGAACAATTCCGAGACTCAAGCAATCCTGCTGAGAGGCAGGCTCCAGAGACACTCCAAAAAACTCACCTTCCCTCTCCCCACCCTTGTTGGATTCTCCTGTTATTAAGATGTTAGTGCTAAAGACTTAGAACCTGAGTTCTGAGCTCAAATTGAACTCCCAGCGGTTTCTTCTCTTGACATGTGGGGAGGCCACCCCCACTCTATGCCCTTGAGAGCTTTAGAAATCAGAAAACATGTCTATAACTGAGCTTATTTGGAAATGCTATAAGTCTTGAGAGAACTAAAGTGTTCCTCAGACCAAGATGCTCATCCTCACAGGTCCCCTGTTAGGTAAGGCACTGTTTGGTCACACTCATTTGTGTCATGGGCTGGCTAAGTGGACCATAGCCAAAGAGAAGGTTTCAGGGCTCTAATAGAACAAACAAGCTCTATTAAAAAACATCTTGTATAAGATTTCTTGGGGCACCTGAACCTATTTGGCTTTGTGGCACCTGAATAGACTACCTACCTCTGTTTTACCCTGTATGGGCTGAGATTAGGCTGCAACTTTTATTGAGAATAAATTTGTGCATGGGCTTCTCTGCTTAGTTCAGTACATCAGAGGAAGTCTGATGAAGGAAAGGATGGGAGTATAGTTGTGTCAGTTCTTTAGCCTGAGCGAATCTATGGTATTTGAGCAATGTCTCATACTGCTCGTGTAGTCATAAATGCATTATGCCATTTTACATTTATAAAACCTTAAGAAGTGCTCATCTCCTAAAGCTTAATGTAAAGATTACAAACTTTGTAATTATACTTAAGTAGGGTTCAAATTCCACATCCTTGAATTCATAGAATAGCTTTGGGAACGTAAATTAACATTCTTAGGGTTTTTTTTAAAGCTGTATTATGAGTATGGTTATCTACCAACTCCCTTCCTTAAGGATTAAATGGGATAATGCTTGCAATGTTAGTAATATAATACCTAATATATGCCAATGCATGTTGATTAATTTTTGTAAGGAGATGTATAGGGTTGTAGAATTTAGCCAAAAGATATAATGGTGTTTTTTTTAAATTTTATTCCTCCCCAAAAGCAGATGTAAGTTTCTTTTCCTCTGAACCTTCTTTTTATCCATCCTATAATCAGACAAGGAATGAAATGCTGACAATTCAATTTTGTTAGAAACTAATACCTGGGTATGTCTTAAAGATTTAATATTAGAATCAGGAAAACTGTTAATGCACTATAGTGTTTGAAGATAGTGTGCACTATAATAAATTTATAGTGATTCCACTGGTTGTCTTAAATTTATATTGAAATTATTTACCAGAAAAATAACAACATTCCTTTGTCTTTTCCTTTTCTCTTTTTCTTCATTCTTTGGAACAAGCAAATATATGAAAGTACATGGCCTCTGCCAAGTATTTTATTTGCAATATATATATTTACAATATAATATATTTATTTGGATTATACATATATATATATATATATTTGCAATATAATAGATGAGAAAACATGCAGAAATAGACAATATGACAAAAGATAGAAGACAGGTAAGTATACATATCATAGTAACACTTGAGGGATATCAGTGGTGGTTCAAAGTTCCCAGAAAAATAATCTCACAGGAGCTGATATGTGAGTAGAGTCTTCAATTCTAACCAAATTACTAAGGGTTTGTATGTGTGAAGAAATGCTATGACAAATAAAGACACAGGGTTACCACCTTCATGAAGTGAGTAGATGACCAGTTCTCCAAGGAGAGAAATATAGGAAAGGTATTTCAAGGGGTTAGAAAACTTGCTAATATTTTACAAGACATAGAAAGCTACATCTTCTTTGTAACTTCTGGGGTTGTACATTTTTCTGATAAATACATTTGTAACTCTGTATTATTTACTTACATACTTTAAACAGAGCCCATATTTTAGACCTCTCCTACATTGAGTGTATATCCTTTTCAGGTTATTTCTTATGTTTATAAAAGTTTTATTATAAATGTGTGTGTCTACACCCACACCCATACATGCATACACACACACACACACACACACACACACACATGCTTAATTTTTGCATGTGTGTCAATGTTAATGGAAAAATAAAATTTATGCTTCCTTTTTTCATTTTTCTGTCAGTTTGCAAAAATATACTTTACTTATTCTAAGTGCTTCTGAGTATTCTAAAATATAAATATACCACAGATTTTTAAGTTCAGTATTACTTTACTGATGGGCATTTTGAATGTTTCAATATTTATTCTTTTACAGGAACTTTTACAATGAAAATTACTGTATATACTTCCACATGTATATATGAACATTGTCCCCTGAGATGGCACGTAGTTAAATTGGTCTGTCCAAAACTTTGTTTTTAATAAGAATGATCACTATACAATTTTCCACTAAGAGCAGGCTCAATTTTCTCCAATCAATTGGGCATAAGGATCGCTCTTTAGCCCAAACCTCACTAATGCTTATTTTCATCATTCCTGAAATTCTGTTGGTTAAAAAATCCAATTCATTTCCTGACACATTGTTATCAGCCCCACTCTGGCCATCATGCTGAATGAGTTCCATGTCAGTGTGAATGAACTTCCTCCTGGTCCTTCCAAAGAAAGTCACACATCCTCCCAAATTTTGGTATTCCCTTCTCAAAGCTATACACTATCACTTGGCATCTTGGCATGAACTAATATGACTAAAATCTAAAAGAAAAGGCATATTTTCTATTTAAAACTTCCTATCATCCCTCCTGCCTTTATAACCTGTGTCTTACAACTGTTTCTAAGTCCTCCAAACCCATGACTCTTACACATTTTTCCCCACATGATTCTACATATACATTTACAAATACATGTCTCGTAATGAAAGAAGAAGTTAGTTGAAGGAGCCATTACATACAGTGTGGTTTTGATGAATTAATCATACAGAAATTCCACTAAGCATCTAAACTTATTTTTATTTTTTTATGTTTTTATTTAAATTCCAGTTAGTTAGCACACAGTATAATATGGGTGTTATATGTAAGTACTGAATCACTTATCACAATATACCTGGGACTCTTACATATTTTTTAGCATATTACTTTTTACATATTACTTTCTTCTCAGTGTGTAAAAGATTTTGGATTTTCACACATTAAGCTCCAATTTTTGGTGCCTAGATATTTTCCCTCATATAGCATTCATAGATCAGCCACATTGTAATTACACCTGTGAAATAATATCTGATAATCAGATACGATGATGAAATAATTCATAAATATTTACAGACATTGGAATTATTTCATGACCTGCAATTCCCTGCATTTTGGTTTACTTAGCTCATCAAAGGTTTCAAAATTTGCAAGCTATTATTTTTGTTTGTTGTAGAGGAAAATACACCAAGAGAAAGCTAAAACATCCGGCACTTGTTATGTCAGCATACAATAAGACTGATGTCCATCCATCAACCTTCATCCTCATTGGCATTCCTGGCTTGGAGGCCGCCCACATCTGGATCTCCATCCCCTTTTGTGTGCTATACCTTTTGGCCCTCCTGGGAAACTGCTCTCTTCTGTTTATCATTAAGACAGACCCCAGCCTCCATGATCCAATGTACCTCTTCCTCTGCATGCTGGCTGTGGCTGATCTGGTTGTGTGTACTACAGCTGTACCAAAACTTCTTAGCCTTTTCTGGTTCCATGATGGAGAGATTCGCTTTGAAGCCTGCCTCACTCAGGTGTTCCTGATTCACTCTTGCTCTACCATGGAATCTGGCTTCTTCCTGGCCATGGCTTTTGACCGTTATGTAGCCATTTGTAACCCATTAAGACATTCAGCTATTCTGACACATGCTGTAATTGGGGGGATGGGTCTAGCTATAGTACTCCGGGGCACAGCACTTCTCAGTCCTCACCCCTTCCTGCTACGTTGGCTTCCCTACTGCAGAACCAATATCATTTCCCACACCTACTGTGAGTTCATGGCCCTCATCAAGATTGCCTGTGCTGAGACAAGAATCCGTAGAGTCTACAGCCTCATTGTTGCCTTCCTTACTGGTGGCCTGGACTTCATATTGATCATTTGTTCTTATGTTCTCATACTGCACACTGTCTTCCACCTCCCATCCAAGGATGCCCGATTCAAGACCTTGGGTACCTGTGGCTCCCATATCTGTGTCATCTTAGTGTCTTATACTCCAGCCTTCTTCTCTTTCCTTACCCACAGGTTTGGGCACCATGTAGCTCCCCATGTCCACATATTTGTGGCCAACATCTATCTCCTGGTCCCACCCATGGTGAACCCTATTATCTACGGGGTAAGGACCAAGAAGATACGGGACAGGTTTCTTAAATTTTTCACTTTTTCAAAGCCTGTGAAATAAGTCTTTTGTGTTGATGAGTAATATATAAACAAATGTTATATTATTTATCTTAGAATGTGTGATTTCTTTTTTTTTAATTTTTTAATGTTTATTTATTTTTGAGAGAGAGAGAGTGTGAGTGGGGGAGGAGCAGAGACAGAGGGAGACACAGAATCCGAAGCAGGCTCCAGGCTCTGAGCTGTCAGCACAGAGCCCTACGTGGGGCTCAAACTCACAAACCACGAGATCATGACCCAAGCTGAAGTCTGACGCTTACCGACTGAGCCACCCAGGAGCCCCAGAATGTGTTATTTCTTCAGAAAGATCCTCTTTTAATGGTCAGAGGGCTAGGACTTTTCTGTGGGAAGTAATTCTTCCAAAGATACATTTTATGTTGTAACAATCATTACCTACAGGCAAACATATCACTGAGTATGCCTCTTTACCAAAATATTAAAGTATCATTTCCTAAAAAACATAAAACTAGAATCATCTGTGGCTAAAAATAAGAAATTTAAAATTAACATGCTGCATAATCACGTATCTTTGGTTTATCATCTAAGACTTACTACCAGGTTTAAAAATTCCATCCTCCCTGCCCCCCCGTTTTTTTTTGCCCCAATCATTCCTTTTTGACTTATGTCCTTCTTTCTCAAGTATATAGCTCACCACTTAGTGAGAGTTTCTTGGTGCTAACTTCTGTGTTCTGTGTTCATCTACAGTTTTCTTTAGTTCTTCTTGAATGATACTGTTCTCTTGAATGATACAGTTCCATTCTCCAGTTACTACGTTTCCTTAGCTTTTTGATGTCATTATCCTACAGTCTTTTAGAATCTATTATTACTTTGAGAAAACATTGTTGGCCAGATTGTCATTAATTTGTAGGTAATTATCTTTTCTGTAAATTTTTTTTTCTGTCATTAAATGCTATTGCTTTGGTGTTTTGTAGTTTCACATGGATAAATCTCATGGGCAATATGCTAAGTGACAAAAGATCACATACTGCATGATTCTGTTTAAATGAAACTTTAGGGAAGAAAAATTAGTGTTGGGGTAGCATTTAGGCATCCATGTTTTAAAGTTCTGTAGGTGATTTTACATACAGCTAAAACTGACCCACACCTGGAGCAGCTGGGTGGCTCAGTGAGTTAGGCATCCAACTCTTGATTTTGACTCAGATCATGATCTCACAGTTCATGAGTTTGAGCCCCACATCTGGCTTTGAGCTGAAAACGCAGAGCCTGGTCGAGGTTTCTTTCTCACTCTCTCTCTCTCTGCCCCTCCCTGGTTTGCTCTCTCTCTTTCTCAAAAAATAGACACCAAAAAAAAGTGATTAAAAAAAATTGACCTGTGCATTGAGACACAGAGACATTAGTTGACCACAGGGAAAATATTTTAGTCAAGTACCTCACCCTTCAAGCTAAAATGTGAGGCAAATCAACATTTGTTAAGCATTTACTTAAATAAGCTGTTTATTGTAAGATATATATATATATATATATATATATATATATTAGCTGTTTATTATAAGTTTTCTATATATATATTACTTAACCCTGATATTTTTTAGAATTATCATGATAAGTAACTCAACAAACTTGTATTCAACGGGCTAGTTTAGAGGAGCTAGGATTTTAAGTTTGTCTAGCTCCAAAGCCATAATTTTCTTATAATGTCGCAATGAATCCATATACAGCCAAATCAATGCGTGGGACTCCTAGGAACATAGTCTCTCACAGGCTGAGGTATCAAAATTGTTGCTACTGCTCAATTCATTCTCCATAACCACATTCAGTTTCATTCCATTTAGCTAATGTTTACTTGTTCATCACAATTCACCAAGGATATAGAAATGAGTAAGGCAAGGTTTGTAATCAGTTTCAGAGTCTCAGAGGTACACATGATCAATATAGCCTTTCTTCTCCATATGATTCCTGAAAATACTGAGACTGAAGAAAGGTGTGGCTAATGTGAGTTCAAAATACCATCTTTCTTAGTTATGAAGGACCTAGTCTATTTTGAAGGACCTAGTTTGGTTCAAGAGTCAGTGAACATTCTATAGAGTGCCTGGGTGGCTCAGTCAGCTGAGCATATGACTCTTGGTTTAGGCTCAGGTCATGACCTCAAGGTTCATGAATTCAAGCCTTGCATGGATGTCTGCACTGACAGTGTGGAACCTGCTTAAGATCCTCTCTCTCCCTCTCTCTCTGCCCTTCCCCTGCTCAGATTCTCTGTCTCTGTCTCTGAAAATAAATAAATAAAAACATTTTTAAAAATTTTAAAAAGAGCCAGTGAACATTCTAACTAAACCCCAGAGTTAGGCATATATTCTGAATCAGAACAGTTATACTTACTATATGGAGGAACACCAGAGAACATATGACTGCCTTAGAAAGTCTCACTACCAGGAAGTGTGTGTGTTGGGAGGTAGGAGGGCATGGAGAGAGAAGTCTTAATAAAACTTATTGAGTTTACTCCCACCAAATTTTCAAGTCTACAGCTTCTGCCTAGCACATAGTGAATAAGGGTATATATAAAATAAAAAAAGATGGACTTTACGATACATTAACATCCAGAGTAGGCTAGAAACATTTTGTTCCAGCAGTCTGATAAAGTTGATTCAGACATGCAAACACTTACTTTTAGTATAATAACATGTAACACTTATATAGTGTGTACATTCTCATAACCACTCCTGAATTCTTTACATATATTAATCCATTAAATTCTTGTGCAAACTAAAAAAGATTTGTAGCCTTAATATCCTCACTTCACAATATAAGAAAATGGAGAAATGGAGAAATATTTGGCTTTCTCATAGTTACAGATGGTTAAAAAGGGAGACAGGATTTGAATCTAGGAAGTCTGACACCAAGTTTACATTCTCAGCCACTACACTGCATTTAGTCACATTACACTCTGATAATAGCAATGTGACAAGTGCGATGATAGATGTAGAAGACAGATAAGTAGTTATCCAAGGCCATGGAGTTTAGAAAGTCAAAAACAGTTCCAGAAGATAAAGACATCAGGAACATCAGATAGGCAACTAAACTAAGTTCCCTGTGGATTAGGTCAAGTCAGGTAGGTAGAGTGTGGTGTGGGGAGTGAGGGGAGGGAGTGTTAAGAGTGGTGTCCAGTTTTGAGTTTTGAAAGCCAATTCTTTCAGTCATTTCACTTCCTAGAGTTTATCCCATTTTCTTCATCTAACAATCAACCAATTTGTTTATTAACCAAGTTTCAAGTTTCTAGAATGATAGTTTTCAAAATTTAGGCTTGAAGACTCTTAAAAATACATATTGCTTAGGCCCACTCTAAAACTACTAGATTCAAAATGTGTATGGTGTATCCCATAAGTAAAATCCCATTTAATTTTCCTCAGTCATTCTGTATATTTATAATTCAGTGATCCACAGTCCATGCCACAGTTGTAGGAAGCAGAGAATCAACACATAGCTGTTCTACTCAGAGGATACAACATGATTTAAAATTCCTACCAAGATTTATACTCTTTACCTAGAATATAAAAACTTGGACAGAATGTAATTCAAAACCTTTTGACAAAGAAAAATATTGCTGGATAATCAAAAAACTCACAATTTTCTGGGTGCCTGGGTGGGTGGCTCAGTTGGTTAAGTGTCCAACTTTGGTTCAGGTCATGATCTCATGGTTTGTGAGTTCAAGCCCTGCATCTGGCTCTGTGCTGACAGCTCTGAGCCTGGACCCTGCTTCAGATTCTGTGTCTCCCTCTTTCTCTGTCCCTCCCCTGCTTGCCCTCTATCTCTCTTTCTCAAAATTAAATAAGCATTAAAAAAATAATTTAAAAAACTCATAATTTTCTTGGACCTGTCAGAAAGTTGAAATCACAGAGCAACTAACTAACCCAAAATATAAGGAAAGATTGGTAACTCCAAAGAGAGATGGAACATGATTCTGTGCTCACCAGGTGCTAGATACTATACAAGCCATTCTACAAAAAATGTTAAAATTTTAAACCAAATTATTCACAGCTGAATATGAGCCTGTGTGAGAATACAAAGTGTCTGGGAGTCTTGTGTATATGACACAAAAGGGACTTCACACCCTTTTCGGTTTTTTTTCTCCCTAGACCTAGACCAGGTACTCATTAGAAAGCCTGAGTGCAGGACTAGAGACCAGAGAAGGCCTTCATCATAGAACAGACCCGATGGAGGCAAAAGGCAAATAGCAGCCACCTGAACGTAAGAATGACCCCTCATCCAATTTCTCTCCCCTAAGGAGCAAAAGCATTTACCCTGGAGGAAGAGGACAGCAGAGACCCATTGCTGCTGAGACAAAAGAGCAGAAACGAACTTTGTAGCCCAGGGTGAGGCCTGTTCCCCAGAAACTGTAGGACACTTCTAGGGAAGGGGCAGGATGACTGAGACGCTTTACTTTCAAGACCCAGGGACATAGCAGCCCAGTTGGTCATGCTGTATCTTCCGGCTCTCACTAGTAGACTAGCAGGGTTCGAGTAATAAGTAACAGTGCTCTGCTCCTGAGGGAATGTAGAGGACATGAAGAATGGCGTGATTTGTAGCACAGCAACAAAGGGAAGATCTAATACTGATAGTGGGTTGGACATCAGGCAAACCCAATTCATCAGCCCACACCCTGAACAAGGGTAAAGTTAGAGGAATGTGATACGTTTACTGAGGACATTCAAAGCAAAGACATGAAGAAATGAATTACTTGAATAGTTGTTTACCTATCAAGTAAGTTGAATCCGGAGTTAGCAACCTTCTAACACAGAAAACTCCAGGGCCAGGTGACTACATTGGTGAATTTAGTCATTGAAAGGTTAAATACAATTCTCCACAAATTAGCCAAAACATCTAAATGGAATGAGCGCTGACCAAATCACTCAAGGTATAATTGAGGCCATATCATTAAAATCCATTTCATAAGCAGAATAAATAGATAGGGGATGAGCTCAGTGTCACAACAGGATTGCAGGAAAAGCTGCTTGTGCCTATAATTTTACAGCATAACTGATTGTTTCAAAGAATCCCAAGTTGGGTGGGATCCCAAGGATGTGATGCTAATTAATATAAATTCCCACTAAGAGTTTATGATGTCATTTTTTATATTATAATAAAAAAAAGTAGGATTTTTTTTTCTAAAGTGCGTGCTACAGAATATTAGCATCATAGGTTGGTCAAAGGAACATTCTGAAGCCAATATCACCCTAAAATTTCAAATGAATGAATTTGAAAATGAATTTTCAAAATTCAAATTTCAAATTAAAAATGTTGAGAAATCCCACAATAAAAATATAGGTAAAAATTTAGTTTTATTGGCCAGGATTTGCAAACATAATTTCTCAGAATCCTTCACACAAATAATGCCAATAATATCACCTAGAACTAGAGAACACTGAGAGGTAGCATATGGAACAAGAATTCCATGTTTAAAACACACACACACACACACACACACACACACACGTACTCACTTGGCTAATACTGTACTTGGAACATCACTAAAACCTCCTGCTTTCCTTAAGAGGGAAACTCCTCCATGAAGTGGCAAAAGACACAGAGACAGTACTTTTTGAAAAAGAGTTGTTTGAAAAGAAGTATCAATAAGCCAGATTTTATAAGTATTCATCCATCAAGTAAACGGTACAATTTAAAACCAAAAGACTACCAACTTTTTGCAATTCTATTCCTGGTAGAAAATAGCCAGTTTTCTTACATGATTATGGTATTCACAGGATCAATTTCACATCTTCTGACATTAACATGGTAGAGGCAACAGTAACCCATGCTTTTTGATAGGGAGTCCAGCCATATGGGAAGTGTTTGAGCATCTATTATTTTGGGGACCAGCATTAGTAAGGGTGATGAACTATTTTTGTTTAAATTAGGATATGAAGGAATTTATGGGTGTTTTTATTATTTGTGTGGTATTTCCTTTTTGGAGGGTTTGTTTTGCTTTAAAATGATGCCAACTGTGGAATGCAGTATGTTCGATCATAATGGAAACAGAACAAAGAGTTCGTTTTCTTCCACATGAGGAATCTGAATGATTTCCAAACAATGGAAAATGATAAAACACTTTTACTCATGTGTTAGACATGGGCCTAACTTCCCATTTCTGGGTTTGAGAAGGAGGGTGACATGACTCCCCTAAGATAAGCCAGTGTGACTTTCAAATGTTCTCTTTCTGTTCTGAACATAGAGAATTAGTGCTGCTCCCTTCTTAAATGGATTATTTACAAGAATTATGGTTTTTTCTTGGAAAATACCTTCAGCACCTGTTCTCTAATCTGTTTAGTTCTGACACCATAGATTACAGGGTTGAGAGCCGGTGGAATGACTACATAGAAATTAGCCAGAAGGATGTGAATATAACGTGGAATATTCCGGCCAAACCTGTGGGTCATAAATGAAAAAAACGCAGGGGTGTAGAAAGCCAACATGACACACACGTGAGAGCCACAGGTGCTGAGCGCTTTGAGCCGAGCATCATGGGAAGGCAGTCGAAAGACAGCATGAAGGATCTGGGCATAAGAAATGACAATGGCTATGATGTCAAACACCAGGTTAGAGATGGCATATAAGCCATAGATGATGTTGACCCTGATGCTGGCACAGGACAGGCGGGCAATGCCCATGTGCTCACACTAAGTGTGAGGGATAAGTTGGTGCCCACAAAATGGTAACCGTAGGATGAGTGGAACAAAGGGTATGGCAAAAGACAAAGGCCTCAGTAGAATTATCAATGCAATGATGAATACCACCTTGTTTGTCAGCACCAGTGTGTACCGAAGAGGGTTACAGATGGCCACATAGCGATCATAGGCCATGGCCACGAGCACAGCCGACTCCATGCCAGTGAATAGATGGATGAAGAGCATCTGGATGAGACATCCCTCAAAGGAGATTTCTCTCAGGCTGAACCAGAAGATTCCAAGCATCTTGGGGATTGTGGATGTGGACAGGCCCAGGTCGATAGATGACAGAATGGCCAGGAAGTAGAACATGGGCTGGTGGAGGGTGCTCTCAGTCTCAATCACAGAAAGGATGCTGATATTCCCAAGAACAGCTATCAGGTACACAGCAAAGAAAGGGAGACCCATCCAGATATGCATGTGTTCCAGCCCAGGGATCCCCAGAAGGAAGAAAGAATATGGATGAAATAGGGTGTTATTAAGTGAGGCCATCTTTCTGGGATAAATTTATAGTGAAATATATTATAAATCAAGTACCTCTCATTCACTGAGTAGGTCTCATCCTTGCTTAGTGCACAGAGAAAGTGGAGAAACCAGTGAAACATTTATTGTATCTACCCATATCACAGCATTATAGACTCAAAAGCATACAAAATTGAATGGTAAAATGAAGGCACTTGATTTCAGTGTACTTCATCATATCCATTCAATTGAATTAAATATTTTTACTCAACCAAAATTGACTGAGTATCTAGTATATATGTGTCAAGCTCTGTGCTAAGACTGATTACAAAAGATGAATTAGAAAAAAAATGAATTAGAGAAGGTTCCTTTTTTAATGAAAGTTAAAGTTTTAGCAGTTGAAAGTTATACAAATCAACCATTTAAATTAATAAAATAATTATTAAGATAAAGGTGTTCCTCTGATACTTAGGTGCACAAAACATTTTTCTTAAATTTATTTATCATTATTTTATAGAAAAAATATTTGATTTATGACTACATACATTATGTACAAGGTAGGGACATAACATAAACATAATGACAGCCATTATGATTCCACATGTACAACATTTCTGAGCTGAACTTATATAATGCACTCTTCAAAGGAACTGTAAATGTAGCAAACCAGAACTTTGTAAGACAAATTTGGATCTATGTAGGCTTCTCACTAAGTATCCCAAACATTTTTCATGCCATAGTCATCTTCTGATCTCTCCTTTCTTGCTGGTGCAGTATCAGGTGCCTTGAGGTTTCAAAATGAAGCCACACAGAACTTCATTTTAGGATAAACCTCTTAATCTGGGTGGGTCTGCTGAGAATGGAACATACATATTCTTCTTCGTTTCTGTCCTGATGATAGGCAAACCCTTGCCCTTTAAGTGCCCTCCTGCTAATGCCTGTCCAGAAAGAAATGCAGATTTATACATGGAAACATGAACATTTATGTTCAGGTTTATAAAATATCCATAATCATCAGGTAAAGTGAGTTAATTTATATAAACCACTCTTTGAAGCTAAATTCATCATTTCTCTTACTATATAAGTTGTCACAATATATACACCTTAATAATTTTAAGTACATTGTGATTAGGAGCTCTTGCTTGCTCTTCTATAGATAGATGATAGATGATAGATAGATAGACAGATAGACAGATGATACATCGATCAATCTACACATACAGAGAGAAGGTCTGAACTTAGAAGTGCTCAGTAGAAATAAAAATTATTAATTTAAGGAAATTACCATCATCAGGAAAGTAGATCTAATCCATACCACCAGGAGGCTATCTTGTTATTAACATGAGAAGTTTGGAAGAACTCAGAGGTCTAAGGTAAAATGTATTATTGTTATAGATCACCTTCGATGTACTCCACTCCCTTATAGATAGAATTGGACCTTTCCATTGTTCCTCTGCTCAGTGTTCTGTGAGACTCCTAAGTACTGTGCCAAGCAGGAACAGGCAACATTAGCCAGATTGACTGTATTAGAACAGTACTTATGGGGATGGAAGTGTGTGTGTGTGTGTGTGTGTGTGTGTTGCAAGGGTGCATTGCAGCTTGGGTCTTGAACAAATTGCTTAAGAAATCCTAGAAACGGTTTGCTCACAGGTACAGGAACGAGACAGTTAATTAGTCAAAGGCAAGCAAATTACTAGATTGAGAAAATAGAAGAGGGATTTCGAGAAAGAGAGAAGAACTATATAGAAAACAATCCCTAATTTGAACAGGGATGACTATAGGCAAGGAATGGCATTAAAATCCAGGGGATTCGGGGGGCGCCTGGGTGGCGCAGTCGGTTAAGCGTCCGACTTCAGCCAGGTCACGATCTCGCGGTCCGTGAGTTTGAGCCCCGCGTCAGGCTTTGGGCTGATGGCTCGGAGCCTGGAGCCTGTTTCTGATTCTGTGTCTCCCTCTCTCTGCCCCTCCCCCGTTCATGTTCTGTATGTCTCTCTCTGTCCCAAAAATAAATAAAAACCGTTGGGAAAAAAAAAAATTAAAAAAAAAAAAAAAATCCAGGGGATTCGGGAAGAGGATGAAGTAGAGTCCTATAATCAGATCTCTCTTCTGTGATTGTGGTTCAGCTAATTTAGAGTTTAGTGTATGATAAATGGTATACTGTTTAGAATTAGACAATAGGAACTGAAGCCAGGGTCTGCATGTAGGCTTCTCACTAAGAATTTGGCAAAATTACTTATCTTCATTGGGTCCATGATTCTTCACCCTTAAAATGAGGCTGAAAGGCCTCCATAGCAGGATTCTTGACAAGTTTGCATGACTCAAGATGGGTCATCAAGAAAGTGTAGTTACAGTTACTGGTTAACTTGTTGATAAGAACATGATAAAGTAGAGAGTTTTTGTGGAAGTGGTTCTGACATATCTCAGGCCTTCAGGTAATCCATACATCAGGAGTCAGCAGACTAAATCCTGATCTTCACTTTATCCACCTATAAATATTTTGGTAAGGTTTCCAGCCTTTATAATAGAGTATATCTGATTACCATATCCTTAGACATTTTCCCAGACATTAGCATTACACACTTGGAGGCCAAACCATTCCAAAATGATCAGTACTGCCTTTAGTTAGAAGAAAGTAACAAGTGGTTTGGTGTGTTTTACTAGGTTGTAAGTTGTGAGAGATAATTTCTGAATAGCCGAAGGTAAATTCAATTATTGTTCTCCCTCTGGGTCAAAAATGGACTCAGGATGGGGATATTTATCCAACCTTTAAATTAGACTAGAAAGGATTGAGGGAGCGATAACAGTGAGAATGAGGCAGAAAAATTGAAGAGAAAGAACTTGGTACATTAGTGAATCATTAGGCTGCAGGTCAGTGAAGAGCTCTACGCACAGAAAGAATGGCAGAGGTGTGAAGAGATAAAGAAGCTGCACACAGAGATGGTGTAGGAGGTATTAGAAATGAAAGCAGAGGTTGCTCACATGCATATAAGAGATTACGCCAGCACATTCTTACAGACAGTTCCCTTATCCCCTCCCTTCAGTCAGGAGGTTTTCCTGTTCCCCCATCCTATCAGCTATCCCTCTTTCCCTTGTGCTCAGCTGGCCACAGATAAGGACCCATGCTTCTAAAGCATTGCTTACCAGCAAGGACTCCTGGAGAAGTTAGCAAATCTCCCCTAGCATACTTCTGAGCTCCATTTGCTTTGGTGGGAGGATTTTTTATATGGTTGCCACAGCCTCTAGAGTGAGAACTTAGCATGTCTTGGAACTCCTTGGGGATAGTGTGGGCTACAAAGCTCTGAGATCTGTATTGACTCCTTTCCTAGTGGAATATACCAGACATCAATAGACCATGTCCCGATTCTGGACCCAGACTCTCAAATTTAGGGTTAGCATATTTCCAGGGCAATAATTGTTATTATCTTGGCCTTGTAAGCTCTGTAAACATTTTTTCCAGCAGGGTTCCTGGAACTGGTCTTAGGATATTAATTCTGAAATCCTCAAAGGGGGTTTAGATGGCTCATACAGGCCCCAAATATACATAAGCTAATGATTGTATTAAATCTGGGTATATCTTCTTACTATTGTGCAATTGTCATATTGACTCAATATTTATCACAACTGAAGTGCTAAAAAGTAAAGAAGTGCACTAAAATTGAATCATAATGGTTCAACATTTAGCGTAATTTCACGACCCTGAAGTGAAGTAATGCATACAGTTTTGCATCACAACTGAAATCTATCATGTCATTCCAGTGGACGTTCCCTGTCAATAAGGAAAAGTAGATATGAAAATCTGGAGGGCAGAAGCTAGTTAATCAGTCCCCACTGACTACTTATTTAAAACCTGTACAAGTTGGCTTATTCTCTCAATCTTGATTTTGAAACCTGTAAAATGAGGACATTTGTCAAGCAAGTTTTAGTGTCCTATAGTCCTAACATCATATGAAGTTATCACCCCATTTTACTGATGAGGAGACAGAAATAGAGAAGGGAAGGGGAGGTAGAGTTGAGTGTTCAAGCTTCCATCTAGAAGGCTTTTCCGTGAGTAATGGGGACTGATCTTGGACATTCAGGTGGATACACCATTTCAAGGTTCATTCACTGATGAATTCAACAACTATGCACTGACCATCTTCTATGTGTCAGGTACCATTTCAGGCACTATCCATACAGTAAACAGGACAGACAGAATACCTTTTTCTCTAGTAACAGGAAGATAAGAAACAGAATAATTACATAGATGACAATATGAGCTGTGTTGAAACATAAAGCTGGGAAGTGGGGGAGATGCTGATGGTCAGACTTAGTCATTCTAAGTAACATTGTCAAGAACGTGATGTTTATGTAAGGGTTAGGGGATGAGGGAGCCAGCCACGTGGGATTGGAAGTGGGGCGATGTCTGGGGTGAAGCATTGCCGGCTGAGGGGACAGCAGATGCAAAGACACCGAAGCTAAAGCATGTTCAGTGTCATCAAGAAAAATGCAAGTTTCACAGAATCCAGGTCTCGAAGATGTGGGCAACACTGAGAACCCTCAGACCTCCACACACTTAAGTTTCAGAGGGCCATGATCCATTAGTATAAACACCAAAGGAGATCCACATACAGTGCCTAGCAGTTAGGAGATCTCGTGGTTACTATTACAATTAAGGAGCCATGTTTAAATCAACTCAATTCCTTGCTCTTTGTTTTGTTTTATATAGAAAAACATGGAAATAGAAAAAAAAACAGCTCAATCAATAGTTAACTTTTTTTAATTTGCTGATACAAAAATGTATGTCTATGCCTTCTCATTCGTAATATTGCAGTTTTTAAAAAATCTGTTCAACATACCATATGACCCATAAAGTTTTATGTTTTATGTTTCTTTAATTTTTGAAATTATTAGTCATTTTTTCAAATATTTTACCTCTTCATTTATTATTTCCCTCCTTCTAAAATTCATCATCTATGTCTTTGGCAATTCTACATTAATCTTCCAATATATCCAATTTTTTGCATTTTCTTACATCTGTTCATTAGTGATAATTTAATAATTGCTTTATGATCTATTATGTAACAGGTTTTTTTTAAGTTTATTCATTTATTTTGAAAGAAAGAGAGAGAGTAGTGTGCATGAGCAGGGGAGGGGCAGAGAGAGAGAGAGAGAGAGAGAGAATCCCAAGCAGACTCCATGCCATCAGCACGGAGCCCTACACAGGACTCAAATCCACAAACTGCGAGGCGATGACCTGAGTCAAAACCAAGAGTCAGTCACTCAACCAACTGAGCAACCCAGGTGCCCTTATGTAACAGTTTTTGTGTGTGCATGTGCCATAAATGATATTCAGTAATCTTATGTGCAGAGTTTTACCCATATTGATTAGATCAACTCTACTGAAGTGTCTTTTTTTCCCAAATATTCTATATAGGAATTAATTCTATGAAAGTTGTATTTGTTTCCTACTGCTCCTATAATAAATTATCACAAATTTATTTGCTTAAAACAACACAAATTTATTAGCATACAATTTTATAAGTTAGAAATTCAAAACATATGTCACTGGACTAAAATCAAGATGTCAGGAGGGGCGCCAGGGTGGCTCAGTCGGCTAAGCATCTGCCTAAGGCTTAAGTCAAGATCTCACAGATTGTGAGTTTGAGCCCCACATCAGGCTGACTGCTCTCAGCACAAAGCCTGCTTCAGATCCTCTGTGCCCCTCTCTCTCTGCTCCTCCGCCACTTGTACTCAGTCTCTTTCTGTCTCTTCCAAAATAAATAAATAAACTTAAATAAAAAAAAAAAGATGTCAGCAGGGTAGCATTCTTTTCTGGAAGCTTTAGAGGTGAAACCTTTTTCTTCACTTTTCTAGCTTCTAGAAGCTTCCCACATTCCTTGATTGTTTGTCTTCTTCGGTGTTCAAGGCTGGCAATGGATGGTGTCAGTTCATTCAGGTTGCTATAACAGAATACCATAGATTGGCTGGATTTACCATTTTGGAGATAAATCTCCGAAGTCCAAGATCAAGGTGCAGGAAGATTCAGTCTGTGGTGAGAAGTTTCCTGGTTCACAGATGGCTGTCTTCTTGTTGTGTCCTCACGTTTGGGGTCTCTTTTCAAAAGACATTGGTTCCATTCCATTCCATTCCATTCCATTCTATAATTAGGCTCCATCTTCATGATCTAATAACTTCTCAAAATTCTTGACTTCAAATACCATCACATTGGGGATTAGATTTCAACATCTGAATTTGGAGGGAGACACAAACATTGCTTACAGCAGATAGTCAAGTGTTTCTCACATCATATCCTTAGACACTAACTCTTCTGCTGCCTTTTCACTTCCACTTTTAAGGACCATTGTGATTACCTTGAACCCCTCTAGATGATCTAGAATAATGTTTCTGATTTAAGGTCTGATCATTAGCTTTAAGTCCATCTTCAGTCTAAATTCATCTTTATTTTGTAAGGTAAACTACCCACAGTTTTGGGGGACTAGGATATGAATATCTTTGGGGGGCCATTTTATGCCTACCACAGAGGTTCTTTTTATCTCTTAATAACATTAAGAAATTTTTGAAATTTAAGAAATATTTATGTTCTACTTCCTATATAGTGTTTTATTTTCTTGTTGTGGTGTGTGTGTATCTTAATTACATATTGAAATCTTGGTGTTACTACTTAAAAACACCACAACTTTTACTTTAAGTCATAGAATATCCGTTTGAATCTTTAAAAATACTCCAGTTTCTTTCTGAGTATTTCAATCTTGTCTTTCATTTTCTCAAGTATATTTAATCATACTTATTATAAAACCTGACTGAAAACTGTATTATTGAGTCTCCTATGTTTCTTCTTGTTTTTTTTTATTATTAGATGTTTTTATTTTATGTTTTTTCTGTGCTTTGTTATTCTAATGCCAGATATATTGTGTAAAAATAAAGTATCAATAATTTGAAGTCTAGGATAGTGCTATATAATGCTAGGTCAGTCTAGAAGATTCCCATTTTTTAGCAGGTGACAATGGACACTAAAAGTCTCAAGTCAAAAGGCTAAGAAAAATAGTGTGGAAGAGAGATCATGGCAGTGATGAAGTGAATGAATTAAAATACTTTGGACAAAAAGGACATGTCTTTTGACAACTTTTGTAACAAAAGGGCATGTTGATGAATTGGATGGGGTAGGAAGGTTTGAATAATTGAGGAAAATGCTTAGTTTTAACATTTTACCAACTGTACAGCAAGCGTTACATTTTCCAAGATGGAAATATTAAGGCAGCTATGGAGAATCCTTCCTTGACCATGTGATATTTGCTGCACCTTTTAGACACATAGGCAGAAATATTTAATACACTGTTTCACATATCACTGTGGATATCAGTAGAGAGATAAGGGATGGAGAGGTACAGTAGAGTTTCTAGTGTTCATACAGTTTTTAAAGTCAATTACTGAATAAAATATCTTTAAAAAGAGTATAGTATATAAGAGAAATAAAAGCAGAAGTAAGACCTAGGGTACTCATGACAACATTTAGAAATCAGGCAGTAGAGAAGGACGCAACCAATATTAAGAAATGAGATCATGTAGTGAGGTGGGAGGAGACAAAGCATGTAAGGGTAGTTTTTAAAAAAATGTATATGAAGACAAGCATTTTCAAATGAGCGAATGGTCAATTTCACACACTGCTGAAAGTTGTGTTATGAGGGCAGGGTTTGTCTGGGTTTGGTGACCAGAGATCATGTACTTGACCAGAGAGGTGTTGGGGAGGATGCCAGACTAGAGAGATGAGGTGAGGTGAGGAAAGACAGATTATACACCTGATTGTTTTTTCATGGTCTGTTTTCACATATTGTTAGAGAATTCCAGTGGATCCATAATCCTTGAGGGATGATATTGTCACTCACTTGTTTTCAAGTGTTATCACCAGAAACATGTACACAGTCCTAGATGCAAGTTCTAGGATTTCAACTCTCCCCATAGGAATTTCCACCTCTGTTCCACTTTGTTGTAGGGTCCTGGGCTGAGTGATATGGACGTTTTCTGCTCTTCACCTAACACTTTGGTGCTCAGGTTCCCTTGGCAGGAATGATTCAATCTGCCAATGCAATTGGAGAGCTGCAATGAAGTGAGAGTACTGTCCCTCTGTGTCAAAGTACCAAAATACAGCTGATTATCTTCCTTCTCCTCTCCAATTACTGGGTTCTAACAACTGCCTAAGGTAGCACTCTGGCCTCAGAAATTCTCACAACTCTCCCCATTCCCTTCCTTTTGTGCCCATAAAACTTTTCCTTTAGAGAGCTGCCCCCCCTCAGTTTTCTTCTAGGCCTATCTTTTTAGGGGAATGCAAATGAAGAGTGAAAAGGTAACACCTGTTCCGTAAAACTTGGAGGAATTGATGAAGTGCATTCACCACTCTAATTCCCAGTGTGTGACGGAGGTCCTCATGGTGCAGAGGTAAGACAGGTTTCTGAACACAGAGCTAAAATGTTCCAGTGGAAATGGTAGAAGTTTCAGAAGGAAGGGGTTAGATTCTGATCATACATCTCTTTAGTTTCCTCAGTGACATTTCAAAACCTGGGAAGTGCAAGATCAAAATGCCAGCTGATTTTGTTCCTGGTGAGAGCTCCCTTCATGGCTTGTAGATGGCTGCCTTCTTGCTATTTCCTCACATGGCCTTTCTTTCTTTGTAGAAAGCCATTAATCCCATCCTAAGAGCCCCACCCTCAGGACCTAATCTAACGCTAATTACCTCCAAAGACCCATCTTCAAATACTATGACATTGGGGGTTGGAAGTTCATTTATGAATTTGGTGAGTGGAGGAGGAGGGCACAAACATTCAGTCCATAATATTGCCCTGAATTTTCAGGTGTTGTGTCTGAGCCAATGTCTTAACCAGGGCAGGTTGCATGACCTGAGAAGCCCAGTGCAAAGTGAAGTTGGTTGGCCGTTTATTCAATATGCAGGGAGAAAAAGAGCTCCCCCCCGCCCCCCACCATGGTCTGTCTTTTAAACAGTCATGGTGTTTTCCATGTTCTCTTTTACCTTGCTTCCTTTGGGGTATAGGAAAAACGTATGGGGTAAGTGCAAACATGCATAGGAGCACAGGGTCGCTGTCCTGTGAATGGAGCACTGGTACAGGTGTGGATAGGAATTGAGGTCAGGAGCATGCCAAAGGCAGCCTCAGTCTCTAAGCAGGGAATATCCTGGGAATATGTGTGTGTGTGGGGGGGGGGGTGGGGTATAGCCCATGAGAATGTATGAGTCAGCCTGACTCATACAGGCTTCCTGACTCTTACATTCCCCAGCCCCAGCACCTGCCCCATTTTCATATCAGATTTCCATTACAGAAAATAAATGCAAAGATAAAATTATTTAAAAATTTGATACAGGGTAACATCCCAAATACCACAGAGATTAAACCCCAAGTGAAGGGCCCCTTTTTGAAGGCAGAGTCCTGAGTACTGCAGTGGTTACATACCCATGAAGACCCTAAAAGCATTAACTAAGCCACAACAGGTCTAACTTTTGTGATATTATCGGTTAGTTACTGAGGAAGAAACAAAGCAAAAGGACTGTGTGGGACCATACCTGCACCGATAAAGTTTTTATTTTTCATAGAATAAGTAGATCGACTTGAAACATTCAAGACACAGTATTAGCATCTGCTTAAAGTTATTGATTTACAGGGGTGCCTGGGTGGCTCAGTCAGTTAAGCATCCGACTTCAGCTTGAGTTCGAGCCCCGCATCAGGCTCTGTGCTGACAGCTCAGAGCCTGGTGCCTGCTTCCGATTCTGTGGCTCCCTCTCTCTCTGCCGCTCCCCTGCTTGCACTCTGTCTCTCAAAAATGAATAAATGTTTCAAAAAATTTGAATTATTGATTTACAGTGTTTACAGAATTTCATTACAAAATTTTATGTTAATTTTGCCTTTTGTGTGTAACTCAAAATGTAATCACAATGGTGAATGTCAATAAAAAGAATTGAAAGAGTAACTGATTACACTTATGAACTGAGAAATAGGTTGGTGCAGTAAAACAGAGGGAACAACTGAAAAATAAATGGAAAACAAAATTATGAGGTTAAATAAATGGAAAACAAAATTTTGAAGTGTAAAGAGCTACCAGTAGAACAGCAGTGTTCTGATTTGAGAGCCCTGTTCTTGAACACAAAATTATACTGTCCCCCATAGTGATGATCTGGGATGGTGAGAGAATGATCTGTATCAAACATCGTGTGCTTTAACACAGAGCAAGTTACCAAAAGGTTAATGGAGACTCACAAAGTAACCAAGAAACCTTAGTTTTTCCTGCCTTCATTTCCTTAGAAGTCATGTCTTTCCATTCATGACTCAGGACTAGATTAGAAAATAGACTCCTCAGAGACTTTGTGTTTTTTCTAAAACTGGTACCAGGGGATTTTCTTTTTTTTTTTTTAATGTTTATTTATTTTGGAGAGAGAGAGACAGAGCATGAGTGGAGGAGGAGCAGAGAGAGAGATACACACAGAATCTGAAGCAGACTCCAGGCTCCAAGCTGTCAGCACAGGGTCGGACGCTGGGCTTGAACCCACAAACCATGAGATCATGACCTGAGCCGAAGTCAGACGCTTAACTGTCTGAGCCACCCAGATACCCTGGGGATTTTCTATTGAAGGCTCCTCACAGGCAAAGAGTAGCACCCTCATAAAGACTGAGCAGGTTGAGATAAAACAGAGACAGGATTCTATCCTGGTGCTCATTCTGGTTAGTCTTCCCCATCTCCCAGCTCACAGAGCCTCCTTATGTCACAGTGATGGCTGAAGGGAAAGAGAGGGATAGGAAAAGAAGAGACAGGAGATAAGTTTCAAAGAAGAATAAGGCTTGAAGCTTAGAGACTGAGTAGGATCATGGTCAGAAAGGGCCATATAATTTTAGTAAAAGCATTTGGATTTCAGCCTGAATACACTCAATGTGCATTTTAGAAAAAATCACTCTGCCTGATATCCATGAAATGATGGATAACTAGTATCTTTGGAACATGGTTCGGAGTGTTTTAAAAGAATAATCTATTCTAAAATTAAGGGTTTAATTTTTGAAAGGTTTATTTACACTTATTTCTATTTCCTAGATGAAGAAACATAGGTATAGCAATGCTATAGCTCTTGTGCAAGGCTCACACAGCTAATAAGTAATACTTTACTTACTTTCCTTCAACTCTAGAGTGAATAAGTCATGAAGCTGGTTTCAACACAATTAGTCTCGCTACAGAGCTCATGCTTTTCAGCACTAGAAAGCACTGTGCCATAATCAACTCAAGAAATGATGGCTGGAACTGTTCCAGTGAGGATGATGACAACTGTACTGATTTTCAGGATATTTTTAGAAATAGAATCAATAGAGTTTTTTTTTTAAAGAGGTGGAGAAGGGAAGAGGATGATGCTCATATTTCTAAATTGGTCAAATAGTTAAATGGTAATGACATTTACTGATATTAGACAAGAGTGAAAGTAAGATTGAGTTAAACTGGGAGTCTGGTAGAGACAGGTTTGGGGATTCAATTTTAGGAATATTTTATTTGTAATATTTTGGCAAAAGAAGAGCAAAAGTAATTGCCAAGAAGAATTTGGTTTTGAGAACCTGAATTTGATAAATTCTGAGGGTTAGCAACTTTTACTTAGGATTTTTCATTGTAAAGATAGCTATCAAAGCAATGGATGTGAATGGGATTGTTTGTACAGATTAAAGTGGATGAGAAAGAGCAGTAACTACAGCTGATGGTTAAGGATCACTAATAGTTAATGAATGGTCAGAAAAATGTCTTTAAAGGAAAATGAGAAGATGCAACCCAGAGAGATGGCAAAACATCAGAAATTTTTAGTATTATAGCATTTATCTTTCTGCAGATTACAATAATGCAGGTACAATGTTTTATATTTTAGTTACAGATGTCAGGATGTGAGGCAGTGTTGGCATTTATAGGGAAGCGTTTGACCTTGATACTGAGAAGTGGTATGTACATATGAACCAGAATAATAATTTTGAGAAATTCTACTCTGTGTTAACTTTAAGAATAGATTGTATGATTAGATCAAAATGTTGGTGTAGAGTTTCTTTCACTATTGATAGGATAGTTCCATGCATTTATTTATAGAAATTTGTTTTTCTTGCATATCTTTGTTTATAAACATTGCATCAGATTATATATAACATTTTTTATTATGCATGATTGCACAGATCTCAATTTTAAAATGTCTCAGAACAGTTTCTGATACATAAAACACATTCTGTAGTATTTATTTAACAAATGAGTAATGCATACATTAATATAAAACTATTAACAAGAAGATTAGAGAGCAAATTAGTCTGACCCAGGAATTATTTATTATTAACCCCTAATACTTATTACCATTAATAATTTATTAATTATTAATCACTTAAATATTAACTTCCTTGATACAGTAGACTCTGCATGTTTGGTAAGTAGTTTACATTTTAAATTAGATACAGAGATGTAAGCATGAGTGACACTTGTAATAATGCTGTAATACAAATCTGTATTAGATCCTATAGGAGCCCAGAAAGGATCAAGTAATTCATCAGCACCTTGTATATGGACCTTAAATATGTCTTGAAGGATGCTTTTCAAAAATTTTTGATGGAACTTTCCATTATTGTTAATGCACTTTTGTCCATGAGAGGCTTAGGTATAACACTGATGTTTTTATCAATTCAAACACAAGGGAGTCAAGAAGATATCAGGGTATTCCTATGGTAACATCAGATGCATAACATATCTCCGGGAAGGAGTAAAAATTCAAGATGGCTTAAGCACATGATTGTAGGTATTCTTGGCTTGGAAGATAAGAATCAAAGTTACTAGTAACCCTTCCTTTAACACATCCATCTCACTGTAACTTTGTCCCACTTAAACTTTTGTAAATACTAAAGACCTCGTCAACAAGTATAAGACTATATTCGCTATTCTTTCCCATGTTTATATATTCACGTTGCCCTTGGGGTTTTCCAAAATTTTTTCTTTAATAGTCACCTAAGAAAAACTATTTAATGTCCACAGGAGCATAAAGATTCAATTGTGAGAAATCAGATCTTATTCCTGTCTCCATATTCCTTATTTCCACTCTAGGTTTTTGTGTTCTTTGTCTATATTTGTCTTCTAGTTGGTTTATTCACACCATTTTCTGACGTCTTATCTCATATTATCTCATACTGCATCATTGTGGAATATAATTGTATGACCAGGGAGACATAATTCCCTTATCTTATTTGCAATCACAAAATATAGTACTATTCTCTTAGAAAAACCAGAGGTAGCTTATTTTTACCCTTCGCAATCATATCTACAACTAATGCCCCGAGTAAATTCCCCATTAACTGAGAAACTGTTCTATATGTGTATACTGGAAAAAAGAAAAACTGCTTTTTTTTTTTTTTTTTTTTTTTGCTAATTTCCACCCTTGGGCTTCACAGAAACACTTGCCTCTGACTGAATTCTACTTTTACTCCTTTTGTCCATTGTCATACCTTTTAAAAGTATTCACAATTTCACTGTTATGACGTAACTTTACAGAAATAGCCTCTATTCCTGTTGAAACTGCCAGTTTCCTGGCTTTGCTCTTCACATTTACCATCCATATTCAACTGCTCATCCCATACTTTATCACGCTTTTTCTGTTTTTTTCCTCCTCCTTATGTCAGAGTTTTCATCATGTCCTGCTTTCTTGCTGAGGATGAGGTCACAATTAGTATTGCTGCCATGGAATCTTCAAATAATCAGAAAAGAGATTTTTATTATAAAATAATTACCCATATGAATGAATAAATATTTTGGAAATACTCCCCTGTCAAATGCTATAAACAAGCTACATGAAGATGTGTAATACATTTAGGGAACTTAAAAAATGATTGAATTATCAAGCACCTAATTATCCAATATTCCTATTTTTTTCCCCTCTCACTAGTTTTCTTATTGACATTTTGACATGTGTCTTCGACTCCTAAAGTCACAATTGCCTTAGCTAAAAACAAAAAATAACAAATTTTATACAGACAGATGTTGTGAGTTTTAAAAAAGATTTATAATTTGTATGTATTTGTATGTGTGTGGAGTATTGTGCGCACATGTGTGGTTGTAGTGTACATAAAAATAGGTGAAGCACATCTTTTCCTTTATTTCCATTTGCTATTTTCCTCCCTAACTTAATTTTCCAGACCTTCCAGTGAAAACATTTTAAATTTCTGGCAAGCCACTTAAACTCTTTGATCATTAGATAAGTTTTATGTAAAATAAGTAAAATTAATGTTCTTCTTGAAAGGCATTTTTATTTAAATATTGGAGATGATTTTTGCACAGATTCTGACATAAAGCCTTGTAAATAATGGACAGCACCTCACTAATTAGTATCTGATATTACTGTTTTCACTATTATTCCCAATCATATTTTGTAAAAATTATTACTAAATACTAACAGATGAACCAATTTAACCATTTGAGGTAATTTTTAATATTTTGGCATAAAATCGATGCACCTGTGTGGTTTTTTTTGTGTGTGTAGTTATTGTTCATCCTGTGTGTTAATCCCGGAGTGTTGTCAATCAACTGGAATTAATTTCCGTCACTATATTTAGAAGCTAGCAAAATCCTAAATTGGTCAAAATTGAAGGGGGATTCTGTTGGCAGTGATATGATAATGAGAAAAAGTAGCTAATTAAGTGTTCTTACATTATCTTTAGGTCTCTAGTGATACAGAGAACTATCTGGGTCAGCATACATTTCTGAAGGCTTATGCATTACCAAAAAGAATGTTCCTTCTCAATGACACCCAATTCCACCTCGTCTCCTTCTTGTTGCTGGGGATTCCAGGGATGGAAACATTGCATGTCTGGATTGGCTTTCCTTTTTGTGCTGTGTACATGATTGCCCTCATGGGGAACTTCACTATCCTGTTTGTGATCTGGGTTGAGAACAGCCTACACCAGCCTATGTTTTACTTCCTGGCCATGTTGGCTGCTATTGATTTGGGTCTGTCCACAGCTACCATCCCCAAGATGCTCGGGATCTTCTGGTTCAACCTCAGAGAGATCATCTTTGAAGCCTGCCTCATGCAGATGTTTTTCATTCACAGCTTCACACTTATGGAGTCAGCAGTCTTGTTGGCAATGGCTTATGATCGCTATGTGGCCATCTGTGATCCACTTCGATACAGCACCGTCCTCACCAACAAGATTGTCTCTGTGATTGGTGTTGGTGTGTTAGTGAGGGCATTTATTTTTGTGATTCCATTTGTGTTTCTTATTTTGCGACTGCCCTTCTGTGGGAATCATGTCATTCCCCATACCTACTGTGAACACATGGGTCTGGCTCGCCTGTCTTGTGCCAGCATCAAGATCAATATTATTTATGGCTTATGTGCAATTTGTAATCTAGTATTTGACATCATAGCCATTGCCCTTTCTTATGTTCAGATACTCCATGCCGTTTTCCGTCTTCCTTCCCGCGAAGCCCGACTCAAGTCCCTCAGCACATGTGGTTCTCATGTTTGTGTAATTCTTGCCTTCTATACACCAGCCCTCTTTTCCTTTATGACACATCGCTTTGGCCATAACGTCCCCCGCTATATCCACATACTCCTGGCCAATCTTTATGTCGTAGTGCCACCAATGCTCAACCCTGTCATATATGGAGTCAGAACCAAACAGATTTATGACCGTGTGAAGAAAATAATATTAAAGAAACAAGGAAAGGAAAAAGAATGACACCTAATGCATGTGTGGTTCAATTTGAAATTTCATGAAACTTGAATTAGAGAAATTCCTTCTCACAAAAATTATGTTAAAATATATGTCTATATTGGCTCTGTTCAGTAAGTATTTAAATGCATTTCATTTCCACCTGCTTTTCAGACCACTTCTCAATATCCATTGCTGCAAACTCTTCCTCCCTTAAAATTTCATTCAGCAGGTCATGTCATTTTCTCTATTCATTTCAATATCTGATTGATATTCATATATCACAAGTTTTGAATGCATCCATTGCCACTAGATTAGTTGATGTTTAATGGAGCTTCTTTCTTCTCCAAATATAATGGTTTTCTGAGTGTATATTTTCATAAGTGCAGGATGCTGGGGATATAATGGTAACTATTCCACTTTACCTGACTTTATGAAATTTACAGAGTTTAAACTTATAAGCAAACTCAACTTACAAACGTCCTTCCTTTTCCTTTCAGCCTTTTAAGATCTTGATATTTAATGTTGTCTCCACTTAGAAATATCAAAGTATTTATATTTAACTCAGTCTGACATCTTTCATATTTCAAATACACTACTAATTTCATGCACATTTAACATAATTATTATTTTTCTAGTAATTAAATCTCAGATTTACTTATTCTCTTTACCTCAACCTGAGATACAAATATTTCACAACAAAGATTTTCTTCTTTAGAATTTTTTAATCATTACCATAAGTCTCATTTGCTTTGCTTTGATTTTATGCATAATTTCATAGTTATTTTTGCCATTGTCCTACACATGCCCATGCAACTTATCAAATTTTAATCTAAACCAGCAGTCTTACTGCTTTCTGTTCATAAAGGGTCTTAATAAAAATTAGTCTCTTTTTCTACTTTCTGAGTTACATATTATTGCTGGTTTAACTTACTTCTTATACATTTTGAAATTTACAAACATAGGGTTATTGTTTTGGAAAGTCAATATTCATGTAAATATTTCCAAATATTTACCACTTCTATTGTTAGTCATTCCTTCTTGCTTCTTTGAATTTCATCTGTAATGATTTTACTCATGTCTGAAGAATAAACTTAAATATTTCCTTGATACAATTTTTCTGGTGAGGAGTTTTCTTTTCTTTGCCTAAAATAACTTTGTCTCATTTCATTTTAAGGTTGTTTAGAGCATATAGGATTATAAGTTAACTGGGAATCTCCCCAGTCTTATGGAAATTTGACCAAAACTGTCTATATTTAGCTTGCATAATGTGATTTTTAAAGGTGTACACATTATGATTTAATATATAAATATATATTTGTTATGAAATGATTACACAATCAAGTTAATTCATACATCCATCACCTCACATACTAACTTTTTATTGTGGTGAGAATACTTAATATTTACTCTAACACATTTTAAGAATACAATACCATGTTATTAACTGTAATCATCATGCTGTACATTAGATCCCACCGCCTAGTCATCTTCTAATTGAAAGATTTTACACTTTATCATTATCTCCCTCTTCCCCCCACTCCCTAGCCACTGATCTACTCTCTGGTTCTATGAGTTTGACTTTTTTTAGATTCCATATAAAAATGAGATCTTATAGTATTTGTCTTTTCTGTGTCTGACTTATTTCACTTAGCGTAATGTCCTCTAGAAAAGATTTCCTTCTTTTCAAGACTAAATAATATTCCATTGTTTATATATACCACATTTTCTTTATCTACTCATTTGTCGACATATATTTAGGTTGTTTCCTTATCTGGGCTACCATGACTAGTGACCCAGTGAACACAGGGGTGTACTTATTTCTTCAAGTTACTGATTTCATTTTCTTCAGATATTTACCAAGAAGGGGAGTTGCAGGATCAGAGTAGTTCTATATTTTTATTTATTTTTAATTTTTTTAATGTTTATTTATTTTTGAGAGACAGTGGGACAGAGCCCGAGTTGGGGAGGGGTAGAGAGAGAGGGAGACACAGAATCTGAAGCAGGCTTCAGGCTCTCAGCTGTCAGCACAGAGCCCTAAGCAGGGTTTGAACTCATGAGCTGTGAGATCATGACTTGAGCTGGAGTCGGAAGCTCAACCGTCTGAGTTACCCATGTGCCCCATA
Organism: Neofelis nebulosa; assembly: GCF_028018385.1. Classification (NCBI taxonomy): domain Eukaryota; kingdom Metazoa; phylum Chordata; class Mammalia; order Carnivora; family Felidae; genus Neofelis; species Neofelis nebulosa. The sequence continues at coordinate 61,084,240 of NC_080791.1, read as the reverse complement.
TTTTTTTGAAGAAACTTCATACTTTTTTCTGGAATGCCTGTATCAAAGATATTACAGTAAAGTGGTTAAATTTAAGTATAGTGGAGTCAGAGTGTTTGTATTCCATACCAACTCTACCAATTCCTCACTCTATGTCTTGGGGGGGCTACTTAACTGATCTAAGTGTGCTTAACCTACCTAAGCAATTCAGTAAAGGGAATGTTACTACTTTCTACCTCTTACAGTTACTATGGGTATTACACCTCCATGTAACAAATGCATGTAAAAACATGCATAAATACAATAAAAAGTCACTAAACAGAAGTTGGTATCATTATAATTTTAAAATCACACCAGTGTGGTTTTATCTCTGCTTCATATTCAGAATATCATGAATGCACCATCTTTTACCCTTCTCACATAGACAAATGTATTGATATCTAAAATGGTGTTTCAGAGATTCACCCAATAATTATTTGCTTTACCTCTATGTTACACGTATGATGTTTTACTCATTTAATATAATCAGAACAGTCAGTACATTTTACTTTTATACTACATTTAATCATATACAACCTTCTGATATCATTGATATTTTATTATATCACTGCCAAATATTTTAAAATCAGAGAAAACATAGAATAATATATAAAAACTTGTACATCTTCCAGCCAACATAAAACTTAAAAATTACATGCAAACTAAGATCATTTCTATACCCATCACCCTCTCTTCTTTTCTAGGTGTAACCACTATCCTAAACTTGATGTAAGTGATTGACATGCAGCCTTCATTTTTTGAAAAAGTGAGAGATGCATTCACAAACATATAGCTTGGTGGGTTGTTTTTTTTTTTTTTTTTGAGAAATTTGTATAAAGGAAATCATAATGAATGTACATTTCTGAAGCATCATTTTCCACACAATATTTTTGGTTTGAGATATATTCATATCTATATTTTCCTGGTGTTTATCACTGCATCGTATATATACAGCAAGTTTATTTACCATTATCCTCATATTTCATTTATAGGCTATTTTCAATTTTTTAAGCAATGTAAGTTTCTCATCCTTTAGGGGGCAATTCTAAGGTGTGTTTAGTCCTTCAGAGACTCTACTACAATATATTGTTGCCCACAGTGGTAACCAGCACAGCAATTTTATAGGAGTTTTTGTCTTTCCTATAGTAGTATTCCACTTCATTACTGTGCTTCCTGGGATCAACGTCCAGATTAACTAAAGGCTCCTAAACCCTTGTCCAAGACAAAGGAGCCCAAGGTAAGATATGGGTATTAACACATGACATTAATTTATTAATAAAGCAGAATTGTTCAATGAAATATGGATCTAATTCTCTCTCAGGTTTGTCTCTGTGTGTATCTGTGTGAGTATGTGTATGTGTATGTGTATGTGTATCTCTCTCTCTAAATGAGAAGCTAATTGTTCTACAATCATTTAATTATTAGTCCATCGTTTTCCCCACTGACAGACAACATAGAAGTGCTATGTATGTATACTGTATTTTATATGAAGTAAATGGTTAAAATTAAGTGAATCCCTTCAGTCTCAATATGTGGGAGGTAAAATTTTTCTTCTTATTTTTATTTCTGACTATGTATTCTCTTCTCTTTCATAAGTGATAATTTAGCCGAGAATCAGTTTTGAAATTGGCAATTATTTTTCTCCAGAATAGTAAAAACAGTATTTAATTCCTAACTGCTATTTTTGTTGTCTTTAAGAACTTTATATCCAGTCAGGTTGTCTTTCCTTTTTTGGTGTCTGAATTTTCTTGTTTATATGTCCTTTTATTTTCTCTTTATCTTTGATCAATTGAAAATTTAATTTATTTGTGTGATATAATTTTATATTATAGGTTGTAACTACATATTATATTATATATAATAGGCTGGTAACTATTACATACTATTACTATTATACTATTATACTATTACTATACATCAAATAAACTATTGATGTAAATACTTATAATTATTTTTGTAATTAGAAAGTTCTCATCCATAATATTTTTAATATAGCTCCTTCATCCTATTTTCCAGTTTCTTTTTTAAAAAATTCTATAAATACTATTTATTCTTAATTTATGCTCCAATTATGTAAATATTATTCAACAACCTCTCATTGTTTTGCTCTTTTATACTATATCTTTAGTGAATTATTCAGTATTGTTTGGAAATTTTCTGTAGTTATTTCTTAGGATTCTCACTTTTTTATTTGATTTGTATTCAGCAATTATAAAGTTCGACTATAATAATCACATGACTATAATAATTTACATGATTCTCCATTTTTTAGTTGGTTGTTTCCTTTTACTCAGTTATTATAATATATATTTAAAAATTTTAATCTTTTGTTTTTGAAGTTGAGAGATATAAATATTTGAATTGTTTCTCATTTTGTTTGGTTATTTCTATTTTTTCTGGACTGATTTTTTTTCTTACTGTGAATGTTTTAGTTGACTTTATGTGTTGCATTTTATAGGTTTGAAGATCCCTCTTAAGTGGGATATTTCCCTATTTCCTTTTACTCTCTTTCTAAAATCTCTTGTTTTCCTACTTCCTGTCTCACTTGCTCACTTTATCCTCTCTCCTATAAATTTTACCATCATTGTACCTACAAATCAACTCCTGTCCAGAAATTTTGTGATGGTCTCTACCAAGAGAGCTTCAAGGCAAAAATTTGTCTTCTCATTGGAGCTTCAGGATATCTGAGAGGCAGTGACCAAAAGGTGCTTGGATCATTTGAGTTCAGAGGTTGACAGTGTGATTTGCAAACTATGTCCATACACCTTCATGGAAGTATGAGCCCCCAAAAATTATCCCTAATAGTTTTTTTCAGTTTTCATCCTGATGTAGTAAATCACATCCCAGACTTGACTTCCAATAGCAGGGTTTGTTCTAACTCTGGTGGAATGTTTTTGCCTTTATGAGCTCAAAGGAGTAGATATTTCATCTTATTCAGTACCTTTTTTTTTCTGAAGTATTTTGTATTTTGGGTTTTTTTTCGTTGTTTTTTGTTTTGTTTTGTTTTTACTTTTTGAGGAGTAACTTACATATAGTAACATGTATAGATCTTTCGTGTACAGTTCCATGGATTTTGGCAAGTGAAGGTACTTATGTAGCAAATGTAAATCTAATTATGCATGTCTTTATTTCTCCAGGAAGTTCTCTTGTCTTGTCTCCCAAGATAGACAAACATGATTCTGATTTCTATCACAGTAGGGTTGTGTCACCTGTTTCTGAACTTTAAATATACCGAAGCAAACTGTATATAGATTTTTCCTTTTAGCTTATTTCACTCATAAAAGTGTTCATTTTTAATATTTATTATGTTGTGGTATGTACAGTAATTCTTCTCTTTTTTATTGCTGAGTAATATTTCATTGGATGAATATAGCCTGATGTGTTTATCTGTTGTTCAGTGAAAGTTTATTTGAATTGTTTCCCCTTTGGCAGTAGTATTGTGAATAAAGTTGCCATGAACATTTAAATATTGGCTTTTTTGTGGGTAAACGTTTCCATTTCTCTTGGTGAAATGACCAACAGTGGAATTTTTGGGTACAGGATAGGTGTAACCAAATGTATACTTAACATTAGAATACTTTTCACCCCCACCATCAGCTTAAGAGGTTTTCAGTTGCTCCCTATTTATATTGTCACCACTTCATATTGTCAATATTTTATTTTTTTTAATTGTACCAATCTTGTATGGCATGAACAGGCATTTCATTAAGGAGTTAATATGTATTTGCCTTACAATTAAAGTTTCTAGGCAGGTTTTATTATATTTGTTGAATCTTACATATCTTTATGAGTACATATGCAAATTTTTCCTTACCTTTTATATTGCTTTTTTCATTTCTTAATAAGTAAATCATAGAAGATCTTTATATAGTGAAGTTACATTACCTTTGTCAGAACTATTTATTGTTAATATGTTTTTTCTGTCTGTGATTTGCCTGTTAATTTTTGGATAGTTTTCTTTTACAGAATAAAATAAGAAATCTTTTCCTTCCTCAAAGTCTCAAATACATTATCTTATTCTGTCTTCTAGGGACCTTATAATTTGAATTTCAATTGGATTAAGAGCTTGGATTTATCTCAAGAAATGCTCAGATTCTGCATTTAATTTGAAGGCACAGTACATACAGTAGCCTGATATGTTTGATGTAGATGGTAAGAGAAAGAGAGGGATCAAGGATGAATTCATGTTTTATTTTTCTTAGGATATTAGAAATAGGATAGTAATGATCAATAATGAAGATGTGTTATGTGTATGTGTACAGGAGTGTTATGTACAATTAGGAACCTTGTCATTCATTCATTTATATTTGAGAGAGAGAGAGAGAGAGAGTGCTAGTGAGTGAGAGGCAGAGACAGAGAGGGAGGGAAGGAAAGAGAGACAGAGTCCATCAGGGGCAGAAAAAATTATCCCCAGAGACAAAGAAAGAGAAAAGCAGGGCTCACCCAAAGCGGGGCTTGAGACCACCCAATGCGGGATTCAGAACTGTAAGATCGTGACCTGGGCCAAAGTCAGATGCTTAACCCACTGAGCCACCCAGGCGTCCCTTAGCTTTTATTTATGAATTAAGTTAAAAAGTGACCAGAAAAATGTCAAGTATAAGAAATGATTAAACAGTACATATTCAATTTTACTTTGTTTTAATCTTTTTAATTTTTATGGCTAAATGATATTTTATGAAAACAAAAATTATATATGTTCAACATTAAACATTTTATAAAATTAAGAAAATTTCCAGAAAAATAAACTCACTGTCTAGAGATAAATAATTTAAAATCTGGTATATTTGTGAAAATTATAGTTTCTTGATGTTTTGCATGTTGCACATAATTTTATAATTTTCATTTTTTTCCACTTAACACTGAATCATGAAGAGAGTCCAATGCAAGTAAGATATATTAAAGTAAATCTTTAAATGTTATACATCTTATTCCATTTTAGCATAGCTGTAAAAATTAAACTATGGAATCACATTGGCTGGCTTGGGATACAGGCTCTATGTCTTACTAACTGTGTGACCTTGGGCAAAGTGCGTCATGTCTGCATGTCTCATTTTCCTTAACTCTTAGAAGATAAAAATAGCACCTGAACCATAGGATTGCTATAATAATGAAATCAAATAATATATGTAAGTATTTGAACTGTGTCTGATACACAGTGAGAGCTTCAGAAGCACTAGCTATTATACAGTTTTGAATAATGTATTTCTTTATTATTAATTCAACACTTAAGATCATATTGATTTCAAATACAATTTTGATACCCATTCCTAAGTTTGTGGGCACCTCTCTCTTACTCTTGACTTCAAAATGCATCATTATACGTTAAGGATATTAGAGTATCTATTAAAAAATACAGCAGGAAAATTTTTCCAATTAAATTTGGGGATAATGTGAAAGCAATAATGTTCTGTCAGGTGCAAAAAAATCAAAGCTTCCAGACAATGAAAATAATAATAATATCTTACAATATTTTAAGTCCATGCTATGTATCAGGTGTAGTATTAAACTTTTGTTCATATTATCTCTTTTCTTCCTAATAAATATAATCTACCTCCATCTTACACATGAGAAAGCAGAGTTCTAGTGTTGCAGAACTAGTTATTATAATTAAATATCAAATTATTTAACATAGAAAATAAATAGTGCATGATCTGATGTAAACCAGCTTTGGCCCCCACTTCAATCTCTGTATTGACCACACTGTTCTACCTTACATATGAATCTGTAAACCTAAATCAGAGATTTAGCAAATCTCTATGATCCTCCTCATGTGTTCTCTTCTTGAAATACTTTCATATACCTACTAAGAAAGTAGTCCTTGGGAGCAAATACCAATCATTAGCTTGTATCTGAGCATGTATTTGCTTCCTGATTAGACATACAGTAAAATCTTGCATTCCAAGTAACTTGTTCTGCAAGTGTTCCACTAAATGAGCAAATATTTCTAAAAAAATTTTTAACTTGATAAACGAGCAATGTCTTGCAATACAAGTAGTAGTACATGATGCTAAATGTCACATGATCACAACTGAGCCAATGATTCTTGAAATTCTCTTTGATATACAAGTGCTTTGGATTACAAGCATGTTTCTGGAATGAATTATGTTTGCAAACCATGGAGACTTAGTATCATTTTGTAGCTCTATATGTTTCACTTCCAACATATTTCATTGCAGAGATTCTGTGTTTTCTTAGCAAACACACAACCAATTTTTGTAAGGCAAATTACTTTACAGCCAAAGTATACAAGTGGTATCAGGAAACAGGACATTGTTCTTAAAGGGAGGAGAGACATTTGATAGAGCCAAAGTGTGTTCGTCATTGGCTTCTGAATGAATAGTGTTTCTACAAATGATCTAAGGAATACTGTTAGTGAGGTGGCTATGTATTTATTTTTAAACATAATGAATTTGTAGTATGTGTAAGAATGCATTTTACTTCTGCTTAGTTCCCTAGCCTTCTGCCTTTACTTACACTTCTCCAAAGGCAAGGGAATTAAAAGCAAAAATGAACTATTGGGACCTCATCAAGATAAAAAGCTTCTGCACTGCAAAGGAAACAATCAACAAAACTAAAAGGCAACCGACAGAATGGGAAAAGATACTTGCAAATGACATATCGGACAAAGGGCTAGTATCCAAAATCTATAAAGAACTCACCAAACTCCACACCTGAAAAACAAATAATCCAGTGAAGAAATGGGCAGAAGACATGAATAGACACTTCTCTAAAGAAGACATCCAGATGGCCAACAGGCACACAAAAAGATGCTCAACGTCACTCCTCATCAGGGAAATGCAAATCAAAACCACACTGAGATATCACCTCATGCCACTCAGAGTGGCTACAATGAACAAATCAGGAGACTACAGATGCGGGAGAGGATGTGGAGAAATGGGAACCCTCTTGCACTGTTGGTGGGAATGCAAACTGGTGTAGCCACTCTGGAAAACAGTGTGGAGGTTCCTCAAAAAATCAAAAATAGATCTACCCTATGACCCAGCAATAGCACTGCTAGGAATTTACCCAAGGGATACAGGAGTGCTGAGGCATAGGGGCACTTGTACCTCAATGTTTATAGCAGCACTTTCAACAATAGCCAAATTATGGAAAGAGCCTAAATGTCCATCAACTGATGAATGGATAAAGAAATTGTGGTTTATATACACAATGGCAATAAGAAAGAATGAAATTTGGCCTTTTGTAGCAACGTGGATGGAACTGGAGAGTGTAATGCTAAATGAAGTAAGTCATACAGAGAAAGAAAGATACCATATGTTTTCACTCATGTAGATCCTGAGAAACTTAACAGAAGACCATGGGGAGGGGAAAGGGAAAAAAAAAAGTTAGAGAGGGAGGGAGGCAAACCATAAGAGACTCTTAAAAACAGAATAAACTGAGAGTTGATGGGGGGAGGGAGGGGAAAGTGGGTGATGGGCATTGAGGAGGGCACCTGTTGGGATGAGCATTGGGTGTTGTATGGAAACCAATTTGACAATAAATTTCATGTTAAAAAAAAGAATAGGAAAGAGATGTTTTTAATTAGCTAGCACAATAAAGTATATTTCAAATGTAAAAAAAAAAAAAGTTGCTGCAGGTCAGGTCAAAGAGGTTGTTGCCTGTTTTCTCCTTTAGGATTTTGATGGCTTCCTGCCTTACATTTAGGTCTTTCAATCATTTTGAGTTTATTTTTGTGTATGGTATAAGAATGTGGTCCAGGTTCATTCTGCATGTCGCTGTCCTGTTTTCTCAACACCATTTGCTGAAGAGACTGTCTTTTTTCCACTGGATATTCTTTCCTGCTTTGTCAAAGATTAGTTAGCAATACATTTATGGGTCCATTTCTGGGTTCTCTATTCTGTTCCATTGATCTATGTGTCTGTTCTTGTGCCAGTACCATACTGTCTTGATGATTACAGCTTTGTAATACAGTTTGAAGTCCAAAACTGTGATGCCTCCAGCTTTGGTTTTCTTTTTAAGGATTGGCTATTCAGAGTCTTTCCTGGTTCCATACAAATTTTAGGATTGTTTTTTCTAGCTCTGTGAAAAATGCTGGTGTTACTTTCATAGGGATTGGATTGAATATGTAGATCGCTTTAGGTAGTATTGACATTTTAACAACATTTTTTCTTCCAATGCATGAGCATGGAATGTTTTTCCTTTTTTTGTATGTGTCTTTCTTTCCTAAATTTCTTTCCTAAAATTTCTATAGTTTTCAGTGTATAGATTCTTCACCTCTTTGGTTAGGTTTATTCCTACGTATTTTATGAGTTTTGGTGCCATTGTAAATGGGATTGATTCCTTGATTTCTCTTTCTGTTGCTTCATAATTGGTGTATAGAAATGCAACTGATTTATCTACATTGATTTTATATCTGTGACTTTGCTGAATTCATGGATCAGTTCTAGCAGTTTTTTAGTGGAGTTTTTTGGGTTTTCCACATCTAGTATCATGTCATCTGCAAAGAGTTAAAGTTTGACTTCCTCCTTGCCAATTTGGATGCCTTCTATTTATTTTTGTTGTCTGATTGCTGAGGCAAGGATTCCCAACACTATGTTGAATAACAATGGTGAGAGTGGACATCCCTGCCATTTTCCCAACCCTAGGCGGAAAGTTTTCGGTTTCTTACCATTGAAAATGATATTACTGGTGGGTCTTTTTCATATATGGCTTTTATGATCTTGAGGTATAATCCTTCTATCCCTACTTTCTTGAGGGTTTTTATGACGAAAGGATGCTGTATTTTGTCAAATGCTTGTTCATCTATTGAGAGGATCATGTGGTTCTTATCCTTTCTTTTATTAATGTGATGTATCACACTGATTGGCAGATATTGAACCAGCCCTGCATCCCAGGAATAAATCCCATTGATCATGGCGAATAATTCTTTAATGTATTATTGGATCTTGTTTGCTAGTATCTTGAGAATTTTTGCATCCATGTTCATCAGGGAAATTGGGTCTTAGTTCTCCTTTTTAGTGGGGTCTTTGGTTTTGGATTCAAGGTAATGTTGGCATTATTTATTTTATTTTAAAGGTTTATTCTGAAAGAGAAAAGGTGAGGGCAGAGATAGAGGGAGAGAGAGAAGCCCAAGCAGGCTACATACTGTCAGCCCAAGCCTGGCACAGGGCTCAAAGCCACAACCATGAGATCATAAGCCAAAATCCAGAGTCAGACACTCAACTGACTGAGCCACCTAGAACCTGTTGTTTAAATGCTTAAGTGCAAAAGCTTTGGGTGTTCTGGAAAATGTTTTAATCCAGAAATACAATGATATGGGGGGAAGGGAGGGATATACTAGAAATTAGTATATTATATAATGATAGCACTGATTTCAGTTGAGCCTGTCTTCATTTTAAGACATTTTTTAGTATGTCCCATGGTTCAAAATGTGCTTCCTGTCAAGAACATGGAGTGTTAAGACAGGAGGCTGGGATAGATAAGCTTCATTACAATAGCAATCATGTTACAATAGATAAATGCTTCAAAGTAACAAGTTGTACACCTTAAATTTACACAATGCTATATATCAAATGTATTCCATAAAAAAAAGATAGGAGGCTAAAAAACTAGGAGTTAATCACTGTTGGGCAACAAAAAGTTACAGACATGGCAACGAAAGGTTTTCATCAAATAAGTCTTTGGTTTAATCTAAAAAATCTTCTTTATTTAACTTAAAAAATGTTTATACAAAGTTATAAGATGTTGTGAAAATTGAGCGATTTCTATGTTTCTCTATACATACATAAACGTTGTGGTCATAATCTGTTTACCTTCTGCAAATGATAAAGTCAATACAAGTAGTAGTTACACAAATGACTGTTAAGGGATTTTTCCTCCTTGGCTGTTAAGGAGAACCTAAGTTATTCCAAGACCTGGGGAATAATAAATATCTTTGTTAAAATGGATCTTCCATTTCTCACAGATATATTCTAGAGTAGCAGACAATATTAAAAAAAAAAAACTAGGAGAAAAGGAATACAAAGAGACTCAGATGTAGATTTAAGTAGGTAAAAAAAGAAAGAAAGTAAAATTTCTTGAAGATTCAGAGAGAGAGGAGGAAATCGTGACAGGATACTCTCCTTTATATACCAGTTTTATTTGGAGTGATCATTTAAAAAAATTATATGAAATTGTATTTACCTGTTGTTTTCGTCCAATTTATAGACAGCCCTTTAATGTTAAAGAAACTTTCACTTACTTATATCTGTATACTCAAAATGTAGTACGGAGCTGAGTATATTGGGTAAGAGAATTTTTAACACATATTTTAAGAGATTTTATTATTTGTTTGGCTTTTGGTGTTTTGTTTTTTTAATTTAGAAAGATGCAGAGACAGCATGAGCAGGGGAGGAGCAGAGAGAGAGGGAGAATAGAGAGACTCCCAAGCAGGCTGTGCACCATCAGCACAGACCACAAGATCATGACATGAGCCAAAACCAAAAGTCGGACACTTAACCAACTGAGCCACCCAGGCATCTCATTAAGGGATTTTGTTAAACTGAAGTATAATTAAACATACAATGTTATATTCGTTTAAGATGTACAATATAATGATTCAAAAATTCTATACATTACTCATTGCTCATCACGGTTAAGTGTACTCTTAATCTCCTTCACCCCTCCACCTCCCATTTGCAGCCACCACTCTGTTCTCTGTATTTAAGAGGCTTTTGGTTTTATCCTCCTTTTCTTTGTTTGTTCCTTTGTTTTGTCTCTTAAATTCCACATATGGGTGATATCATATGGTATTTGTCTTTCTCTGACTTATTTCATTAAGCAGTATATTCCATATATATTCCATTATCTTTTCTCCTTTCTTCCCCTCTGTCTGTCATCTTACCCATCGGCTGGGGAAGTATGTAGCAGACTCACCAAAGTGTGCACCATAAGCGATTCTGAGCCTGTCGTGATCTTTCTATTTTCATACGTACTGAAATAGGGAATGGAGTTTTTATCCTTCATGTGATGCTCCCCAAAGGAGAGCCTCCAAATGAAACTCTCCAGGGCCTCATCTCTGAAGGACAAGAGGGCCCCAAGTTCCCTATTTTGAGCCAGGTCCTACACTGGGTAGAAACATCCACCACGAACTTCTGCTCTTCTCTAGGGACAAAGATTCCAACTACCCAGAATCAGTGCAATGATGTGCACCTGAGCCTATGTGAACCAACTATATTCCTTGCCTGAAAGATAAGTCATAACACATCAGGAGAACATTTAGCACCCTAAAAGCCAGCATTCGAATCTGATCAAGCCCAAGCAGAGTGGATTCTAGTTGCAAGGTCATCCACTTACAGACTGTGTGATTTGAGCAAGCTACTTATTCTCATTAAGACCTAATACTCTTTTTATATGGAGAAGGGGAAATAAAATGGTATCTACTTCATATGTTTCATGTAAAGTAACAGGCAGTGTCCCTGATAGTATATCTTTTACACAATAAGCATTTAATAAATGTAATAACAACTAGAAAATTCTACTAACTTTGTGAATGCTGCCTATTCATTTTATTTCAAACAAATTCCTTCATGATTCTTCACAAAGTCAAAATAAACTCGAGCTCCCAAATGCAGTTTAAGATCCCAGCATGTAGTTCTCTGCTGCTCTTCTCCATGTAGTATACAGCTTTCCTATACTTCTCACGAGGGTCTTCCTGATCTCCAGTATCTCCCAAATGTATCATAATTTCAGACTTCTGTAAGCTGCTTTTAACAATTCTTGGTATACGATATTTTTTTAATTTTTTTGAGGGGGTGGGGCAGAGAGAGAGGGAGACACAGAATCCGAAACAGGCTCCAGGCTCTGAGCCGTCAGCACACAGATGGGATCATGACCTGAGCCGAAGTTGGATGCTTAACTGACTGAGCCACCTAGGCACCCCATTATACAATATTTGAACACAGGAAGACATATAAGTACGCTGTGCATTCGGTAGTCAGCGCAAATAATAAGACATGGATTAGAATGGAGGCATGTTATGTACTCCTCTCTCTCATTTCCTCATCAGATGTAACTATTACTGTCCCAACTTTAGTGTTTACTGTCATTTAACTTTTTTTTTCCCCACTTTCTTACACATGAAAAAGTTCATAAACAAGTGGGAACCACTGGTTGGAATTGACCAAGTCCTTGTTTATGTTCCCTAAATGGCAAATTCTGTTAAAATATTGTTCAACTGGCAAAACAATCTAAAGAAAATCTGACTTATCTCTTTAACTATCTTATGTGAGGGTTGACAGACATAATTTTTAAAGAAAAAGTGACCACTAATGCCAAACTTTTTAGATTCTTTTTTTTTCTTTTATTTGCTCCTGCGGCTTCTTAACAGCCATGAGAGCTCTCTGATCCTTTCAAATGCAACTTTAACATTTAATATGTTATAGAGTTGTTTCAGTTATTCCAAAACAGTGTTAATTAACCAAATTATGTGTTTGTCATCAGAAGAACCACTAATTTTCAAATCTTGTGATGTTTTTCTTTATATTTTTATGTTTTTCTAAATGTGTATTTATTGGAGCACCTGGGTGGCTGAGTTGGTTAAGCATTTGACTCTTGGTTTTGGCTCAAGTTATGATCTCATGGTTTACGAGTTCAAGCCCTTCATCAGGCTCTGCATTGGCAGTGTGGAGCCTGCTCTGGAATTTCTCTTCCTCCCTCTGCTCCTCCCCCCTCAAAATAAATAAATAGACTTAAAAAAATAAAACATTTATTTTTTTATTTTGAGAGAGAGATCACAAGTTGGGGAGGGGCAGAGAGAGAGGGAGACAGAGAATCCCAAGCAGGCTCCACGCTGTCAGCACAGAGCCTAATGTGGGGCTTGATCTCATGAATAATGAGATCATAACCTGAGCCAAACCAAGAGTCGGAGGCATAACCAACTGAGCCACTGAGTGCCCCTTATTTTTATTTTTTAAATAAACCTTTTTTTTGAAATTTTAGATCTACAGAAAAATGGAAAGCAGCCTTCACTGTTTTCCCTGTTATTAACAATGTACATTAGTACAGTGCAGTTTTTAAAAGTGAAGTGATAGGTGTATAGAAAACAAACACGACTACAGCATGGGAGTCACAAGTGCTCAGTGTCTTGTGATGGGTATTTTGTAACTTGAGACGTATACAGGGCAGAGGATATAGCCATAAGAGATCCCAACCCATACCAGGATGAAGACGAGGAAGAAAGCAGCTAAAAGACCACAGATGGCATTGATATGAGTGTTGGCACAAGCTAACTTGGCCATGCCCATGTGCTCACAGTTTTATGAGCAATAACGTGGGCATCACAAAAAGACAGACAGTGAATTAGGTAGACAGTGTGCATATGACTGCACTCAGTGAAATACCCATTCTAATTCCTGACATCCAGACTGTCAGGATGGTGGTACAGTGCAGTGATGCACAGATGGCCACATGGTGGTCAAAGGCCATTGCCAGCAGTACTGCAGACACATTCCTGTGTATGAGAAACATCTGGCCCACACAGGCTCCAAAGCCAATCTCATGAACATTAAACCAGAATGTACCCAGCCAGGAATGTAGAGAGGGCCAGATACATGGCCAGAAAAAATATAAGATTCAAGAAGATTCTGTCATCCATATCATTATCTGAGATGTTACATTGAAAATAAGAGCCAAAATATAAATGCAACAGAAGGGAAAGGAAATCTAGGCATGGACAGTCTCAAGCCCTGGGATGCCTAAAAGAACAAAGTGCAGATGATGGAGCATGGTTATATTTTTATGGGGCATTCTGGAAGTGGCTGAAATAGGAGGAGATATGATTCATTCCTAGAAATAATTTAAAAAAGCATAATGTTTTCAAATGCTTAGTTCATATTTTAGTAGAGTGCAAGAGAAGGCAGTGATATTGTTTTTTTGTCTATTAAAGAAAGGAAAATTCCTGACACTGAACACAGTTTGAATCTAAGAAACCAAAGTTTTATGACAACTAATAGCATAGCCAATGCCAAGAAATTATAAAATATCCTCTGAAGTTCTGAACTAAAATAATCTGTATTCTGGTACTTTCTGTTGAGCAAAGATTGGTATCTGGATTCATATAAAATGTAAGGACTTCCCCAAATGAGCATGTTAAGGACAAAGCCAACAAATCATTAAGGCAGAAAAAGACCTATATGGGTCCCCAAGCATAGCCACACTAACATAAAGAAACATCATATGCCAAGTAACTTAAGTATGTTGCATTTGATACTAATGTTCATGTGAATTCCAATTCAAAAATCACCTCAAAAATCAACAGGTATCCTCATGAAATTATCCAACAAACATTCATAGATAAACACCATCAAACAAATCTTAAACTGAAATAGATACAGGAAGGTTTAACTAGTAAAAACCAGTCTCAGAGCCAAAATATTTCTTATGACAGCAATGTACATCCCTTTGTTCCTGGGGCGATGAAAGAGCATAAGGAAACAAGGAGGACTTCAGGTTCTTCCATGTTTCCTATATCTAAGGAGAATATGTAAGAAAGACAGTGCTCAGAGGAGGTGAAAGAAAGATTTGAGGGAGGTACTGATCATGGATATAGCTCTCTCAGGTCAGGGTGAGGTCATACATTCTTTGTCTTTACCCCAAGCACTATCCATAAGACCTTGTCCTTATTTTCTGATAAGGAAAGTTTTTTAACACAGAAAATCAGACATAGTGAGAAAAGACAAGAAACCTGGAGAGTGAGGAAAAAAAACAGACTAAGGACATGGGAACATGGAGATGAATAGAAAGCAGAGAATAAATGAAGCCAAGGGCTGATATTTTTTAAAGCAAAAATTAACAAGCTTCTGTCAGGACTGATTAAGAAGAAGGAAAAAAAAGGAAAGGGAAAGGGAGAAAGACAGAAGATGGTTTCTCAATGTCAGGAATGAAGCAGGGTGTATCACTCTAGATACTGCAGACATTGACAGTTCCATAAAAACGAAAATGACCATGTAGATCAAATGGACCGATTCCTCAAACTCTACAAATTGCCACATCTTATTAATATGAAATAGATCATTTAAATAGCCCTAGAACTATCAAGTCTCATTTTTAACCTGTGCCTCCTCTTAATTAGCCAGAGTGAAATCCTGAGCAAAAATGATAGCATCACATACGGTCTGCAGACAAGACTATATATTGCAGTATACTAATGGTATCACTATACTATTAGCAATAGGATCTTTGCTGTGAAACCTCGTTCTGAGTGCTTACTTACTACGGTCACTATGATTCCAATGGTCTTGGTAGTTCTTTAGAGAACAAAGCTTGAGTCAGTAAAATTCCATGGAGTAAAATCTGAGGAAGGAGGAGTGGAAGACAAGGGAAAGATGAAGGGAAGGAAGAAAGTCACTTTGAGGGTTTGTTCTCTAGTGTGTGGTTGTTCAGTGCAACTGATCTTGTAGTGGCCTTCATACACCCCTACACTGAGTAGTGACATTTTGCTTCTCCAGATATTAATGTTGGTTCAGGACCCATGTCTTATAATCACCCAAGATTCTCACTATTTCTCTTCCCAGTGCATAGTCTTGATAATAAATGATCACACGTCCCTTTCAGGAAGACTAGTGTATAGTCAGCTGCTCATCAGGATCCTTCTTCAAGGGGAGATAGCCCCCTTCAGTGGGCTCCAGGCTTCAGAGCTGTCTCAAGATTGAAATCAGGAAGAACAGTTTGACAGAAAAAATTCCTGACATCATTCCTACTTGCAGAACTTTTCCTGGTTTCCTAGGTTCTCCTCAGGAATACATTTCTCACAGCCATGATGAGGAGAGTGTTTTCTAGGCCCTCCAGGATAGACTTAGGGGCTGACTGAGCAGGTATGCATGATAAATAAACTCTAACATTCTGTGTTCCCTGAAGTCTTTGGGAACTTTTTTTTATGGTATTTTTCAGAGAAAGTCTGGCATTTCCATTCATTTTACTGAGGACCATCTTTGAGAACAGGTTTTAGTCAATCATCTAACTGTTGGAACCACTCCCAAATACATTGAATCCAGAATCTCTATTTAATATTCTCATATTACAATTCAGCCTCATACTGTGTCACATTTCTTCTACTCAGATCTAGTACTCAGAGTTCAGTACCACACATGATCCCCAGGCTTCTATCTGTATAAAGTGGCAAAATCTTGCAATTCTTTTGGTTAGTATATTTTATCCCCTGGAGCCTGCTGGCATTTGAGTCCAGTTATAGACCTAGAATTGTACTTTCCCACACAGTAGACACTAGCCATATATGATTATTGCACATCGGACATGTGGCAAATTCAACTGATGGGATGAATTTTAATATTTACTTTAATATAAATATAAAATATTTTTCAATTCAACATAATTTCTTATGTTGCATATTATTTTAGACATTGATTATTTAGTACAAAAAATAGTACAAAAAGATTAGTACAAAAAAAGATGTGCTTTAAGTGTTAAATACTGGATAAAGAAGACTTACTTTGATAATTTCAATGATATCAAATATTTAATTGATAGGTATATTGATTTTATGTTTAAATAATTTTTGAATAATATTAGGTTAGATTACATATTCTATTGAATTAATTTTACTTTTTTTAGCTTTCATAATATAGTTAATAGAAAAATTACATAGGTGACCCACATTTTATTCTTATTAAACACCATTATTCTCAGAAACTGTAAGAAGCGGTGAGAACCTTTCATGGCTGAGATTAGGAATCCATTTCAAGTCAGCTACCTCAGGGGAGGATATTACATTTATTTTGGACAGAGGGAGACTATCTAACTGAGACAAGAGAATAAGAGCTGCTTCTAACGGTAAAAGGGGGGTTGGCAGGATTCAGGATTTGCTTCATTGGAGTCTACCCACATAACATCATTCCAATTTTTGGAGTTCTATTTCTTTCCAATAAACGACCTCGTAGAAGATGATTTTTTTTTTAGCATAGTCAAAAATGCTTTATTTCCTTACCTGGACTCTCAGCTGGGTATTAAAGCCCTGAGTTCATTGTTGTCTTTATCCAGCTTCTCTGGCTTATTTATCATACAAAAAATTCAAGTCTCTAATGTCCTCATTCTTATTAAAATCTTTGGCAGAAATACTTGGACACTCAAAAAGGTTTGCCTCCTTTAAGCCCTTGGTTACAGAGAATAATAATATACATAACAGTTTTGTCACTGCATTCTACAAATGACCAATGTCTCTTTTGCCAATAGCAGCAGGGGCCTTGCTATCCCTAAGGCTCATTAGATAAGGAACTAATTCCAAATTCCATCCTTAAGAATTTGTTATCCAGGAACCACTTTTGGTATCTATATTTATGTCAACTAAGGTTCAGAACTACTAAGAGTATGAAGAATAAAGAATTTATTATAGGAGTTAGCTGCGGAGGGGAAGAGCCAAAATGACAGAACAGCATGGAAGCTTTTTGTGTGTCTCACGTCCATGAAATACAACCAGACCAACACTAAACCATCCGACACACCTAGAAAACTGATTGGAGGATTAATACAACTATATGCACAACCTGAACCACAAAATTCAGCAGGTACATGGCGCAGAGAGCTGAACTTGGGGAGCGAGAAGCTGTGAAAGGTAGGGAACTGCTTTTGCCTGCAGAGAGAGGACAGAGACTGGGGAGGAAGGGAGACTATGGGAAAAGCACCCCTCCCCAAAAGCAGGTGGAGAGAAAGCTGCAGGGACTAAACTAAAAAGGGAGAAAGGAGAGGGTTTAAATTCCATTAAGACTGTAAACAAGAGGAATGCAAAGGCTGCAACTCCGCAGCTCGATACCTGGTGGTGCTCTGGTGGGAAAGACGAATCCCCAGGAACAGAGTGGGGTCTGGGAGGTTCTTGGGCCACATGAAGAAAAGCAGTTCCACTGCTGGAAGGACATTTGAGACTGTTGAAGCCACCTGGTGCCAGCAGACCCTGGAAGGCAGCCGCATTCGCTGGTGCTGGGGCAAGTTGTTAAGGGTGAAGCCTAGTGACAGATGTGTGTTGTGATTTTCCATAATCCCTGAAACGCTGCAGCTACTCTGTCTTGTGAACTTTTTCTGGGGTGGGCTGGCACCTGGCCACAGTCTCAGGGCACCGGCAACAACAGGGTCCAGCGGGCATTCCTGGGTGCACTCAATATTCAGCCATTGCTCATTTGGCCATTGCTCGGTGAGACCCTCCCGCAGAGGTCAGAACGGGTCAAAGCTGCAGTCCTTCAGAAGTAAGGGGCCGGGGAAAACAGCCGCGTCTGAGACAAAACTTGGGAGAGAGGTATTGCCTTGGGCCTGGTCACAGAGAGTGAAAAAGCAGGGAGTGGACAAGAGTTGAAGACAGAGGACAGGTGCGTGATTGCTGATCCGGGAGAACAGACCGGGTACCTGGGAGGCGCCATTTTCACCATTCTTGTGCATGTGCATAGGCACCAATGAGCGCCACCCCACCCCAATGAGCGCCAACAATCCACCCCAGTAGGCTAGCAGCACCATCTAGTGGAGAGTGGAGCTGTTACACTGAGCTACACCCAACTAGGCCATCTTTGCTCTTCAAGTACACAAGACTCACCGCCGGCTTAATTTATGGACTATAAAGAGCTATATAGACTGACTTCTAGGGGAAAACGAAGCAACTTCAGTCCTACTTCAATCTGTTAGCAGGTTCATTTATTCAATTTTCTTTTTTCTTTTTTCTTTTTCTCTTTTACAATTCTTTTCTTTTTCTTGAATACAGAGAGAAAAAATTCATTTTTATTTTCAATTTTTATTAAAAATATCTTTCTTTAATTTTAATTACTATATTTTTTACTTTTGAGTAAATTTTTTTCAAATTATACTTTACTTCCATCATTTTATTTTAGCCTACTTCAGTATAATCACCTTTCAAATTTTCAAACACTTTCCTTTTTTCTTTCTTTTTCCTTTTTTTCTCTTTTTCGTTTCTTTCCTTTTTCTTGAATGCAGAAAGAGAAAAGTTCATTTTTACTTTCAATTTCTATTAAAAATATTTTTATTTAATTTTTATTACTATATTTTTTGCTTTTATGCAAATTTGTTCAAATTCTATTTTACCTCCATCATTTTATTTTAGTCTACTACAATGTATTCACTTTTTCAAATTTTCAAACGATTTCTTTTTTCTTTCTTCTTTTTTGTTTCTTTTCTTTTTTCTTAAATACAGAAAATTTTTAAAATCACATTTATTTTTAATTTTTATTAAAAATATGTTTCTTTAATTTTTATACTATATTCTTTACTTTTGTGTATATTTTTTCAAATTCTATTTTACCCCATCTCATTTTAGTCTACTTCAGTGTATTCATTTTTTCAAATTCTCAAACGATTTCCTCCCCCCCTTTTTTTCTCTAATGTGTCAAAACACTTTCAACACCCAGACCAAAACACATCTAGGATCTAGCAGCATCCATTTGATTTGTGTGTGTGTGTGTGTGTGTGTGTGTGTGTCTTTAATTTTTAATTTTAATATTTTTTTAATTTTATTTTTTAATTTCAATTTTTCTACCTCATTAATTCCTTTTCTCCCTTCAAAATGTTAAAATGAAGGAATTCACCCCAAAAGAAAGAGCGTAAAGAAACGACAGCCAGGGATTTAACCAACACAGATACAAGCAAGATGTCTGAACCAGAATTTAGAATCACGATAATAAGAATACTAGCTGGAGTCGAAAACAGATTAGAATCCCTTTCTGCAGAGATAAAAGATGTAAAAAATAGCCAGCATAAAATTAAAAATGCTATAACTGAGCTGCAATCACAGATGGATGCAGCGGCAGCAAGGATGGATGAGGCAGAACAGAGAATTAGCGATATAGAGGACAAACTTATAGAGAATGACGAAGCAGAAAAAAAAAGGGAGATGAAGGCAAAAGAGCACAATTTAAGAATTAGAGAAATCAGTGACTCATTCAAATGGAACAACATAGAATCATAGGGGTCCCAGAAGAGGAAGAGAGAGAAATAGGGGTAGAAGGGTTATGTGAGCAAATCATAATGGAAAACTTTCCTAACCTGGGGAAAGACACAGACATCAAAATCCAGGAAGCATAGAGGACTCCCATTAAATTCAACAAAACGGACCATCAACAAGGCATATCATAGTCAAATTCACAAAATACTCAGGCAAGGAGAGAATCCTGAAAGCAGCAAGGGAAAAAAAAGTCCCTAACCTACAAGGGAAGAAAGATCATGTTTGCAGCAGACCTATCCACAGAAACTTGGCAGGCCAGAAGGGAGTGGCAGGATATATTCAGTGTGCTGAATCAGAAAAATATGCAGCCAAGAATTCTTTATCCAGCAAGACTGTCATTCAAAATAGAAGGAGAGATAAAAATTTCACAGACAAACAAAAATTAAAGGAGTTTCTGACCACTATACTAGCCCTGCAAGAAATTTTAAGGGGGACTTTCTGAGGGGAGAAAAGATGAAAAAAATATATAAAAATAAATAAATACCAAAAGCAACAAAAGATTAGAAAGGACCAGAGAACACCACCAGAAACTCCAACTCTACAAGCATCATAATGGCAATAAATCCATATCTTTCAGTACTCACTCTAAACGTCAATGGACTCCATGCTCCAATAAAAAGATAAAGGGTAACAGAATGGATAAGAAAACAAGGTCCATCTATATGCTGTTTACAAGAGACCCACTTTAGACCTAAAGAGACCTTCAGATTGAAAATAAGGGGATGGAGAACCATCTATCATGCTAATGGTCAACAAAAGAAAGCTGGAGTAGCCATACTTATATCAGACAATCTAGACTTTAAAATAAATACTGTATCAAGAGATGAAAAAGGGCATTATATCATAATCAAGGGGTCTATCCACCTAACAATTGTAAACATTTATGTGCCAAATGTGAGAGCACGCAAATATATAAATCAATTAATCACAAACATAAAGAAACTCATTGATAATAATACCATAATAGTAGGAGACTTCAACACCCCACTCACAGCAATGGACAGATCATCTAATCAAAAAATCAACAAGGAAACAATGGCTTTGAATGACACACTGGACCAGATGGACTTAACAGGTATATTCAGAACATTTCATCCTAAAGCAGCAGAATATCCATTTTTCTCCAGTGCACATGGAATGTTCTCCAGAATAGACCCTATACTGGGACAAACATACACACTACCAAAACCGAATCAGGAAGAAATAGAAAATTTGAACAGACCTATAACCAGTAAGGAAATCAAATTAGTAATCAAAAATCTGCCAGAAGACAAGAGTCCAGGGCCAGATGGCTTTCAGGGGAATTCTACCAAACATTTAAGGAAAAGTTAACACCTATTCTCTTGAAAATGTTCCAAAAATAGAAATGGAAGGAAAACTTTCAAACTCTTTCTATGAAGCCAGCATTACCTTGATTCCAAACCCAGAGAGAGACCCCACTAAAAAGGAGAACTATAGACCAATTTTCCTGATGAACATGGATGCAAAAACCTTCAGCAAGATATTAGCCAACCAGATCCAACAATACATTAAAAAAATTATTCACCACAACCAAGCGGGATTTATACCTGGGATGCAGGGCTGGTTCAATATCCACAAAATAATTAATGTGATTTCATCACATCAATAAAAGGACAAGAACCATATGATCCTCTCAATAGATGCAGAGAAAACATTTGACAAAATACAGCATCCTTTCTTCATAAAAACACTCAAGAAAGTAGGGAGAGAAGGAGCATACTTCGAGATCATAAAAGCCATATATGAACGACCCAATGCTAATATCATCCTCAAGAGGGAAAAACTGAGAGCTTTCCCCCCTAAGGTCAGGAACAAGATAGGGATGTCCACTCTCACCACTGTTATTCAACATTGTATTGGAAGTCTTAGCGTCTGCAATCAGACAACACAAAGAAATAAAAGGCATCCAAATTGGCCAGGAGGAGGTCAAACTTTCACTCTTCACAGATGACATGACACTCTATATGGAAAACCCAAAAGCTTCCACCAAAAAACTGCTAGAACTGATTCATGAATTCAGCACAGTTTCAGGATATAAAATCAATCCACAGAAATCGGTTGCATTCCTATACACCAACAATAAAGCAACAGAAAGAGAAATCAAGGAATCGATCCCATTTAGAGTTGCACAAAAAAAACATAAAATACCTAGGAATAAATCTAACCAAAGAGGTGAAAAATCTATACACTGAAAACTATAGAAAGCTTATGAAAGAAATTGAAGAAGACACAAAGAAATGGAAAAAGATACCATGCTCCTGGAAACTAAGAACAAATATTGTTAAAATGTCGATACTACCCAAAGCAATCTACATATTCAATACAATCCCTATCAAAGTAACATGAGCATTCTTCACAGAGCTAGAACAAATAATCCTAAAATTGTATGGAAACAGAAAAGACCCTGAATAGCCAAAACAATCTTGAAAAAGAAAACCAAAGCAGGAGGCATCACAATCCCAGACTACAAGCTATACTACAAAGCTGTAATCATCCAGAGAGTACGGTATTGGCACAAGAACAGACACTCAGATCAGTGGAATGGAATAGAGAACCTAGAAATGGACCCACAAACATATGGCCAACTAATCTTTGATAAATCAGGAAAGAATATCCAATGGAATAAAGACAGTGTCTTCAGCAAGTGGTGCTAGGAAAACTGGACAGAAACATGCAGAAAAATGAACCTGGACCAATTTCTTACACCATACACAAAAATAAACTCAAAATGGATGAAAGACCTAAATGTAAGACAGGAATCCATCAAAATCCTCGAGGAGAAAGCAGGCAAAACCTCTTTGATCTTCGCCACAGCAACTTCTTACTCAACACATCTCTGGAGGCAAGGGAAACAAAAGCAAAGATCAACTAGTGGGACCTCATTAAAATAAAAAGCTTCTGCACAGCGAAGGAAAAAATCAGCAAAACTAAAAGGCAACCAACAGAATGGGAGAAGATATTTGCAAATGACATATCAGATAAATGTTAGTATCCAAAATCTGTAAAGAACTTATCAAACTCAACACCCAAAAAACAAAGAATCCAGTGAAGAAATGGGCAAAAGACATGAATAGACACTTCTCCAAGGAAGACATCCAGATGGCCAACCGACACAGGAAAAAATGCTCAACATCACTCATCATCAAGGAAATACAAATCAAAACCACAATGAGATACCACCTTACACCTTTCAGAATGGCTAACATTAACAAGTCAGGCAACAACAGATGTTGGCGAGGATGCGGAGAAAGAGGATCTCTTTTGCACTGTTGGTGGCAATGCAAGCTGGTGCAGCCACTCTGGAAAACAGTATGGAGGTTCCTCAAAAAACTAAAAATAGAACTAACCTACAACCCAGCAATTGCACTACTAGGCATTTATCCAAGGGATACAGGTGTGCTGTTTCGAAGGGACACATGCACCCCCATGTTTATAGCAGCACTATCAACAATAGCCAAGTATGGAAAGAGCCCAATGTCCATCAATGGATGAATGGATAAAGAAAATGTTGTATATATATACATATATATGTGTGTGTGTATGTGTATACACAATGGAGTATTTCTCGGCTATCAAACGTATGAAATCTTGCCATTTGCAACTACGTGGATGGAACTGGAGGGTATTATGCTAAGTGAAATTAGTCAGTCAGAGAAAGACAAAAATCATATGACTTCACCCATATGAGGACTTTAAGAGACAAAACAGATGAACATAAGGGAAGGGAAACAAAAATAACATAAAAACAGGGAGGGGGACAAAACAGAAGAGACTCATAAATATGGAGAACAAACTGAGGGTTGCTGGAGGGGTTGTGGGGTGGGGATGGGCTAAGTGGGTAAGGGGCATTAAGGAATCTACTCCTGAAATCATTGTTTCACTATATGCTAATTTGGATGTAAATTAAAAAAATAAATATAGGAGTTAGATGCAATTGTGGGAGGAGCTAGGGGGAAAAATAGATCCCAAAACAAATTTTCTAGTCAGATTAGGCCTGCATGAATAAGGTGATGTTTGCAGAAGACTAGGCACTTTCATGGGCGCCTAGGTGGCTCAGTTGGTTGAGCGTCCGACTTCGGCTCAGGTCATGATCTTGCAGTCTGTGAGTTTGAGCCCCACGTCCGGCTCTGTGCTGACAGCTCAGAGCTGGAGACTGCTTCAGATTCTGCGTCTCCCTCTCTCTCTGCCCCTCCCCTGCTCACACTCTATCAAAAAATGAATAAACGTTAAAAAAAATGAAAAAAAAAAGACTAGGTACTTTCAGCTTCTGGAATGGAATCATAAAGGAGTGAGTGTCGAAATTTAAGGTAGATGGTTTGTTATTCCTAGCTACTGCCTCTGTGTGTACAAGTAAAATACCTGGTGGTAGATTTGTGATGGCTGTTGGTCAGCAGGTCAGTAGGCATGGAGAGCTGTGCATGAAGCTGAGGGATACGGGGAGAAATTAGAATCCTCTAGTATTGCTGTGTTTCTATCACTGCCTGAAAACAATATTGAGCTACAGAAAATAATGGCTGCTGTTTCACATTTGCTCCCACGGCTTATGCATTTCTTTTTTTTTTTTTTTTTTTTTTAATTTTTTTTAACGTTTTTTATTTATTTTTGAGACAGAGAGAGACAGACATGAACGGGGGAGGGGCAGAGAGAGAGGGAGACACAGAATCGGAAACAGGCTCCAGGCTCCGAGCCATCAGCCCAGAGCCCGACGCGGGGCTCGAACTCACGGACCGCGAGATCGTGACCTGGCTGAAGTCGGCCGCTTAACCGACTGAGCCACCCAGGCGCCCCACGGCTTATGCATTTCTTATGTGACCAACTCTCAACTGGAAACTTACAGGGAAAAGAATTCTGGGAAACAGAATGCTAACAGGGTAGTCACAGAACAGTCACAGATACACATTTTATCATCTGTGCTTATCCAAATGAGGAGCATAATTAAGTCTCAGTTAATATTTCAAGGAATTAATAACACATTGTTTAATTGATGGATAGTAAATGAACCAAGGAATAAGTGAACTCAAAATTCCATCAGGATATTTTTAACTATAGCAAAATGACAGCATTTCATTTTATTGTTCTACAAATTAGCTTAAAGAACAAATGAAGAGTGAGAAAAGTACAGGAGGATAATCAGCTTTAAAAGTCATTAAAATGTAATTCTCTAGTGATGACTGACACTGATTCAAGAACAAACAGCAAACCAACTATATAAATGAAAAGCAAACTCTTGTACAAATTGAAATTTAATATGAAGAAAGAAAAAAATGCAAATCAGTTCTGAAGTGATGAGTTCTTAAGTCAATTATGTTATTAAACAGATTAGAAATAGAAACAGAAAGGTGTTTAATATTCTTACACCTTACATGAAAATAAGTTGCAAGTAGATTAGAATTAAAAGTAACACTTAATAAACACACACACCCCAGTAACAATATAGATGTTGGGATGTCCATATATAATAAAGCTGTCCAAAAGCCCTAAGTTTCAAAGGGATAAAATGCTGTGTTATAGATAATATTATCAGAACTGATTTCATTTAAAAATTTAATCTGCGATATGAAAATAAGGTATTAATTATAAAGGGTTTATAGAAAGGTGTTAATATGTCAGGTGTAATCAAAAACTCATGCTATGAGATTTTTAAGAAGCTGGGCAGAAAACTTGGGGAGGGCACAAAGAAATCACAGTAAATAACCACAATAAAAATAAAGAAGAATGTGACCTGTTCCATCAGTAACCTACTATCTGACAGTCATCCTTGTAAGTGTAGAACCACTAGAAAATTTTCAAATATGCACAAAAACAATTCATAAAGATGTCACAACATCGATTTGGAATTGAAAATAAAATATTACATACATTCATATTATGAAAAGATAAAATGCAAATTACAGATTTGACTATATTTAAAAAGGAATATTGTACCCCATATATATAAACACAAACAGATCTCTAAGTTTGATATTAAGTGAAAAAATTGCCTATGAAATGATACAGTATATTACCATTTACATGAAGTAAAAAATTATAATCCCAACCCCCACAGAGAAAACTGAACTTAAAATGATCCATTTAGACTCCAAGAAAGAAGAAAGTCATGTGATGTTCATTCCTGTCTCTGAGGATAAGAAAAAAATGGGAAGTGGTTTGGGGTACGAGTCATAGGTCATTGCAACTTAACTGTCTCATGTGTTTGATTAAGAATAACATTAAAGATAAATAAGTCTCAGTAATAATAGTTTTTAATTTCATGTTGTGGGAACAAAGGTATTAGTTATGTTTCCTTGTCTTACTTTTGTTGAACTGAGGGAAAAATAAAGAACTTAAAAACAGGGGAGAAAAGAGCACTGTTAGCAAATGTAATGATGGGAAGTGTCATTGCTTGGACTGTTCATTCTCACACAAAGTGAAATAATGAAAACAGTTCTTGCTTCCACAATAGGAATTAGTCCTTGAACCTGAAACATTTTGAAGATTATTCAAATCATAAAATCAATAACAGGCCCGATCAAAACCCCTGGAATATCATCTTGTGGCACTAAATGTACACAGAGAAAAATCTCTGGAAAGAACACACATTTTCCTTGCTAGATCAAAATGTTTGGTAAACAAAGGCAAGAGTATCTACTTTTTAGCAAAGACACGGAGCACTCGCGCTCGTATCTGTTTGGTCCTTACACCATAAATGATGGGGTTGAGCGAAGGTGGGATAACCAAATAGAGGTTGGCAACAAGAATGTGAATGTAGCGTGGTATGTTGTGTCCAAATCGGTGAGTGAGGAAGGAGAACACTGAGGGGATATAGAAAACGCAGATGACCCCAGTGTGAGAGCCACACGTGCTTAGGGCTTTTAACCGAGCATCGTGTGATGGGAGGCGGAAGACAGCTCGGATTATGTAAATGTAGGAGATGCCAATAAGGAACAGGTTCAGAAGAAAGAGAGACACCACAAAGAGCCCATAGATGGCATTGATACGGATGTTTCCACAGGACAGTTTTGCAATGCCCATGTGTTCACAGTAGGAATGAGCTATTACACGAGCCTGACAAAAGGGTAGGCGGTAGATGAGATAGATCATGGGAAGTGTAAACAGAACAGGACGAATCACAATGCACATGCTGATGCCCACCAGCACCCGGGATGTCAAGATGGTCTTATAGTGGAGTGGAGCACAGATCGCCACATAACGGTCAAAGGCCATGGCTACCAGGACCTCGGCCTCCATGCCAGTGAAGGCATGGATCAAAAACATCTGGGCCACACAAGCCCCAAAGTTAATCTCATGAGCATCAAACCAGAAGATACCCAGCATGCGGGGCATAGAGGTTGTGGAAAGGGCCAAATCGATAGTTGAAAGGAGGGCCAGAAAGTAGAACATGGGCTCTCTCCGCAGGGTCTGTTCCATCTTGATGACTAGCAAAATGGTGGCATTGCCCAGCAAAGCCATAAGGTAAACAGAGCAGAAAGGCAGGGAGATCCAGGCATGGGCCCCTTCCAGCCCTGGGATTCCAACGAGGAAGAATGTATCTGGGTGAAAAATGCTCCTGTTGGGATAAAACATCCTCCCAAGTGACAGAGAAGGAGTTGCCATTCCTGGAAGAAGGGAAAAAGAAGCTTGAATAAGATGTGGTTATGAAAATGATTAGCTTAGTGTTTCAATATGTAATGAAAATGAAAAAGACTGCTATTTGAAAGGGCTTGTTAATATATATCTTTTATTATAAACTGAGCCATACTTATTTGAATGGGCCAGTCTCAAGTCTCAAAGAATTTATTACTCATTTTTGTTTAACACATGAGGCTCATCAGCAAGCCTATGGCAAAGTTATAAGACACAGAACTTGATATTAAGTATGGAATAATTTTGCATGCCCTGTACCTTTTGTAAAGCTCTCATCTGAAGAGGGGCACATGAAAAATCAAGGATGCACACATGGAAATGCAGATATAATCCAAAAGGAGATAAGCCAGCTAGAAAGTAGAGTGGCAGGCACATATGTACAAGACACTTCTGTAATTGGGAAGTGCAGAAATTATCTAATGATTCATGTATCACTTCTGGACATAGAGAAAATGCCAAGATCCAGCCAAATATCCTGTCGAAAAGAGAGAAACACAATATCAGAAGTACACATTATCACAATCAAAAGCACAGACACTCTGGGATGCCTTCCCAGGAGCACATACCAGCTGGGTCATATACCTCTACACTTGAAACATCCCAGAAAGAATGATAATGATAAACCTTATGTTTATTTTCATTCATGTCCTTATTTTCCCAAGACCATTCCATTTCATAGCCCACTGCATTTTAGAGTGTTCAGGGAATGGTGGTTTCTAGTGGTATTTGAAAGCTTCTTCATTTACCCTCCACACCGCACCAGTTCCTCTGGGAAAGCCTGCCGATTTCACCACTGCTAAGGAACTAGCGTGTACTGAGTGCACTCCTTTTGCCTAATTGGGGATGTGGGTAAAAGACTGCCTGGAAGGCATCAGGTGGCATGCACCTGAAGAAGGCATTTTTGAGCAGCACAGAACTGTCTGGAACAACAAAGTCTGGTTGGAGAGGCAACTGCCTTCTGTGATTGTGTAAAGGACACAGGGAAGGGTGCTTTTGCAATCCCTTAAAACAATGAAGAAGCACCTAATCACTTATAAGCTCAAATAATGAAATAAAGGAATGTTCTCTGGGTCTCCACTTTGAGGCAGAGTGATTCAAGATCAGGATGAAGTAGCATAGACTCCATTTTTTTATCCTTTATATAGCTCCATATTTCTTGGGGAAACATAGCCAGGTAAAAAAATAAAATAAATGCTATATCCATTCTAGGATTAGAGGGGTGTGTGTGTTGTGTGTGTGTGTGTGTGTGTGTGTGTGTCTGTGTGTCTGTGTGTCTGTGTGTGTCTGTGTGTGCATGAGAAAGAGAGAAACAGAGAGGGAGGGAGAGAGGGAGAGAAGAGTTGTGTTTTTTAACACAATTTGTGTTTTTTATTCTGTGTTTATTTGTGTTTTTTAAGGACTGAAACTCCAGGTAACAGCCACCATCCAGTAGCAGGATGCTGGCCAAGAACAAGCCTTTTAATACCCTGATGCCTACCTTGGGTTTAACTCCGAAAATAGACTCTCAGTAATATGCTACCGCTCACCTCAGGTATTCGCCGTGCTACAGAAGTCTATTTCATTCATTCCCTATAACCCATGGCAGAAACAGAAATTATACTTTATCAACCAACTGTATGCTCATTTCATAGATGGATTTTAAAAGCCTTGGATCTTCCTAGATATTTGTAAGGAAACCTATTCTCCATTTAAAAGCTGCAAGACTAAACTGGCAACATTAACAAAACAACAAAAACAAAACAAACAAAAAAAACTACAATGAAAAAATAAAATTTTCAGTAAAAAAAAAAAGTGCAAGGTTTTTCTCCATTAGATTCAGAAATTGGAACACATGATGCATATCCTATCATATTAGGCCAGCAGTTGTCAGCCACAGTTGACCATATCTCTTTCACTTGACTGCAGTACATACCCAAATCAAAAGAAAACTCATCTTTGATGCTTCATTCCTCCACAGGAATAGAGATACAAGGCAAATATCAAGCAGCACAGCTCTATTTGCCTTTTTTGAAAAAATACATCCAAGGAGAGTCATTGTATATTAAGGCTTTAGCTGCTTCTAATTTTAGAAAAATGAGTTAACTCCATTTTCTACTATAAATTGTGCCCAGGGATCGAATCCTCTGAGATTGCTGGCAAAACTCCTAGACTATGATTTAGATCAACAGAAGCCTATGGGGAAAAAATGGCATAGATAGGAATTTATAGAAAGAAAATACACATGTGGGGCAAAACCCCACAAATATTATCATTTATATATGACATAAAGATAGATACATTCCATCTCCCTCTAAGTAATATTTTGCAGCCTAATTCTATGGATTGTTGTTTTCTAGATAAAATAGTACTGAATCCATATTCTAAGCTCAAACATAATAACCTGGCATAGGAGACACATTTTCAACCTTAGCTTTCACTATCCCCATGCACTGGCGTGACCATGTGTTCTAGGTTCGTTGAATCCTTAGCTATGGGGATTGACATCTCTGAGGTTTTGGTCCCACTGTCCTTTGTTCATGACCGATCTCCTCAGTCTTCCCCCTTGACAGTTTTTCATATCTATCTTACAAAGGCCATAGGGATAAGTGGTAAAAATATCCAATCCTGGAGTCGGTCTGATTCAGTTCAGATACTGGATTTCTCAGTAGATTTCCTTCTCATATGGTTTGGAAGCACTTGTACAATGTTGTGAGATATTAAGTCCTCTTTATACATATAGTGGAGTGAAGATATCTGTACCTAGGTTTTTCATTATAGGAAATATTTGATTACTAGCTCAATTACAAGTGTCCATTCAAATTTTATTTTTCATCTTCAGTTACCTATAAAGACATTTTGAGAGAAACAAAAACTGACAGACTTCATTGCCAGCCAGGCTGTACAACAAGAAATGTTAAAGGATTACTAGCAGCTGATGGGAAATGGCAGAAGTTTTTAAATGGCTGTAAATGAAGAAATAAGCATCATTGGAAATATGGAATAATTATATTATCTATTTCAAATATAAAATGAGCTTTGCACACAAAAATATTTTTTTTAATTTTTTAATGTTTATTTATTTTTAAGAGAGAGAGCACGAGTGGGGGAGAGACAGAGAGAGAGGAAGACACGATCTGAAGCAGGCTCCAGGCTCTGAGCTGTCGGCACAGAGCCTGACGCGAAACTCACAAACCATGAGATCATGACCTAAGCCGAAGTCGGGCACTCAACCGACTAAGCCACCCAGGCGCCCCAAAAATATTTTTATTATATGGCTTTGAATGATTGCAAAAACAAAATAGGTACTGAAGTGGACAGAAGAGTATATTCACTCAAAGATATTGTACTTCCATTAAAATAAAAGTGCATTAGGAATCTACACATGATGTACATACTTTTGTTTATAAATGTACATGAAATATATAAAATAATATATAGTTTCAGTGAATAAGTCAAAAATACAGAAAAACGTATTTTGAAATAGCATCACAGTGTCAAAATGTTTTAGGGTCATTGCAATACAGATACCATCAATTCCTCTCATTCTACCATGTGGAGTTTAAAATGTTTAATGATCATACAACAATTTAACAATGAAAACTATCATAAATGAATATTAACTGAAAAAATGACTTGACTCAGATCTATTGTCAAATAGGATATACTAAAAAAATAGGTTTCCCATGCTTTTAAAAAATGATGTGACAGTTTCTATTAACAAGATGGCAGCCTATGTAACTATTGTCATTCCTCCCACCCCCGAAATCTTTAGATATGTTAAAATTGATGTTAAAACTAAGTGGTTTTTATATATACCTTCCAAATCAATAGGAACAGTTATTAAAGGACAAGAATAAGCAGCCTAGCGTATACCTGCAAACGCAAGACGTAGTTATATTTCAAAGACAGGGTTGGGGTTGGGGGGACGTGAATGTTTCTCTGTCTTGAGATTTTCAGAAAAGCCAGAGGCAAAAAGCAACAAACAGCAAATTCCTAAAGAATTAGGTGGAGTTTCACAGTAGTGTCTCCACTACACAAAACTCTTACCCTAGTTGGGTTTTACAGTGGATGCTACAGGGTGTCATCCTTAACCCATTTTCAGATCTGAAGTTCTCAATCACCAAACCACTGTAATGTGTGCCTCTTTGCTTCTTCTCTTGCCTAATGGACCTTCTTCACCTAAGATCAAATCCTCCTCCCAGAGAGCCCCAAAAATGACTGGTTGGTAAAGCAGCATAAAGCTTGCCCGATTCACCCCAATCAGGACAACTATGAAGGGCCATTCCAGCTCCAAAGACTCCTGTATAAATATCTGGCTGAAAGGGGCACCTGGATGGCTCAGTTGGTTAAGCATCTGACTTCAACTCAGGTCATGATCTCACAGTCGGTGGGTTCAAGTCCCACATTGGGCTCTGGGCTGACAGCTTCAGCAGGCTGGAGCCTGCTTCAGATTCTCTCTCTCTCTCTCTCTCTCTCTCTCTCTCCACTCACATACTCTTTCTGCCTCTCAAAAATAAATAAACATTAAAAAAAATTAAACGTCTGGCTGACACTTTCGTTGCCATTTCATTAAAAATCATTTTCTCCCTCTCTTTTCATCCATCTCACCCAGGTGCTGATCTTGGGAGCAAAGCTGTATTAGTTTTCTAATGCTGCTCTGATACATTACCATAAATGGAGTGCCTTAAATCAACATAAATTTATCATCTTGCAGTTCAGTTTGTTACAAAGCTGATGCATACATATCTCACTGAGCTAAAATAAAGTGTCCAGCAAGTCTGCATTCTTTTCTAGAGACACTAGAGGAGAACATGTTTTGTTGCCTTTTTCAGCTTCCATAGGCTGTCCACATTCCTTAATTCATGGCTCTCTTATCCATTTTCAGAGCCAGTATAATGACAGCTTAAGTCTTACACATGTGATATTGCTCTTACTTTGCTTTAATTGTATAAATGCACCCTGATGTTTATAGCAGCATTATCAACAATAGCCAAATTATGGAAAGAGTCCAAATGTCCATCAACTAATGAATGGATAAAGAAGATGTGGTATATATATATATATATATATATATATATATATATATATATACACACAGACACACACACACAATGGAGTATTACTTGGCAATCAAAAAGAATGAAATCTTGTCATTTGCAAAGACATAGATGGAGCTAGAATGTATTATGGTAACCAAAATAAGTCAGAGAACGACAAATGACATACAATTTCACTCAAATGTGGAATTAAAAAAATAGAACAGATGAACATAGAGGGGGGAAAAAGAGAAGAGAGGCAAACCATAAAATAGACTCTCCACTATAGAGAACAAAGAGATAATCACTAGAAAGGAGGTGGGTGGGGGGATAGGTTAAATAGGTGATGGGTATTAAGGAGGGCATTTGTTATCATGAGCACTGGTTATTTTATGTAAGTGACGAATCACTAAATCCTATACCTGAAACTAATATTATACTCTATGTTAATGAACTGGGATTTAAACAATAACTTGGAAAAAAGAAATGTGTAAATAAGTATGCAATTGAGTCATCATGTTTCCTTCTCTGACTCTGTCTTCTATTTCTATTATTGTCTGCCTTCAAGGACTCATGATAACACTGGCTCCACCTTGATAGTCCAGGACGATCTCCCTATCTTAAACAACCTTAATCCCATGTACAACTTTAGTTCCTCTTTGCCATGAAATTTAACATATTCACAAATTCTGAAGATTAGAATGAGGACATCTTTAAGGGGGCATTATTCTGACTTCATGAAATTTTCCATCTCAGGATGTGGTTTCTAAGAAATCCAACCTGCAAACACTGCTTAGCCAGGGTATTTGAAGAGCCTACCAAGAAATCACACTGGCAAAGAAAAACTCACAGTAAATAGTACCAAATGTCCAAAGATTAGTAACAACATTTAAAAAAAAAAAAAAAAGCTAACAAGATAGTGTGAAATAAAAAAATAAACCACTTCAGGGATGCCTTGGTGACTCAGAGAGTTGAGCATCTGAATCTTGATTTCAGCTCAGGTCATGATCTCAGGGTCATGGGATCGAGCCCCATATTGGGCTTGTGCTGAGCATTGAGCCTATTTAAGATTCCCTCTCTGCTCCTATCCCCCCACTTGTACATGAGACCTCTCTCTCTCTCTCTCTCTGTCTCAAAAAAAAAAAAAAAATCAAATCAACCACTTCAGGGATTTAAAATATATATGAAGTTAGGAACCTTAAAGAGATAAGAGAGACAGGGTCACCCTGGTGCCTTAGTCAATTAAGCATTCGGCTCAGGTCATAATCTGGTTTGTGAGTTCAAGCCCCATATCGATGCAGAGCCTGCTTGGGATTCTCTCTCTCTCTCTCTCTCTCCTCTCTTTTTGCCCCTCTCTCAGTTGCTTTCTCGCTCTCTCTCTTCCCCTCAAAGTAAATAAATAAAATTTAAGAAAAAAGAGATGAGACAGGAGAGAGAATTATAATCATGAAGAAAGCACAGGTTTTGTTGTTATTATCAAAAAGATCAAACATAGGAAATCTAAGTGTTGAAAATGGTGATATTAAGGAACTAAAAATAGAATGGAAATTGCTGAAAATAAAAACTTGGAGTTTTAAGAGTAGATGGATATATTTTTAGGTCCATAGTAAAATAAATAAATGATGGAAGGAAAGAAAAGTTAAAATGCATGGAATAAATATATGGCATTCAAACTTTATTTTAAAGTATTTACAGAAGAATATGGGGGGAATGGGGAAGGAAATATTTAAAGAAATAAGGTTTTGGGGCACTTGGGTGGCTCAGGTGGTTAAACATCCGAGGTCAGCTCAGTTCGTGATCTCATGGTGAGTGGGTTTGAGCCTCGCGTCAGCTCTGTGCTGACAGCCCAGAGCCTGGAGCCTGCTTCAGATTCTGTGCCTCTCTCTATCTGTGCCTCTACCCCACTTGTGCTGTCTCTCTCCCTCTCAAAAATAAATAAACATTAAAAAATATCTTTTTAAGAAAGAAAGTTTTAAAAGTAATAGATATGGATGTATCTAGAAGTTTATATATATGTATATATTATATATGTATATAATATATACATATATATATATATACATGCACACACATATATAGTGTATATCATATAAGAAAATAAGGACTGACTGAACACTGAACATGACTTTTTAAAAAACTTATGAATCTATGGGGCACCTGGGTGGCTCAGTCAGTTAAGCGTCCGATTTCAGATCAGGTCATGATCTCACAGTTCTTGAGTTCAAGCCCTGAGTCGGGCTCTGAGCTAACAGCTCAGAGCCTGGAGCCTGCTTTGGATTCTGTGTCTCCCTCTCTCTCTTCCCCTCCCCCACTTTCATTCTGTCTCTCTCTCAAAAATAAATAAGCCTTAAAAAAATTCAACAAATTTATAAATCTAGAACATTAAATTTAGAACATTAAATATCAGAAGATTACAATTAAGGTGATTCTAAAAATATATATATACTTTCAAAAAAGTGGAAAAATGATTGGCATATGTTCCATTAATAGCATTAGCTATAGGAAAACAAAAGGTTTGACAATAAATTCAGAAAGCTGGTAGGATAGAACTTGGTTCCAAAATCCTATGAATTTTTAATTCATTATTCAAATATGAGGGAAAATGAGGATGTATTTAGACATAAAGGTACAATTAAATATTGCAAGACTAGATGGGATTGTAGCTAGTAGGAAAAATAGATATTCTCCACTAAGAACTGTGAATTTCAGAGCTAGAAGATATTCATGAAGATTTATTGCAGAAAGATCATTACAAATATATTTGATCAAATAAAAACGGGCATTTAAGAAGGCTTTTTAATCCTGGAAACACAATTCCAGACAATTCCAAAATGAGAAGTATATGTACAAGAAGAACAGGAAAAAGCAAAAAAGGGCTAAAATTTTTGTTTTGTTCAGAGTATGGTAGTTACAAATTACTATAAGTAGAAAACTAATATTTAACTAATGTTGGGAAACAAAGTGAAATTAAGAAAGCAAGCAAGTTAGGAAAAAGGAAAGTATTGGAAAATATGAAAATTTTAAGAAGTGATCAAAAACAAAGATCGAGAAAATAGAAATATGTCCAAATTAATTACAATTCTGCTACTCAATAATTTTACCTCAAATTCTAAAACCTGGATAAACTGTCTTAACATAAATGCAAGGAATAAACAAATCCCAACAAATAAATTCCAGGAAATGCAGTATTTTTCAAATTAAAACAATAATATGAATATCTATTAATAGATGAATATATAAATAACAATGTTGTGAAACAAACCAAAATATTTTAATCTATATAAATTAATAAAAAATGACCTAAATAAAATATTGTGACTGGTTGTAAAATTAAAAGTTCCTGTTCTGTGTGTCAGAAACACAAATGATACATTTTGATCCTGGAAAAATAGGAGAAAATCTGTGTTGAGGCATTGTTGAAAGCCATTTCCACTGTAATTCTATATATATTTTTATTAAGCATTTTATTTGAGATGAGTTGCAATGTTAAAAGTTGTTAATTCATAAGTTGTAGGAACAATGTTCTGTATTATACTTTAGTTTCTCTTTTAAAAAGTCTGAAAAAAACATTTAATGTAAAGCAATATGACAAGTTTGATGATGCAAAAAGCCATTGCTTGGTCTATGCGAAATATTATTATTGAATCAACAGAAAGCGCTCAGTAGTATACAAAAAAAGTGACTATTCATAGGTTGGTGTAAATGCTTGTACATTAAAGTAAGTGGAGGAAGTAGAGATAGATCATGGGTCTAGGATGAGAGGCCTTCTATTTGGGGATGGAGAATGTTAGAGTCAAATGTAGATTGAGAGAACAAAAGTGAATGAAGTGATAGGCAGAGGCCAGCATGCATCATGTAGATAGAGAGAAATATCATACATAATTCAATTATGACTACACTGTGCTTATGCTATGGGCCTGAATACAGAGAGATTTTCAGTGGTATAGTACTCTTGATATGAGTAAGAAATAGTTTAGAAACTACATGTTTTCTTTGGCTATCATCCCACTGAATCTTACATGTTTGGCAGATCATTCCACTTCAGGCTACAGATTTGGCAATGATTGTTTTTGAACCCATGAACTTGGCTTTGTAAAAAGAATATAACAGAATGCAAGCTCCTCAGGGCCAGCCATTTTGTGTTGGTTAGGTTTATGGGTTCATCCCTAGCAATCAGAATGATTCAAGACATACAATAAACACAAAATGAATGTAAATTAAAGGAATAATAAAATGAATACATACATGCATGAATGAATGAATAAATGAATGAACCAACACATGAATAGGATAGGGTCAAATTTCTGGTGTCACATTTGTCTAATTTCAGAACTCAAAAAACCGAATGTAATATGTTCTTTACCCAGAAAAAGAGTAGCCTAATGTTATGAAGGACTCTGCATGAAGACATACAGACAGAGGCCACACAGCTCCTTCCAGGATACCCCATTAACCCTTTGACTTGAGATCCAGTGATGTTTCCACAAGTCTCAGAATCCATTAGTCAGCATCTAGGAACAAATCAACTTGTATCTCAACCTGGCAGCAACAGATTAGGACCAGGAGATGTTTGTTGAAGTAAGAACACACAAGTCTTTCTACATGGATCAAAATCCTTAGTACAAGAATGTGTCATGAGTCTTATTTTTGAATAAAAACATGGAGTACTCACTCTCGTATCTGTTTGGTCCTTACACCATAAATGATGGGGTTGAGTGATGGTGGGATAACCAAATAGAGGTTGGCAACAAGAATGTGAATGTAGCGTGGTATGTTGTGTCCAAATCGGTGAGTGAGGAAGGAGAACACTGAGGGGATATAGAAAACGCAGATGACCCCAACGTGAGAGCCACATGTGCTTAGGGCTTTTAACCGAGCATCCTGTGATGGGAGGCGGAAGACAGCTCGGAGTATGTAAACGTAGGAGATGCCAATAAGGAACAGGTTCAGAACAAAGAAGGAAACCACAAAGAGCCCATAGATGGCATTGATACGGATGTTACCACAGGACAGTTTTGCAATGCCCATGTGTTCACAGTAGGAATGAGCTATTACACGAGCCTGACAAAAGGGTAGGCGGTAGATGAGATAGATCATGGGAAGCGTAAGCAGAACTGGACGAACCACAGTGCACATGCTGATGCCCACCAGCACCCGGGATGTCAAGATGGTCCTATAGTGGAGTGGAGCACAGATCGCCACATAACGGTCAAAGGCCATGGCCAGCAAGACCTCAGCTTCCATGCCAGTAAAAGTATGGATCAAAAACATCTGGGCCACACAAGCCCCAAAGTTAATCTCATGAGCATCAAACCAGAAGATACCCAGCATGCGGGGCATAGAGGTTGTGGAAAGGGCCAAATCGATAGTTGAAAGGAGGGCCAGAAAGTAGAACATGGGCTCTCTCCGCAGGGTCTGTTCCATCTTGATGACTAGCAAAATGGTGGCATTGCCCAGCAAAGCCACAAGATAAACAGAGCAGAAAGGCAGGGAGATCCAGGCATGGGCCCCTTCCAGCCCTGGGATTCCAACGAGGAAGAATGTATCTGGGTGAAAAATGCTCCTGTTGTGGTATATCATCCTATTACTGATCAAACGAGGTGAATCTGCTCCCTCTCTAGGGGAAAATGAGAGAGAGGGAGAGGGAGAGATCAGAGGAGAGATCAGAGAGAGAAGGAGAGGCCATATCAATTGCTAGCTCAGTGTTTTAGCATAGAGTTGATGTCATGTTTAATACATAGTAGGTCTGTTACTGAAGGAGATATATGAGACATCACACAGCCATTCCCAGGACAAGGTCATATCCAGAGTTTTCATTCTGCCTGCTAATTGAGTTCTAATCCCAAACATGGAGGCTTACAGCAAGCTCTGTGAAGATTTCTAATAATTAGAGCTTATCATTCACTTTGAAGAATAGCATGTGATTTCACTCTGGGAAACACCCTGGTGAGGTGACACTGGGAACATCAAGACTATAGATGAGATCAAGTTAATACACTACAGAGGCAGTCAAAAACACCTTTAAGCTAAATAGATAAATAGATAAATAAATAAATAAATAAATTTAAGCAATCCATAATGAAAATAAATTATAGATCCAGGTATATAGGTACTTGCACAATTAAAACCTGAATTCTTCTGACTGATATGTGAAAACTCTGACCCAAGCCCAGCAGCCTCTCGCAGACACTAAATCAGATAATAAGGGCTGGCCCCCTGAGATGCCTGGCCAGGAGTTGAAACAGCCATTGTTTATGACTTATGGACTGTGCAGATCAGTTGGGAAAGGAAACGGAGGGCTCTCTGATGCTATTTTCACACTTTTCATTCACTCTCCATAGCACATCCAGTACTCTCTGAGCACCTATGAATTTTGTGTGTTAACTCTGCCACTGTGATGGAGCCAACTTTTGCCTGGCTGCTACTCCTACCAGCTGAAGGCACCAGAAATCTGGGCAGAAAGCCTCAAATGATTTTGGTACCAAGAAGGTATTTTTTGTAGCTCTCTGGGTCTGTTGTATGTCAACAGAGAAGAATCTACTTCTGCAATGGTCTGAAGGGAATGAGAAAGACACTTGAGTAACGCCTTCAAAATGCTACAAGATGAGTCATCCCACTCCGAAGGAGGTAAAGAAACTTACCCTGGAATGTAGGGTACAGCAGTTGTAACTAAAAAAAAAGCAGAGATGTCCCTGTTTTTGTTTTTGTCATAGCTTCACTTTCTTATCATTTAAAAATTGTTTTCTAATATAGAAAACATACCGAGGTAAAAAAAATAAATAATTATTTGTGAGCTCAGTCCAATAGAGAAAGAATAAGTACTGCAAGGTGCACTGACTCTTATTTGCCTCTGAAAACATAAACAACCCGGCCAATTAAGAAACCATTGCCTAGAAAGGTGATGGCTAAGGCCAAAGTGAAGAGTGTCTGTTGTTTATTGTGGAGAAACACTAGGAGTCTACTCTCAACAGCAGCTCTTCACTGGCCTCATTCCTTCCTGCTGACATAGAAATTTATTTCATCCAGTGCAACGGACAGGATGATATTAAATTCATTGGATCTTCCTGAGACTTTTAAAGATAATCTTATCACCTTTCAAAGATATAACTTTGTTGTTTTTTCCTGCCTGGTGCAGTTG
This sequence comes from Neofelis nebulosa, assembly GCF_028018385.1. Classification (NCBI taxonomy): domain Eukaryota; kingdom Metazoa; phylum Chordata; class Mammalia; order Carnivora; family Felidae; genus Neofelis; species Neofelis nebulosa. The sequence continues at coordinate 61,044,474 of NC_080791.1, read as the reverse complement.
GCCACTTGATCCAGTTCTCAGCCTGCTCTGCCCACATATCTCTGCATTTACGGCCACGACTATTCACCAGATCCCAGCAGCTGATTCACCTTTTTCTTCCATAGGAATAAAGACTCACAGACAGCATCAAGCAGCACAACCCTTATATTCTTCTGAGCAGTACATGGAAGGTGGCTTTATGCTAGGCTTCTAGCACCTAAGGGATATTTCTAGGAAAACATCCCAGTTTAACCCCAACTTAACACAGTGATCTGGGATAGAGTCCTCGGAGACTGCTCACAAACCTCTATATTCTACTCCCCAAACAGAAAACCCTAAGGAACATAGAAGCACAAGGAAGTGTATATAAATAAAAGTTGAAGAGTGGGGACAAAACACAGTTATTGTCATCATTACTTGACACATGTGACAACAGATACACTGTATCTCCATGTGAATGTGACTATGTGGCCCAGTTCTATGGCTTAGTGATCTTCTACATATAGAAGAAGCTAGCTAATTTCAGCTCAAATATTTGAACCAGTATAGAGAGCATTTTTTATGGCTTTAAATTTTACTATTTCTCTTCACTAAATTTTTACCAGCCTCCTCTCATATAACTGCTTTGAGTTTCCCCAAGTAGCACTAAACGCATAGAGCCATGATCCATTTTCCACACCCTTTTCTGGGCATGAATTCTCTCCCACAACCACAATTTCACCTGGACAGATTGCAAAAGACCTATTGATAAGTGCCTAAATTTCAACCCTGGAGCCAGAGTTCTCGTGGTCAAGTTCTGGCTATGCCACATGCCAGCTGCATGACTTTGGGTGACAAGTATTATTTCTATGCCTCAGTTTCTTTAACTGTAAAATGAAAATAAAAATAGTGTCTTCCTCATTGGGTAGATTTGAGGTATAAATTAAATGTCTCTGAGGCATTTAGAACAGTGTCCTGTACATAGCTGTACATAGTAAGTGGTCAATTATAGTTTGTTCCTCTTTCCCCTTGTCCTGCCCCTCCTCTTCTCTCCCCTTCTTTCCCTTCTCCTCCTCCTCTTCCTCCTTCATATTCTTGTTCTTATTCTTATTTCAGCTCACAAGAACAGTTCCATAGATATTATTCATGCAGGGCAACTTTAGGAATCACTTACCAATCGCTACTAACTCTAGAGCCATTTTCTTCTAACAATATTAAATATTTTCTACTCAAACTTTAGAGTCAATCATGTAGATCCCCTTAGAATGTGATTTTTTGGATTGAAAAAATATATATCTCTTGGGGCATCTGGGTGTCTCAGTCCATTAAGGATCCAATTCCTGATTTCAGCTCGGGTCATGATCTCACGATTTGTGAGATCAATCCCTGTGTGAGGTTGTGTGCTGACAGCACAGAGCCTGCTTGGGATTCTGTCTCCCTATCTTTCTTCTCCTCCCCACTCTCATGCACAGACACACATTCTTTCTCAAGATAAATTTTAAAAAATTATATCTCTTTATCACACAGCTGAAGTTTCTGGGAAGTTCCCTAAGATAGTATTTAAACTTAAGAAACAAATCATTGATAGGGCTTCTGGGTAGTTCAGTCGGTTAAGCAACCGACTCTTGATTTTAACTCAGGTCCTGATTTTGCAGTTTGTGAGTTCAAGCCCTGCATGGGGCTCTGCACTGTCAGTGCAAATTATCTCTGCTTGGAACTATCTATCTCTCCCTCTCCCTCTCTCTTTCTTTCCCTCTCTCTCTCTCTCTCTGTCTCTCAAAATAAACTTTAAAAAATAAAAAATAATTTAAAAGGAAATAGGTCATTGAGTACAAAGTATGAGAAGTAATAATATCTTTCATTTGACCTTGCCAATCCTCTCTATTATTCTCTACAAACATTAAAGCTATTTCCTGAAAATTTACACTTTTTTTTACCTGTACATATACAATGAAATATTCTCTTGGGTCCAATTAGGTCTTTATACATAATAAAAATAAATTTTAAGACAAATGCTTAATAGCACATTTCTTCCTCTGTGAGTATGAACTAGGACACATCAAGTCTTGAGAGCGGCTAAAAGATATCTTGGATCCATAAGGGCAGATAACTTTAGGATCAGGATGAGATGTAGAATCTCAAAAGCAAATGTTAGAACAAGTTTGGTCCCCAGTGACACAGTTTATTTATTCAAATAACTGTTATATAAAACCAGACCAACATCTTTATTGTTGTAAAGCCAATATATTCTTTTCAATAGTCATTAAAAAGTTTGGACAAAAAACAGTTTAGATTATCTTTCAGAAACTTACAATGTAAAATATCACAACAGATATGGATCTAATTACTTTTTTTTTTTTCTGAATGACCTCCTAGTGGCCTCAATTCTATAGCTCCAATCTGAATTGGTTGCTTTTCTTTTTCTTTTTTTTTAAATTTCTTTTAATGTTTGTTTGAGAGAGAAAGAGACAGAGTGCAAACAGGGGAGGGTCAGAGAGAGAGGGAGAGATGGAATCTGAAGCAGGCTCCAGGCTCTGAGTTGTTAGAACAGAGCCGACATGGGGCTCAAACTCATAAGCTGTGAGATCATGACCTGAGCTGAAGTCATACACTTCAGTGACTGAGCCACCCAGGCGCCCCTAAACTGGTTGCTTTTTGTGTTCCTAGCTGGGAATGCCCTTTTCTACTCTCCTGTTTTGGATCTGCTTCTGTTTCATACCTCATGCCTTCCCAGATAGCTCCCTAGCTTTCCTGGAACACATCCTTGAATAAATTCCAAAGACAGAATGAATGGGAGATACAGTTTCAAAATCTTTATATGACTGAAATATTACTTTGCCTTCAACTATGGATTTAGTCATGATTGGTTGTGTCCCCCACCCTCAAATTTAAATGTTAAAGTACTAATACCCAGTACCTTAGGATATGACCTCATTTGCGAACAGGATCATTACAGATGCAATAATTTAAGTTAAAATTAGGTCATACTGGAGTAGGTTTGGCCCCTAATTCTATCCAACTGATGTTCTTATTTAAAAAAAAAAAATGCTCTGTGAGGAAACGCATGTCCACCGGGAGGGCACCATGTAATCCAGGCAGGAGGCATAGAACAGACACTTTCCACAGCCCTCAGAAGGCAGTGGCACTGCTGATGATCTCAGGCTTACAGCCTCCAGAACTGTGAGGAAATAAATCTCTGTTGCTTAGCCACCCAGTCTGTGATGCTTCGTTACTACAGCCCTAGCAAACTGATGCAGTTATCTTGGTTGCAGATGATTTTATAAGCATGATTACACCTATCATCCATCATCTATACGGTAATCAAGGAATCTGATACCATTGTAATTCCTGTTGCTTTTAGGTAACCTCTTGTGATATTTCTTCCCCTTTGAAATATATTAGTATTATATCTTTACATTTCTAAGCATTCATCTTCATTTACTAAAAGAATTGTGCCTTTATAAGGTATGGATCTATGACATTAAAAGACAATTTTCTTTGATTTAAAATCCCTTGATTACCCTTTTCTTCTTTCTCTTAATGTAACTTCTTTTTTTGGCAACCGGTTTTCTAGATGGATCTTTTATGTATACTTTTCTTTATTGCATATTTTAATCATTGTTTCCCTTCTTCCTAATATTATGAGATATTTCTTCAAATTTATTTCCCCATGCTTATACTGTTTTTTTAAAAATATGTGTGGCCACTTATGAAACACTCCAGAATTTAAAAACCTTTTCTCCTATCTGAGTTCCTGAGTTCTGAACCAAATGGAGGGATCTTTTAAAATGTCAAACAAATGAAGACAAAGGACTTTAACTTTATTATTGATAAGCTGATGACTGAGAATCTTGTTTAAGTGTTTTCTACAATGAAATTCCTAACAGATCCACTGAATTAGGTAGGCCTACTAGCCCCATCATAGTCCGAGAAGAGGCATCTAAACATATAGTATATTCCTATAAGATATAGCAGGAAGTATAATTTGTGCTCTTTCTAGGCTGTTGGTTTCCACACACACACAAAAGGCACAAATTAACTGCACTCATTTTTTTTAATTTCTCTAAATATATATTTTACCTTTATTCTTATGTATCATAAAATGACATGGAAATAGCTTTACCCCTTCCAAGACTTTTCTTTATGCTTTGTTAGAAAAGACCAAATATAGCTTTCAGCCTGGGAATAATCCACCCCATTACTAAAATAACACTCTTCCAAGTACACAGCCAGACGTTCTGTTTCTCTACCCTCTCTGTTAAGAGTAAGAACTCTTTTCAGGGTGCATGGGTGGTTCATTGGGCTAAGTGTCTGACTCTTGATCTCAGCTCAGGTCTTGATCTCAGGGTCATGAGTTCAAGCCCCGTGCTGGGCTCCACACTGAGCTTGGAGCCTACTTAAAAAAGAAAAAGAAAAAGAAGAACTCTTCTCAGTCACATATAAGATCTGAGAATTGTTCCATCTGCTCCTTTCTGGTGGCTATTTCCTTGGCCTCAGTAGTTTCTTCACATACATATACTGACCAGTACACAACTGAAAGCTTCTGAGGAATGTCCTGAGGTCATGTGTGTCAGTCTCCATGCACCTCTCTCCTCTCTGGTGTTCTCTGTAACTTAGGGAGATGATCAGACTCTTTGGGTTCTCTGCCTTTATCCATGACTTGATAAATTTCCAGAGAGTAAGTCAGGGAAATCTTTGGGCTCTTCTCATTACCCCCCCCCATTTTTAGAGATCATTGTCATTGGTTTCTTTTACCCAGTTTCTTAGAACAATTGTTCTAAAAACTTACCACTTTGTTTTTAGTTATCTAAGGCGAGAGACTAAATCTGATAGCTGTTATTCCATCATGGCAATAAACAGAAATAAAATGTTTGCTTTTTATTTAATATTTGAATGCTTAATTTTTTTGTCCCAAGTTATAATCTGATTATGTGGGTGAACACACTCCAAAACCATCAATATTCTGGATTAATATCATCCTCTTGATCTCAGTGGTGTGAATGCACACCTGCTTCAGTTTTTCCACTTACTACATGTTGACTTCAAGTGAGCAATCATGACTTATGTGCTTATCTCAACACTGGCAGGTGATTATGATTCTAATAGCTCTATAAGGGGGGGACACTAAGATAAATGGCAAAGGATGAGGTTAAGAAGTCGGTTATAGTGATGATATTCAGCAGGGCGAAGATTGGGTCTGGCAGGGTCTTTCAAATTTCAGATACAATATAGGACAAGTCTACTTTGTTGAAACAAGTTTTTCCACAAAATTCTGGCCCTGGGCAGGTGAATAACCAATCACAGACTAGCAAAGATAAACTGGTTTAGGTCTTTGGATTATTAAGAGATCTCAATTGTATTATTATTTTCAAATACAATAAAATGTGTCATTAATAAGGTTACATTGCTATATTAAACACCTCATAAGGTATTATTCACAATGATCTTCATAAAATGCAGGGAGATGAAAGAGCAATGACAAAATTTCAAATTTACAAAAAGAAGCATAGAAATGAAAGAGATTTAAGGAATTCACCTAAGTTACATATGCAGGAAGTTGCACAGTTAAGAATCTGATGGAGAAAGTTTTCCTCCAAATCAATGCCTGGTGTTTCTAAAGCCTCCTACTTTGTCTAAACATGTAGAGAACTGCAGGATGAATCTCCTTGGTCCTGACACTGTAGACAATGGGATTAAGTACTGGTGGGAGAAGCAGGTAAATGTCAGCCATGACGATATGGACAATGGGACGCAAGTGTTTCCCAAAGAGATGGACTATGCATACCCCTGTTAGAGGTACAAAGAATATAAGAACCACACATACCTGGGACAAACAAGTGTTGAGTGCCTTTAGTCGCTCTTCAAAGATGCAATGCCCAGAACAGCATGGAGAATTATGACGTAGGAAAGGAGTGTGAAAACTGAGTCTGCACCCAGTGTGATAATGACCACACACAATCCATAGATGTTGTTGACACTGGCATCAGAGCAGGATAATTTCAGAATATCCTGATGCAGACAAAAGGGGTGGCTGAGCACATTAGCCTGGCAATAATGATAGCGCCGTAGCAATATGGATGTAGGCATCATGACTCCTGCACTTCACAGCAAGCAGCCCAAGCCAGTCTTGCCAATGACATTACTGGTGAGGACGCTTGAGTAGTGCAATGGACGACATATAGCAATGAATCTATCAAAGGCCATGGCCAACAGCACTGAAGACTTCAAGAACGTGAAGGTGTGGATGAAAAAGAGCTAAGCAAAGCGAGCTCCTACTTTGATTTCCTGGGCTTCCCACCATTACACAGCCAGTATTGTGGGGAGTGTAGAGATGGACATGCCCAGGTCAGTACTGCCAAGATGGACAGCAGATAATACATGGGCTGGTGGAGCGAAGACTCATTCCAGACAACAGAGAGGATGGTCATGTTGCCTATAAATGCCATCAGGTATGCAAGACAAAATGGAATTGAGAGCCAAGCATGAACAGACTTCAGCCCATGGAAACCTCCTAAGAGAAGGATGGGTTCCATAGCATCACTGTTATTCCAGACCACCATGGTGGCCTTCAGAAGCCTTTTGGGTGTGAGAGATGCTGACAAAGTCACAGACTATTCAGATTGGTGAACAAATTCTACCATATTCATGTAAAATCAATCTTTGGTGTTTTTCAAATGACTTACACAAATGTGAGTATGAAGAAAGACATCCCAGGCATCTGAATCATCAGTTCAGCAACAGTTTATAAAATATGAAATTTGGTCACAACTGTATACCGGGACATGTGAGCACTGCTAGGATGCTATCAGGTTTATACCACAGCCTTGAAAAAATTCAATGTACATGCAAACTAGAGAAATGTAAACCTTTAGATAAATTGTGTAATTAATACAACAAAATCTAAGTGAAAATAAAGAAGCTGTATTGCTTTCCTTCAAATCAGCCTGCAGATCATTTCTCAATCTTATTTTTATTTTTCAGGGTTACCCTTATACCTTTAATCTCATTGTTTTTCATATATTTTTTTCTAAAAATTAACATATATGTTCTATGAAAGTGCAACACAATGAAGAAGAGAGAGGTCATTAATTTTAACATTTGATAACCTTTAATTCATTGAAATTTTGTAAAACTGGAAGCTCCAGTTGCGAGAGAAGCCAGGACTGATTTATCAAATCATCATGAAGAAAGAAAATCTGAGAATAGGTCACAAATGACCCTCTGAAATCTAATTAAACACACGTTTTCGCTCATTAAAACCTAATAGTAAAGGACAAAATATTAGTGGCATATTTTACTAATAATAAGAATAATAATTTAATATACTTTTATTTCTTTAGCATTCCTTACTTCACAATGTTTTCCAGTTTTAAAAAAGGTGCTCATATTTATGAACACATTTCTCAGATAAAGCAAATGATTTATCTATTAGTTCTTTTATCTACATATCAAACAATTTCAAATTTCTAATCATTTATTACTTTTTCCAGGAACCTGACTAGTCCTGCCTATGTGGTCCCAAAGCACACAATGGACCTTTTTATACATGTGTCTCTTTGATATTAACAATTGTAGGATTAAATGTAAGTCAGAATTTTTTGCCTTTCAATTTTACTTATCTTTCCCAATATTTGATGATGATAATTTTTAGGCTTTTCTATTTGTCATCCATCTGACTTAGACAAATATATAACAATCCCAAAATGAATTATTTAACTCCCAGATAAATTTGAGTTGTGCATACTAGAATATAAATTCTTTGGTATTCCAAGACTTTACCCAATTGGAACAGATAATCAGAGAGGATATGCAGCTTTATATTCATTATTTTTGACCTCTATATTATTTACCAGTGTATTTTTATTTTTTATGTAGTTGTTGATCTAATTGTGTAAATGCTATTATATTCTTTTGTCATTTTATATAATGTACTATCTCTATATTCTTTAATAATCTTCTTGACCACTATTTTTAGCACCTAACATTGCATGGATATCTTCATATGATTTTTCATCATATTTTAAGGTTTTCCACAGCATGGATTTTCAGAAAGGGGTACACTGAATCAAATAATATAACATTTAATATATACTGATGTATATTGCCCAATAAATTTAAAAACAATATTTAAAATTAGACTATCATTTCTTGAATAATATTGCACTGGTCCCTCTGTTAAATATATACACTTTATCTTATTTAGTTACTGTAGTAACCATATAAAAACAAAGTAAAACACAGAAGTGTCTACTTATTTGTTCAAGGTCACATAACTGATAAGTAGAATAGCCAGGAATTCACGTGTCTGTCTTTTTTATTTTTAATATGAAACTTATTGTCAAGTTGGTTTCCTTACAACACCCAGTGCTCATCCCAGCAGGTGCCCTCCTCAATACCCATCACCCACTTTCCCCTCCCACGCACTCCCCATCAACCCTCAGTTTCTTCTCAGTTTTTAAGAGTCTCTAATGGTTTGCCTCCCTCCCTCTCTAACTTTTTTTTCCTTCCCCTCCCCCATGGGTTTCTGTTAAATTTCTCAGGATCCACATAAGAGTGAAACCATATGGTATCTGTCATTCTCTCCATGACTTAGTTCACTTAGCATAACACTCTCCAGTTCCATCCATGTTGCTACATGAGGCCATATTTCATTCTTTCTCATTGCCAAGTAGTATTCCATTGTGTATATAAACCACAACTTCTTTATCCATTCATCAGTTGATGGACATTTAGGGTCTTTCCATAATTTGGCTATTGTTGAAAGTGCTGCTATAAACATTGAGGTACAAGTGCCCCTATGCATCAGCACTCCTGTATCCCTTGGGTAAATTCCTAGCAGTGCTATTGCTGGGTCATAGGGCAGATCTATTTTTAATTTTTTGAGGAACCTCCACACTGTTTTCCAGAGTGGCTGCACCAGTTTGCATTCCCACCAACAGTGCAAGAGGGTTCCCATTTCTCCACATCCTCGCCAGCATCTATAATCTCTTGATTTGTTCATTTTAGCCACTCTGACTGGCGTGAGGTGATATCTGAGTGTGGTTTTGATTTGTATTTCCCTGGTGAGGAGCGACGTTGAGCATCTTTTCATGTGCCTGTTGGCCATCTGGATGTCTTCTTTAGAGAAGTGTCTATTCATCTGTTCTGCCCATTTCTTCACTGGATTATTTGTTTTTCAGGTGTGGAGTTTGGTGAGCTCTTTATAGATTTTGCATAGTAGCCCTTTGTCCGATATGTCATTTGCAAATATCTTTTCCCATTCTGTTGGCTGCCTTTTAGTTTTGTTGGTCATTTCCTTTGCTGTGCAGAAGCTTTTATCTTGATGAGGTCCCAATAGTTCATTTTTCCTTAAATTCCCTTGTCTTTGGGGATGTGTCAAGTAAGAAATTGCTGCGGCTAAGGTCAGAGAGGTTTTTTCCTGCTTTCTCCTCTAGGGTTTTGATGGTTTCCTGTCTCACATTCAGGTCCTTTATCCATTTTGAGTTTATTTTTGTGAATGGTGTAAGAAGGTCTAGTTTCATTCTTCTGCATGTTGCTGTCCAGTTCTCCCAGCACCATTTGTTAAAGAGACTGTCTTTTTTCCATTGGATATTCTTTCCTGCTTTGTCAAAGATTAGCTAGCCATACTTTTGTGCGTCCAATTCTGGAGTTTTTATTCTATTCCATTGGTCTATGCATCTGTTTTTGTGCCAATACCATGCTGTCTTGCTGATGACAGCTTTGTAGTAGAGGCTAAAGTCTGGGATTGTGATGCCTCCCACTTTGGTCTTCTTCTTCAATAGTGCTTTGGTTATTCGGGTTCTTTTGTGGTTCCATAAAAATTTTAAGATTGCTTCTTCTAGCTTCAAGAAGAATGCTGGTGCAATTTTGACTGGGATTGCATTAAATGTGTAGATTGCTTTGGGTAGTATTGACATTTTGACAATATTTATTCTTCCAATCCATGAGCATGGATTTTTTTCCATATCTTTGTATCTTCCTCAGTTTCCTTCATAAGCTTTCTATAGTTTTCAGCATACAGATCTTTTACATCTTTGGTAAGGTTTATTCCTAGGTATTTTATGCTTCTTGGTGCAATTGTGAATGGGATCAGTTTCTTTTATTTACTTTTTTTAATTTTTTTTAACGTTTATTTATTTTTGAGACAGAGAGAGACAGAACATGAACGGGGGAGGGGCAGAGAGAGAGAGAGGAAGACACAGAATCGGAAACAGGCTCCAGGCTCTGAGCCATCAGCCCAGAGCCTGACACGGGGCTCGAACTCATGGACCGCGAGATCGTGACCTGAGCCAAAGTCCGACGCTTAACCGACTGAGCCACCCAGGCGCCCCGGGAACAGTTTCTTTATTTGTCTTTCTGTTGCTCATTATTAGTGTATAAGAATGCAACTGATTTCTGTACATTAATTTTGTATCCTGCGACTTTGCTATATTCATGTATCAGCTCTAGCAGACTTTTGGTGGAGTTTATTGGGCCTTCCATGTATAGTATCATGTCATCTGCAAAAAGTGAAAGCTTGACTTCATCTTTTCCAATTTTGATGCTTTTGATTTCCTTTTGTTGTCTCACTGCTGATGCTAGAACTTCCAAATATATACAACAATCACAAACATAAGCAACCTTATTGATACGAATGTGGTAATTGCAGGGGACTTTAGTACCCCACTTACAACAATGGATAGATATTCTAGACACAGAATCAATAAAGAAACAAGGGCCCTGAATGATACATTGGATCAGATGGACTTGACAGATATATTTAGAACTCTGCATCCCAAAGCAACAGAATATACTTTCTTCTCAAGTGCACATGGAACATTCTCCAAGATAGATCACATACTGGGTCACAAAACAGCCCTTCATAAGTATAAAAGAATTGAGATCATACAATGTACACTTTCAGACCACAATGCTATGAAGCTTGAAATCAACCACAGGAAAAAGTCTGGAAAACCTCCAGAAGCATGGAGGTTAAAGAACACCCTACTAAAGAATGAATGGGTCTCTCTTTGCTGTCTACAAGAGACTCATTTTAGACCTGAGGACACCTTCAGATTAAGATTGAGGGGATGGAGAACTATTTATCATGCCACTGGAAGTCAAAAGAAAGCTGGAGTAGCCATACTTATATCAGACAAACTAGACTTTAAATTTAAGACTGTAATAAGAGATGAAGAAGGGCATTATATAATAATCACAGAGTCTATCCATAAGGAAGAGTTAACAATTATAAATGTCTATACGCCGAATACAGGAGCCCCCAAATATATAAAACAATTACTCACAAACATAAGCAACCTTATTGATAAGAATGTGGTAATTGCAAGGGACTTTAACACCCCACTTACAGAAATGGATAGATCATCTAGACACATGGTCAATAAAGAAACAGGGGCCCTGAATGATACATTGGATCAGATGGACTTGACAGATATGTTTAGAACTCTGCATCCCAAAGCAACAGAATATACTTTCTTCTCGAGTGCACATGGAACATTCTCCAAGATAGATCACATACGGGGTCACAAAACAGCCCTTCATAATTATACAAGAATTGAAATTATACCATGCATACTTTCAGACCACAATGCTATGAAGCTTGAAATCAACCACAGGAAAAAGTCTGGAAAACCTCCAAAAGCATGGAGGTTAAAGAACACCTTACTAAAGAATGAGTGGGTCAACCAGGCAATTAGAGAAGAAATTAAAAAATATATGGAAACAAACGAAAATGAAAATACAACAATCCAAACGCTTTGGGACGCAGTGAAGGCAGTCCTGAGAGGAAAATACATTGCAATCCAGGCCTATCTCAAAAACAAGAAAAATACCAAAAGCAAAATCTAACAGCACACCTAAAGGAAATAGAAGCAGAACAACAAAGACACTCTAAACCCAGCAGAAGAAGAGAAATAATAAAGATCAGAGCAGAAATAAACAATATAGAATCTATAAAAACTGTAGAGCAGATCAACGAAACCAAGAGTTGGTTTTTTGAAAAAATAAACAAAATTGATAAACCTCTAGCCAGACTTCTCAAAAAGAAAAGGGAGATGACCCAAATAGATAATATCATGAATAAAAATGGAATTATTACAACCAATCCCTTGGAAATACAAGCAATTATTAAGGAATACTATGAAAAATTATATGCCAACAAACTGGACAACCTGGAAGAAATGGACAAACTCCTAAACACCCACATACTTCCAAAACTCAATCAGGAGACAATAGAAAGCTTGAACAGACCCATAACCAGTGAAGAAATTGAATTGGTTATCAAAAATCTCCCAACAAATAAGAGTCCAGGACCAGATGTCTTCCCAGGGGAGTTCTACCAGACGTTTAAAGCAGAGAAAATACCTATCATTCTCAAGCTATTCCAAAAAATAGAAAGGGAAGGAAAACTTCCAGACTCATTCTATGAAGCCAGTATTACTTTGATTACTAAACCAGACAGAGACCCAGTAAAAAAAGAGAACTACAGGCCAATATCCCTGATGAATATGGATGCAAAAATTCTCGGTAAGATAATACCAAATCGAATTCAACAGCATATAAAAAGAATTATTCACCATGATCAAGTGGGATTCATTCCTGGGATGCAGGTCTGGTTCAACATTCGCAAATCAATCAACGTGATACATCACATTAATAAAAGAAAAGATAAGAACCATCTGATCCTGTCAATCGATGCAGAAAAGGCCTTTGACAAAATTCAGCACCCTTTCTTAATAAAAACCCTCGAGAAAGTTGGGATAGAAGGAACATACTTAAAGATCATAAAAGCTATTTATGAAAATCCCATAGCTAACATCATCCTCAATGGGGAAAAACTGAGAGCTTTTTCCCTGAGATCAGGAACATGACACAGATGTCCACTCTCACCACTGTTGTTTAACATAGTGTTGGAAGTTCTAGCATCAGCAATCAGACAACAAAAGGAAATCAAAGGCATCAAAATTGGCAAAGATGAAGTTAAGCTTTCCCTTTTTGCAGATGACATGATATTATACATGGAAAATCCGATAGATTCCACCAGAAGACTGCTAGAACTGATACATGAATTCAGCAAAGTTGCAGGATACAAAATCAATGTACAGAAATCAGTTGCATTCTTATACACTAATAATGAAGCAGCAGAAAGACAAATAAAGAAACTGATCCCATTCACAATTGCACCAAGAAGCATGAAATACCTGGGAATAAATCTAACCAAAGATGTAAAAGATCTGTATGCTAAAAACTATAGAAAGCTTATGAAGTAAATTGAAGATATAAAGAAATGGAAAAACATATCATGCTCATGGATTGGAAGAATAAATATTGTCAAAATGTCAATACTACCCAAAGCTATCTACACATTCAATACAATCCCAATCAAAATTGCACCAGCATTCTTCTCGAAGCTCGAACAAGCAATCCTAAAATTCATATGGAACCACAAGAGGCCCCGAATAGCCAAAGTAATTTTGAAGAAGAAGACCAAAGCAGGAGGCATCACAATCCCAGACTTTAGCCTCTACTACAAAGCTGTACTCATCAAGACAGCATGGTATTGGCACAAAAGCAGACACATAGACCAATGGAATAGAAATGAAACCCCAGAACTAGACCCACAAACGTATGGCCAACTAATCTTTGACAAAGCAGGAAAGAATATACAATGGAAAAAAGACAGTCTAACAAATGGTGCTGGGAGAACTGGACAGCAACATGCAGAAGAATGAAACTAGACCACTTTCTCACACCATTCACAAAAATAAACTCAAAATGGATAAAGGACCTGAATGTGAGACAGGAAACCATCAAAACCCTAGAGGAGAAAGCAGGAAAAAACCTCTCTGACCTCAGCCACAGCAATTTCTTACTTGACACATCCCCAAAGACAAGGGAATTTAAGGAAAAATGAACTACTGGGACCTTATGAAGATAAAAAAACTTCTGCACAACAAAGGAAATGACAAACAAAACTAAAAGGCAACCAACGGAATGAGAAAAGATATTTGCAAATGACATATCAGACAGGGGCTAGTATTAAAAATCTATAAAGAGCTCACCAAACTCCACACCCGAAAAACAAATAATCCAGTGAAGAAATGGGCAGAAAACATGAATAGACACTTCTCTAAAGAAGACATCCGGATGGCCAACAGGCACATGAAAAGATGCTCAACGTCGCTCCTCACCAGGGAAATACAAATCAAAACCACACTCAGATATCACCTCACGCCAGTCAGAGTGGCTAAAATGAACAAATCAGGAGACTATAGATGCTGGAGAGGATGTGGAGAAACGGAGAAGGAGAAACCCTCTTGCACTGTTGGTGGGGATGCAAATTGGTGCAGCCACTCTAGAAAACAGTGTGGAGGTTCCTCAAAAAATTAAAAATAGCGTTACCCTATGACCCAGCAATAGCACTGCTAGGAATTTACCCAAGGGATACAGGAGTACTGATGCATAGGGGCACTTGTACCCCACTGTTTATAGCAGCACTTTCAACAATAGCCAAATTATGGAAAGAGCCTAAATGTCCATCAACTGATGAATGGATAAAAAAATCGTGGTTTATATACACAATGGAGTACTACGTGGAGATGAGAAAGAATGAAATATGGCCTTATGTAGCAACATGGATGGAACTGGAGAGTGTTATGCTAAGTGAACTAAGTCATGGAGAGAATGACAGATACCATATGGTTTCACTCTTATGTGGATCCTGAGAAACTTAACAGAAACCCATGGGGGAGGGGAAGGAAAAAAAAAAGAGGTTAGAGTGGGAGAGAGCCAAAGCATAGGAGACTGTTAAAAACTGAGAACAAACTGAGGGTTGATGGGGGGTGGGAGGGAGGGGAGGGTGGGTGATGGGTATTGAGGAGGGCACCTTTTGGGATGAGCACTGGGTGTTGTATGGAAACCAATTTGACAATAAACTTCATATATTGAAAAAAAAAGAATGAATGGGTCAACCAGGCAATTAGAGAAGAAATTTAAAAATATATGGAAACAAATCCAGATGAAAATACAACAATCCAAACACTTTGGGATGCAGCGAAGGCAGTCCTGAGAGGAAAATACATTGCAATCCAGGCCTATCTCAAGAAACAAGAAAAATCCCAAATACAAAATCTAACACCACACCTAAAGGAAATAGAAACAGAACAGCAAAGACACCCCAAAACCAGCAGAAGAAGAAACATAATAAATATCAGATCAGAAAATAACAATATAGAATCTAAAAAACTGTAGAGCAGATCAATGAAACCAAGAGTTGGTTTTTGAAAAAATACACAAAATTGATAAACCTCTAGCCAGGCTTCTCAAAAAGAAAACGGAGATGACCCAAATAGATAAAATCATGAATGAAAATGGAATTATTACAACCAATCCCTCAGAAACACAAGCAATTATCAGGGAATACTATGAAAAATTATATGCCCACAAACTGGACAACCTGGAAGAAATGGACAAATTCCTAAACACCCACACACTTCCAAAACTCAAACAGGAAGAAATAGAAAATTTGAACATACCCATAACCAATGAAGAAATTGCATCAGTTATCAAAAATCTCTCAACAAATAAGAGTCCAGGACCAGATATTACTAAATATTTATAATAGTGATCACAGTATAATCCTGGCTAGAGAGGAATGTTAATTACCAGTATCCTACCTTTCCATGACTAACTCTCTTCTTTGTGTCCCTATCAACTTTTAATTTCCTGAATGCTATGCTGTTTCAAGTATTTTGCTTTTATATGTAATAAAAATGCTCATCTTTTTCTCATTGGTCTTCGTCCAAATCCTAAATTTGGTATCATGTCCTTTAGAATCCTTTACTGGAACACTTCTCCACCTTCCACCCAAGATAGAATATGTTTTTCTTTGTGACCTTTGGCACATTAATTATATAAATATTTATTTGACATTTATTTCACATCTGTTCCTCCTACTTGACTGATCTCTTTGTGGCCAGGGTATATTTTATGTATATCTTGATGTTCCCTGATGCTTTCACCCATTTGATCCTCAATAAATATTTGCTGGATAAGTATAAATGATCTTTCTTAACTAGAGGCTAAAGGAATGAAGGACTAAAATGAAATATATTAGGATAACTGCTACATGTGGGTAACTGCCTCAAGCTGGCAATGATACCTCAAACCTTGGCTTACTATCCAATCCATATGAGTGAGGGAATCCCAGAGAGTCCATGTTAGTTATAAGTGGAAACATTTAAGTAAGAGAGACACATTTTGATATAATTGATGCCTGGCTATCACTCTATGTGAGGATTAAAGCAATATTATTGAAGATAACTTGTTGATAATATTTAAAGAAACTTAATATTCGAAGGTGTTAAAAGGTACATTGCAAATAAACATAAATTTAACACACATGATTTGCTTTTATACCAATTCCTGATCACTAGGGAATTGATACTATCCAATAAAGTGATATACAGGCCAGTTGTTTATTATACTGCTTTGTTTGCCTTCTTCTCTTCTTGTCCTCTCTTGCTCTCACATATGTTGCAAAAGTCTCGTGGATATCTTCTGTATATGATCAGTTTCAACTATTGTTGCCTCTCTTTTCTAAACATGCTTCACCTCTCATTCTTGATTTCATGCTTTTCTCCATTCCTCTCTTTTTCTTGCACATATTGTGTGTGTGTGTGTGTGTGTGTGTGTGTGTGTGTGTCTCCACATCTGTCTCCGGTACGCCTTTCTTACCTCTAGCCTCACAATCCATAAACTGCTGCACATGCCTGATGCATTTCTGAGCTGCTACTTCTGTGACCACTTTTGTTGAGCTTTTGAATATATTCCCCTGGGTTTAATTCCATCTTTGTAGATTGAATTCCTTGTTTAGTTTAGCTTCCATCTCTATGTCACCTATTAACAATTAAGTGATAAATATATTACAGAAAAATTTAGTTTTGAAGTAAATGGATGTAGAATAATAGTCTAAATAGTGGAGAATACAGAGCAAGTTCTAAATGCAGTTATCACACTAGAAGAAAATAAAAACCTTACAAGCAGTTGATTAAATGGTTATTACATTCATGTTTGGGAGACACTCACCACCAATATCAAGGAGGCCACATTTGTGTACGGGTGTTAGAACATGTCTTTGTGCCAGTTGCCAGATTTGTCTTTCTGTAATGTTAGTCATTCTTTTTCTCTTAAGAAAATCAGAATAACCCCCACTTCCCAAGTCAAATACCTTGGCTGAAATGCAAAGCTTTGCCTTCTCTCCTATTACGTATATACACTTTCACTCTCTTGGACTGCTCCACCCCGACTCAGGTCCCCTATTGCTACAGCTTAGTTGATTAGCCCCTAAACACACATATACTCCTTGCTTCCATGTTATTGCTTCAGAAGATAATCTGAATTATTGCAAACAGTAAGTTCTTTAAAGGATGCATATTTTTATGTAATAGTATAACATTTTTATTTTACATAGAGGAACCTAGGATAGAATTTGACATTTTCAATATTATAAAACTTGAGCAACACTCGTTTTTTTCTCCTGCTTGGAATACCAGTTGTTGTTTGTTGTTGTTGTTTGTTTTAACCCTGCCTACCTAGTAAACACAAATTAATCCAAACTTTAGGTCCAGGCCTAACTCACTAATGCGGATAATAGTAACTCAGGGCATAGTGTGCTCTTGATGATAATATTTCTGCTTTTCATCCTTTCTGTCGCTTATGGTATCTTATATAATCATATATCATTTTAATATACACTGAAACTCAGTGAATGAATGAAAGATCATATCATTAACTTGGAGGCCTCTATCTTAAAATTAAATTATTAAATGGAATTTGTTAAAAAAATCCACACATGACTTATGAAAATCCGTGAACTCATAGATAAGACAGTTTTCCCTTCCTAATATAGGATGGTGTGATCCAATCAGGGCAGGGCCTGAATAGAACAGAAAGGGGGAGGAAAGAATGATTCAATCCTTCCTGCCTGATTTTTTGAGCTAGGATATCAATTGATTTTTTTTCCTGCCTTTAGCACCCTGGTGCTCAGGTCTTCAGACTCAGGCTGAATTACACCAACTTTCTAGGACATCCAGCTTGTAAAAGGCAGACTGGGGGACTTACCAGCCTCCATATATAATCCTCAGCCCCCAGTACATATCCTATTGCTTCTGTTTCTCTGGACAACTCTGACTTATACAATGGTATTGCCAAGGTCTTAAGTATATCTTGAGATTTAAGCAGGTACTATTAAATAGTAAAATATTAACAGTTTATCAAGGAAACATCTTATCCATCTTAATGTTCTTCACTGATGATATATAATAGGAACAATAGGGTTTTCAGGTATTTACCAAGGTGTGCCATTAGGGCTATACCTCAGGCACTATATATATGACAAGAATGAAGTCAGTCCAATCCCCCAATCCCAGTCTCAGGTACACGGGATTATTATGACTTTCTGATATTAGTCTTTCCTCCCTGATGCTTTGTTAGTGGACTTTGGGAATGATTACACCGGAGGCTATACCCAGAAGGACTACAAAGCCCAGTCGAATACTTTAATGAATCCTTAAATGTTAAGTGAGACTTACTCAACTGAATTCCCATAATGCAAATGATTTAGTCATTTTGAGGGGCCTTAAAAAAAGAATAGGAGAGTGTCCCAGTCCCATTATGCTGAATTGCTTCCTTACCTACAGTTTCAGAGCATTCTGGTTTTGGCTCTTTTCCAGCTGTTGTCACATTGTATTATTCTATGTCATTATGTTAGTGATACTACATTTGAGCTATTGGGTTTTTTAATTCTTAAAGGAACAGATTATTATTTTTTAAAGACAAGGGGCCCCTGTGTGGCTCAGTTGGTTGAGTGTCCAACTTTGGCTTAGGTCATGATCTCATGGTTTGTGGGTTCAAGCCCCACGTTGGGCTTCATGCTGATAGTGTGAAGCCTGCTTCAGATTCTGTGTCTCCCTCTCTCTGCCCCTCCCCTGCTTGCACTCTGTCTCTGTCTCTCTCTCCCTCAAAAATAAATATAAACATTAAAATAAACACTTTAAATAAATAAATAAATAAATAATAAGGGGATAGTATTTACTTTTAAAATACTATATTGATATTGAAAATAAATAATACTGACATGTTTAATACAAAAGTGAATGTTGGCCTCTCTTTTCCCCTTCACTGATAACCAAGGATAATCTCCATTGACCATTTGAAATATTTGATTCCATGAATCTCTCTCTTAACATACACACAGACACATACACTACACACACACACACGTTTTGTTTGAATTAGTTTTTTTAGAATTGAAATAATTCTATATGCACTGTTATTCAGCTGTCTTTTGCAACAAATCAAATATAAAATGTGTATCACTGCACATGCATCCACATTATTCCCTTTGGTTGCATGATGTACATTCCATAAACTGATTTTGCTTTTATTTTAAGCAAAATCCCTCCTCTACTGAGGTTTAGGTGGTGCAGGTAGTGATTCACATTGTGCAGAAATGGGAGTATCCTGAGGTTAGAACATGTACAGAATCATTGGCAGTGGTGAATTAGGGCTGGTTAGGAGACTGACAGGAAAAGATTGAAAGACCAGAGTCCAGGAGATCTGGGGTGGTAGAATTATACCGGTATATATCTTGAAGATCTTTGCATCACATGTTAGTGCCCATCAGAGAGTATCCACCACGGAAATGCAGCCAACCTTATAGAAAAGCACGACCAGTTATCAGTCATCCTCTGTTTTCAGCCACCACAGTGCTTGAACAATGGGTACATGAACTTGGAGGCCATAGAGGATGCAAGGGTTTGACAAAGGTCAAACACTATGGAATCCCACATAGCTAAGACTGATCTAGCTACTGCCACCGCTAAATGTCAGACTTCCTAGCAATAGAGACTAATGTTGAGGATTGGATATGGCATCATTTCTCATGGTTACCAACCAACCACTTCATGACAAGTTGACCACATTTGTCCTTTGAATCCTGCAATAGGGGCCAGTTTGATCTTTACAGTTTTTGTCTTCTAGTTTCTGGCTTGTCTAGTTTCTGACACTATGTCTGAGGCACAGAATATTTTAATGTCATTAAATCTAACTTATCAATTGCTTCTTCTTAAATAATGGTTTAGCATTATAGTCAAGTGTAGGCTAAAAGTCCATGCTTCAAAATTGTAATTTGAATCTACGCACACACACACAAAATAAACACAAACACCAGTAAAGGTAATTTTGTAATTATAAAATACAGTTTAAAGGTATATTTTATCTCTTTTCTCCTCTTAACAGTCTTAAAAAGCAATTTTATAAAGTAACATGCATGCAATCCACTGCTGGCCTTATAACATATAGAAATACAATGTGTGTATAATATATTTGAGAGTACAGCACAAAGGAGGTAGGCAGACGCAATGCTGTATTCTTAGAAATGTTGGGGCCCCTGCGTGACTCAGTTGGTTAAGCTTCCGACTTCGGCTCAGGTCATGATCTCACAGCTTGTGAGTCCGAGCCCCGTGTTGGGCTCTGTGCTGAAAGCTCAGAGTCTGAAACCTGCTTTGGATTCTGTGTCTCCTTGTCTCTGCCCTCCACTACTCTGTCTCTCTCTCAAAAATAAACAAACATTAAATTTTTTTTTTAATAAAAAAGAAATGTGGACAGATGCAGGGTGCGTGCACTTTGGCTCAGGTCATGATCTCATGGTTCATGAGTTCCAGCCCCAAATGGGCTAACTGCTATCAGTGCAGAGCCCATTTCTGATCCTCTGTCCCCCTCTCTTTCAGCCCCTCCTCCACTTGTGCTTTCCCTCTCTCTCTCTCTCTCTCTCTCTGAAAAATAAATAATTAAAAAAACATAAAAGAAAGAACTGTTGACAGATGGTAAATTAATAATTAAAACAATAAATTTTGGCATTGTGACATTAATGGATGTATTGTATATAACAATACCACAAATAAAGGGGAAATGGAAGACAGCTATATTGGAGTAATAGCTTAAATAGTCCTATATATCACTGAAATTAAGCTAGTGTACATGTGAAGCTGATTTTGGCAAGATGATTTTGGTAAGCCTTATTATAATCACTGAGGAAAACCATCATAAATATATAGTGAAAAAGTCATTAAAGAAATTAAAATTCTATGTAGGGCAATATTAATTTAAAGCGAAAGAAAGTAGCAAAAGAACCAACAGAGAAATTTAAAAATAAAACATGAGATCTGAAAACAAAAAATTAAATGGCAGATGTAAATCCACCTTACCATTCTCAATATTACCATTGAATGTAATGGAAAATGGATTGAGCATTTCAATCAAAAAGCAGTTTGTCAGACTAGATAATAAAACATGAGCCAACCATGTGCTTTCTTTTTTTTTTTTTTTTTTTTTTTTTTTTTTAAATTTTTTTTCAACGTTTTTTATTTATTTTTG
Source organism: Neofelis nebulosa (assembly GCF_028018385.1). NCBI lineage: Eukaryota > Metazoa > Chordata > Mammalia > Carnivora > Felidae > Neofelis > Neofelis nebulosa. The sequence continues at coordinate 61,023,081 of NC_080791.1, read as the reverse complement.
GGACAGAGAGAGACAGAGCATGAACGGGGGAGGGGCAGAGAGAGAGGGAGGCACAGAATCGGAAACAGGCTCCAGGCTCCGAGCCATCAGCCCAGAGCCCGACGCGGGGCTCGAACTCACGGACCGCGAGATCGTGACCTGGCTGAAGTCGGATGCTTAACCGACTGCGCCACCCAGGCGCCCCAACCATGTGCTTTCTGTAGGGGACATATACAAATGGATTGAAAGTAAAAGAATGGAAAACAAAATATGCAAATAGCAACTACAACAAAGCTGGCTATACTACATCAGAAAAAAAATAGACTTTGAAACCAAAGCAAAAAACAAAAAATCAAACCAAATAGTATATAGTACAGTAGACTATACTATATACTATAATATAGTAAAAAAAGATACTATATTATAAGTAAAGAGGTCCATTTTATAATGATAAAAGGGATCAATCCACCAGGAAAGTCTAACAATGATAGGCATATACATACATAATAACAGATCAGCAACATATATGAAGCAAAAATTGGCAGAAATGAAGGGAGGAATAAAAAGAAGCTTAAGATTTTAATACCCCACTTTCTCACTATCAATGATGAACAGAACAACCAACTGGACAGAAGATCCAACAAGGAGATGGAAGTCTATATATACATATATAAATTATTAATTAATATATTAATTATTAATTAATAAATAATTAATTTATTAATAAATTTATTAATTTATTAGTTTTGTTGGTTAATTTAATTAATAAATATTAATATATTAATAATATAAATATATATTGATATAATATATAATATAATTTTTATATATTATATATTATATATAATATAATATATAATATATATAATATATATTATATGTAATATATAATATATAATACTATATAATATAATTTATATATAAATATATTATATATATTTTATATATATATATATTCATACATTCAAAATGATAGAAATAACACAATGTTCTGTGACCACACAAAAATATGTAATATATATATATATATATATGTATATATATATATATATATATATATGTATATATATATATATGAATGTATTTTCATAATAACCAGAAGGTGGCAACAAACTGTTCATCAACTGTCTGAATGGTAAACAAAAAATGTATGATATACATTGTAGTGAGTTTGAGGATCTGGGGAGTGACTAAGGAAAAGCCTTGACTATGAGATGTCAGTGATACAGTGAGGTTTCTCCGACAGAACTTGGACAGGTTGTTGGTAGAGGAAGTCCCACACAGCAGGAGATCTTCCAGGGGTGGTTGTCAAGGCCACCACCCCAAGGAGAAAAGGGCAAAGGAACTCCTGGGATACAGGGCAACTGGAGAGAGGACACGTGTTTCTTGATAATATTTTTCAGCGACATGGTAGGTAGTGTCTGAACCAGAAGTAGTTCAAAGTCTTTTATAGCCCTAGACTTTGTCTTATGTACAGCTAGCAGAAATCAAACACAGTTTTGTGAAATATGCAAATCAAGAAGTCTCTATATGGTTATAATTGTATTTATTTGGGATGTATTTAAAACATTTGGATGTGTAAATATTTCTTTTATCTGGTGCCAGTGGGCTTGAGCTCAAAGTCCTACATGCTGTGTGCAAGGGCTATCCTTTACCCATTTATATAACAACATAAAATGAAATATGATTCAACCATAAAAAGTACTGAAGTTCCGATATATGTTACATCATTATGCTAAGTGAAAGAAATCAACCACAAAATACCACATACTACATTATTACATTTATAGGCAAGTGCAGAATATGGAACTGTACTGAGCCAGAAAGTACATTAGTAGTTACTCCATGGAGGACATGGGATGGAAGTGATAGCTGCAGAGTATGAAATTTCTTTTTGAGATGAGAAAAATTGACTGCTTTGATGGTTACATATACCTTTAAGTATATTTTAAAATTTATAAAAGTACACATTGAACTGTGTACTTTAATTTTTTTTTCAACATTTTTAATTTATTTTTGGGACAGAGAGAGACAGAGCATGAACGGGGGAGGGGCAGAGAGAGAGGGAGACACAGAATCGGAAACAGGCTCCAGGCTCCGAGCCATCAGCCCAGAGCCTGACGCGGGGCTCGAACTCACGGACCGTGAGATCGTGACCTGGCTGAAGTCGGACGCTTAACCGACTGCGCCACCCAGGCGCCCCTGAACTGTGTACTTTAAATGGATGAATTGTATGGTATGTGACATATCTTAGAAAGTTGTTAATATTAAAAGACATACTTAGCAAATTATACATTTATGGAATAGAGAAAGATATACCATGCTAACACTAATCAAAAGAAAGCTAGAGAAGCTATATTAATTTCATAAAAGACATACTTTAAAATGAGAAAAATTATCAAGGATAAATAAAACTCATTATATTTTGATAAAGTGATTTCCAAAAGACATAACAAATCTTAATGTCTATGCACCTAACAACAGAGAATCAAAATACTCAGGATAAAAATGATAGAATGACAAGGAGAAATAGACAAATCCACTATGATATTTTGAGACTTTAATAGCTCTCTTTCAGTAACTGACGGATCAAAAGCCATCTTGAAAGCTAAATTTTCTTCAGAAATGGAGGACCTTCCCAAGATATAATAAACAACTTCATTAGATTGTTGATTTGATGACTCTTAGTTTCACATTTATTGCTAGTTATTAAAAGATAAGTTATATACTCCTGCTAAGAATAGCTTAACCTGGGTTTAGTGACCATATTCCCTAGTATGTCAACATACATACAAAACAAAACCATGCCTTTATTCTCTATGCTGAAAATGCAGGATTTGCATATATATTTTTCTAAACAACAAGCATTTATGTCTCAGTTCTGAAGGCTGTTAGTCCAAGATAAAGGTGCCTACAGATTTGGTGTCTGGTGAAAGCCCACATCCTGGTTCATAGATGGCCCTCCTTTCACTGTGCCCTCACACGGCTGAAGGGGCAATGGAGTTCTGTAGCCCTTTTATGAGACCACTAATCCCACTTATGGGGGCTCCACCTTCATGACCTCATCACCTCCCAAAGGCCTTAACTTTTTTTTTTTTTTTGTAATTCCAGTGTAGTTAACATACAGTGTTATGTAGTTTCAGGTGTTCAACAGAGCTTACTATTATTGAGGTTTATATCTACTATCTTAAAAGCAAAATGTTATTAGTAATATTTAAATTCAAAATTCTACGTTAATATGAAATGCATTCATAAATATAAAAGGACTGGGAAGGAAGTTATATTTTAGAGTCTCTTTCACCTAAAATTTCTGTTGCTTGAATTTCTTGAGGATTCTATCCCGAATCTGCTTGGTCTTGACACTGTAGACAATGGGGTTCATGAGGGGTGGGACCAGCAAGTAGACATTGGCCATGAGCACATGGACAATTGGGGACACATTCTGCCCATAGCGATGGATCATAGATAGCCCAATCATTGGTGTATAGAAAGTGAGCACAGCACAGATGTGGGAGATGCAGGTGTTGAGGGCTTTCACCCTCTCCATCTTGGAGGCTATATTCAATACTGTGCCAAGGATGAGGATATAGGAGAGGAGAAGGAGCACTGAATCAAGTCCCATGGAGCAGATGACCACCATGAGGCCATAGATGCTGCTGACCCGACGGCTGGATACAGTTGTCTTTATAAGGTCCTGGTGCAGGCAGAATGGGTAAGAGAGAATATTGACAGAACGATATTGAAGCCTCTTTAGGAGAAAGGAAGCCGGAAAGACCAGAGCCAAGGCCCTTCCAGCAATTGCCAGCCCAATCCCAGTGATCACACCATTGGTTAGAATGGCCACATAGCGCAGGGGCTCTCGGATTGCTACAAAGCGGTCAAAGGCCATGGCCAACAGCACAGCTGACTCAATAATTGAGAAAACATGAATGAAGTACATCTGGACCAGACAGGCATTAAAAGAGATCTCCCGGGCATGGAACCAGAAAATGCTGAACATCGTAGGCAAGGTTGTAGTAGATAGGCCCAGGTCAGTAAGTGCCAGCATTGATAGAAAGTAGTACATTGGTTGGTGGAGGGAAGGCTCAGTTCTGATGATAAGTAGGATGGTGATGTTTCCTGCAATTGAGGTGGCATACACCAAGAAGATGGGGATGGAAATCAAGCTGTATCTGCTTTCAAGGCCTGAGAGGCCTGTCAGGAGAAAGCGAGGGTACAGGGCAGAGCTATTGAAGACAGACATTGTGGTGATGGAGGTGTCTTCAGTCTAAGTGGGAAGATGAGAACCTGGAACAATTCGGGTACAGTCAATATTGCAAGAAACAGCAATGCTCTGACGCATGCTGCACTCTATGGACTCTTTCCAATCATTCCTTTGGTCACTGTGTATAATTACTACTTGTATTTATTATTTTGCCAGTTAATTTATTCTTTCATCACTGTATATTTATTGAGAACATAGTTTATAAAAGGAAAATTGGCAGTGCTATAATATATAGAAATATATAAAAACTGCTTTCAAATACTTATAACCTAGAAAATAAAGCTAAAATTAAAGAAGTAATTTAATATAAGGCCTAAAAAAACACAGTAAGAGGAAAGAAACCTGACCCAAATATGTGAGGGAAGATTTATTGAAGGTGATTCTTGAATTAGGTCTCAAATGACAAATATGAGCTGGATGGGAACAAAGGGCTGTATTGGGCATTCTGTGCTGATTGACTCCCAGACAAGTGCAGGAATATATTACAAGTCTGAGTGCAAATGAATATAATTCGGCAAAACTAGGATAGGGTGGCTCTTCAGATGGTATTGAGGTGCAGAATGAATAGAAATAGGCCAGAATTGTATTGAGGAGGGCACCTTTTGGGATAAGCACTGGGTGTTGTATGGAAACCAATTTGACAGTAAATTTCATATATTGAAAAAAAAGAGCTTGAAAAAAAAAATAGACCAGAATTTCTGAATGAACTTATGTATAAATATAAAGAACTCCCTCTTCATCTTAGAAGATGCAAGATAGTCATTTTAATAAAAAGTAAACAATATATTGTAAACAGACCTATATTATATTGCTGTCAAACTAGAACCAATGTAAAGAATGGACTAAAGTTTGGCAAAAGAGAAGGCATGGAAATCATTTTGAAGGCTATTGTAGTATTTTTTTAAGTGGATGAAAGTAAAATGTGAGATAATAAAGGATAAATGGATATAAATGTTGTATATAGAGAAAAAAATACTGGTTCATGATCATATGGTAGGAATGACTTATTTGGTAGATTTTGGTTTCATCTATTGAAACAAACAAAAAGCAAAAATTCAGGAGGACCTCAGGAATAGTTTGTGAAACTAGCAGGTAAGAATAATTCAGTTTTTTTAGGATAAATCTGAAGCATGTGTGTCCAGGGGCTAGTGGTATATTGGGTTCCATAGAGAGTTGTCAAAAGGGAAATTATTCCTAGAAAATTTGGAAGGATAGCTAATGGAGCAAGGAGACAGAGAAAACATTTCTTAAAAAAAATAAAACTAGCAATAACCAAAAAAGAACACATGGCATGTTATAAGAAGAGTGAAAGAGCTTTAGTGCTCAGGGCTCAGGTACCCAGTAGATGGAATGTGCTGTAGGGAACATAGGAAGCAGAGTTTATCAGGAACTGGAGAAGATGAGGTATTCTACTAGGAACCCTAAAGACTGATTACTTAGCAACATGATGGCCACCCAATTCCAGTTACTTTAGGCACTAAACATCAAAAATACTTTTTTCACTTAGCATATCTGATGTCAAACTTCCTCCAAACTTCACGTGGCCCCCAACATATCTTGTTCCACTAATACAATTACAGTTCATAGTTTTCTCTGACAGACTTAATAAAAGTAAGTAATTCCCTAACCACCTACAGTGATCACAGGAGCTTTTCCACTCTGAAACCATCTTCCTTCCATTTTCAGAAAGATAACAATGAAGAGCAGAACTGCTTTACATATCCTCATCTTGTGATTTATATATTATTCTATTTATAACATATTAGGTGACTAGTCTTAATATACTTCCCTCATTGTCCTAGCTCATCATGTTACAGTCTTCTCCTGGTCTCCTTTAACATCACTTAAACAATAATTGTCATCACCCTGGCATTTGTGCACACTTATTTTATTCTTCCTTTATACCTTCCGTTAAATCTTTCAATATCCTCAGAGACTTCATCCTGCCCAAGTATGCCAAGTCCTCCCTCTTAGATCACTTTCTCCTACTGCCTCATTTTAAAGACTCCTTTCACTTCAGATATTCATAATCCATCTTCCATAAATGGGTCTATTGGATGTAGGTACAGGCACCCTGTTCTCAAGTAGCTACTCCTCTAGAGTCAGAAGAAGACTGATGACAGCTGTCATTCACTACCTCTATCACTTTGGACACATTACTAAACTTCTTTGAGCACAAAACAAAACAAAAAACCAGGAACTGTATTGCCTTACTTCAGAAAGTACTCAAGAAAATGTATCTAAAATGCTTGGCACAGAATCTGAGACCTTTGAGCTTAAGTGAAGAAAAAGTGTTAAGACCTTTGGGAGATACTTTGGGCTAAGTGAAGCAAAATGTTAAGGGAGGTGCTGAAGTAGTGACAATCTTAAGCATATCAGCCAAATATAACAGTGACCCAAAGGCAGGTGTGACCAAGGGTACCCAAGTTACCACTTATAAAGATATTACTCCTCAGGGTTTCTCTTGAGAATTATTTTGCCTAATTCATTTTTTTAGCTCATAATATTGTTAATTGTGTAAGATATATGTGAGAATAAGATAGAAGAGATACACAAACCACCATGAGCATTATCATCATCATTTTAACATAATTTTTAGTTAATATCAGTTTTTCAGAGAACAGAGATTTCAGTACATGGGTTCCCATTATGTGCATTCTCTACACCTACAGATGAGTTTACAGTCCCAGGGCTCTTCTGAGCAGCCTTGAGGATGATACTCTGGCTCATTTTGGGGAAATGATACTCTGTACCTCTGACCTATCCTAAAACTGTGAATTCACACGTACAATGGCCAGTCTTACCTCTTGACTTGCTCTCCTACTTCCTGGATTCTTCAAATACATTAGGTACTAATCTCCTGCCCATTTCTCTCACTTCAGAAGCCTTACTTTAGTCATACCTAAATCTTCAAGTGTAAACAGCCATTCACCCTGTTACAGATTTGCTGGGCTCCAGTCTGCCAGACCTGCGGACTTGTTGCAGATAGACCAAGCCACTGAATATGGACATAAGAGAAGAATAAAAAACACAATGGATCTGAAGGGAGATAGTTCTTCAAGGAAGCATAGATGTCTGGGGTGAGGCATCCATTTCTCCTTCAGCAACTCCAGACCCAAGACAACAGGTTTGCTTTCAGCATCTTTGACTCTGTCCAGCGAAGCGCTTTATTAGCACTACACTTCTGGGCTTTGACTACTCCAAGCTGCACTCCCTTTCTTCACTAGCCATCCTCTCAGGGCCAATTTCTTTTCTTAATGCAACCTTCAGGGAGGATAAATGTCACTGGAGCTTTTGTTCCTGCTCGGAGAAGGGAGATGATTGTGCCAAATTCCCAAACTGGGAGTCCAGATATGGCAGCAATTGAGCAGTGTCCCTGGGATAATCTGATGGGGAAAAGCAATGGACTTGGTCAGAATAATGTACTTAAAAAAGCCTGTGCTTTGAATAACCAGAGACAGCAGTTACCAGTTGTTGAATGGTGGGAAAATCACAGTAGTCCTCCCACTTTGAAACCCACTTTGTTGAGCAGCTGTGAGGAGTGCGAAAACTTGTGTGTAGAGTGTAAATTTATTATAAACAATAAAGAGCTATGAGATTCATATACGGCAGTCCATAATACTTAACGCTTTTACCAGCAATCCGATAGAAGGGTAGACATCCTACTCTCTTCATCCAGCAAAATGTCCTATTTACTCTGGCCCACAAATCTGCCTCTGAACAATCCTGAGCTATTATATTAAATGGTAAAGACGAAAGTGTGGTAGAATACAAAAAGAGCTACACACCTATGTCCTCACTATCTAGCAAAGAAATGAAGGTCCTATTGTAAAAAGAGTTTTATCTGTTCATTCCAAAATTACACGAGCAGTAGACATGAGAGTAGAGGATGGGTTTGCCCAATTTCCACTGCTGTTCACCTTCACTACTAGGAAAGTCACCTCAGTTACGCAGGTGCCATCACCTGAGACCGATTTGGTTTTTCTTTTGATCATAACTCATAATGTATCTACCAACATTTCTCTATTCACAGAGTAAACTACCTCTCAGAATACATCATTTTGTTCCCATTATCTTCAATGTCAGATCAATTCAAGTAATTTCCAATAAAATCTCAATGGAGGGCAACATGACTTCATGCTGGTTTTTAGGGATGCCGTAGCTGCCTCCAAATATATTCTTTATACTGCCCCATGAGATTCCACTTTTCCAAAATCTGATTTTTTGGTATCTTACTGCTCTAAAATGTTAGTGCCTATATAAGATTTTCCTAAAATGTACAATAAACCTCTATATGAATAGAATGAATGATCAAACAAATAAATAAAATAAGCCTCAGTCAATTACGCTTGGGGCAAACGGCACATAGTAAAATGTTGGTTACCAGGGGCTGGGAGAGGAGGAGGGTGTGGATAGGATAGATAATATTTAAGGATACAAACCTGTTATTAGAGTAAATAGGATCTATAGGTCTTAATGCACAGTAGAGTGAATATAGACAACAATATTGTATCACAATCATCAAACTTGCTGAAAAGACTAGATCTTAATTATTTCAACTACACAAAAGGGATCATAATTATGTGATGTGATAGGGATACTATCACTACAATGAAAGTCATATTACAATATATTAATCATTAATATATTGTAATGTGTAATCAACATGTTACAGAAAATGTCATGTCAAATATAATTATACAATGTTATATATCATATATATACCTATATACATATATAATTAAGTTTATTTATTTATTTTAAGAGAACGAGAATGGGAGGGGCAGAGAGAGGGGGAGAGATAGAGAATCCTCAGCAGGCTCTGCACTGTCTGCGCAGAACCCAACACGGGGTTCGAACTCACGAACTGTGAGATCATGACCGGAGCCTAAAGCAAGGTTTGGATGCTTAATAGACTGAGCCACCCAGGCACCCCCCTTTTTTTATGTTAAATATATATTTTTTAAAAAAGCAAACAGCCTAAGGAACCCTGTACATTGTAATACCATTGCATGTAAACATTTATATTGTATGCCAATATTTCAGAGAAATCCAGCACTGACAAAACCTATTTAACATAGTTTAACCCAGCCTTCTCCAGACACATTTTATCCAGACAGCACTTATTAAGATCTGAAATTTGTATTCTGCAGAATTCAGTTTGAGAATGGAAGTTGAGAGAATCATTGATTTAAGGGAGTAATTCTCAACAAGAAGGAATTTTTTCCTAACAGGGAATATTTGACAATGTCTGGGGGATTTTTTAGGGGTCAAAACTGTGGAAATGTTAATGATATCTAGCTTGTAGATGCTAGGGGATGCTTCAAAACATCCTTCGATGAGCAGGACAGGCTTTAAAAACAAAGAATGTCCAATGTCAATAGTGCCAACATTGAAAACCCCTGTTTTAAGCAGGAGGCAGGTGGAAGAAAAAAGGGGCAACAAAACTAAACTAAAAATCAATATTCTGTGTGTAAGTCTCAAGGTGACATAAAGGCAAAGAGCACAGGCTCCAGAACCATGACCGGAAAGGTCATGGATTGGAGATCCAGAGGTCCTTATCTTTGAATACCAGTTCCAGCACTTACGGACTATGTAACCTAGGGGACATTACTTAGCCATTTTTGCCCCTGTTTCCTTATGTATACAAGGAGTTCGTAATATTTTTTTCTATCTCCTATGTTTTTTCTAAATGTTCAATGAGTTAACATATATAGCATTTAGAACATATTGAATACTCAATAACAGATAATCAAAAATTTACTGCCTGTTCCTTTGATATATAATTGCTATTAAATTAATTATTCTTAGTATTCTGCCAGGCTACCATTTCTGTGATCCTTTATTTTGTGCCCTGAGATGAAACTTCTTTCAAAGACTCTTCAAAGGGTACATCAAATTTTGTAGCTATCAAATAATTAAGTCATAAGGCTAATTTGTCTGGATGTGATCTAATGAGTATTAGAGTGCCTTTTAACCACAATTTGGATTTACATATATATTTATTATCAGAAGGAAAACTGTCTTCCCTTTGGGAGGTATGCATCCAGTTTAGAAAAGTTGCATTTCATATATTAACATGTTGGCATTCTAAAATATACATTGTATCAGATAAGTTTGGCTTTTGGGATTCTGCTCTCTTGATATTTTATTAGTCATAAAATATTAATAAAATTGTTTTTTTCTGGAAAGGTGAAATATCTAGGGATAGTATGAATTAAAAAACAGTTGATAATCTGCTTAATGATATTTTTCAATTTCTTTTCACCTGCATCTAACTCAATGATAATTTAGTTTAAATGATGAGTTGCACTATTCACTCTTTCCTCTTGAAGATTAATCACTAATTCCATAGTCCCAGTTTTCCAGGCTACACCATTCTCCCAAATCTCAATCTCATTATTTATCACAAATCTTTACCATATAATCCAATAGTCACACTCATCTTTCTCTGAAATAAAATTTTATAGACTTTGTTGACTGAGCTGATGGGGGGAGTAAATGGCGCAATGCCTCATTTCACAGTGAGGTTCTTTACCAAAGAAAAATATTTAGTGTATTTAAGTAGAAGGGCTGATAGATTTGTTGTCTAATTTAATATCATCCAGACTTAAAATTTCCTTGCTATTAATTAATATTATAAGTAGAATTAGGATAATAGTGTGTGTGTGTGTGTGTGTGTGTGTGCGCGCGCACACATCTGTATGTGCTTGTGTTGGGAAATCTGGGAAGCTTTCATTTTCCTAACACATGGTATATTCACAGAAACACAAGATCTTCATTGAACCTGATTCAAAGAGCCCATGTAGAGGATGTGTGAAAACTGACAATGGAGAGTGGTGTGGCTTAAGATGTGCAAGTTAATGAAAACCAGTTATTAGATGGGAAAGTATTTGAATTTTATATCCTAATACTGAGCATTTCTTAACCCCATCTTATTGGCTCTTGGGTAGCATTTTCTTTTCTGAATCACTTTATTGAGACATAATATAGACACCAGGTTCAGAGCAGTGGGAAAGAGAAATCATAACTTCTTTCCTCAAGGCACTTTATTTGGTATCTTGATCAAGCATTCATTGAAATAACCTTCTGCAAATACCTAAAGTGTGACACCAAAAGGAAAAAAATATTACAATGAAAACAGACATACATAACAGAGAATAATTGACATGTGAGACAGTCAAAGATTCCAAGATATGGTGAAGATACATGAGAAAAGAGAATGTCACAGAACCAATATTTGAGAGACAATGGCTGAGAAATTTCCATCTGAAACTAATGTTCTGCAGATTATCAGGAATTTATGTCTTTCTTGAAACCCCTATTTGAAAGTTTTATAGAGAGAAAACCCCAGAGCCAGAAGGCATCTTTAATGAATAGCTCAAAACAGAAAAGAAAATAACAGAAATGCTACACCTGTGTTTCTAGAGAATATAAAAAGGATCACTTCTTAATGATTTTTATGAGGCAAGTGTAACCTGTATTCCATAACCAGAAAATGACATCACAGAAAATAAATATTAAAGACCAAAATATCCTTTAAAATTGATTTAATCCAAAACAAAATATCATCAAATATAATCCAGTAATTGTGTGTGCACACACATACACACACAGTCCATGATCTTATTGGATTTTTATGAAAATACATAATCAGTATTAAATTTAATCAAATATTTTTCTACATCAGTCTGGAATAACAAATGATTTCCTCCTTTTCGTGCATTTAATTCAAGCATCAAAGATGTTTTACATGCAAAAATCACACAGTGATTTATATACATGTAGTATATACAAGTGAATATAGTATACATGTAATATAGTGAATATGGTATATATGTAACATAGTGAATATAGTATATATGAAATATAGTGAATATAGTATATATGTAATATAGTGAATATAAGGAATAAATCATGTGATAATCTAGATTGATAAGGAAAATATATTTGACTAAATTTAATATTTAGAGAAGGACAATGCTTATTAAAACATTAAGCTAAAAACATGAGAATTTCCTTGATCTGGTTTTAAAAACAATAAACCTGAGGTCCAGTTTCCGGTTTTTCATGTGAGGAGCTCAGAGTCATCACTCTGTCGTAACAATGAGGATAAACTGAGCAGACTGAAAATCAACATCTCCTCTTCTTGGATCCATGAGAAAGGAAAGGACACGGGGCACATTACCACCCCCGAGAGTGGAGACTCAGGGAATACAGGGAGTTGGCTCCCTGTATTACAGGGAGTACAGAGTAGAGGCTCATAAGCAAGATGCTGTGGGAACTAGCATTAAGGTAGGAAAATTTGAACTAAATTAACAGGTTGCTGGAGTCTCGGTGTAGACAAGTCTGAGGGTTAAAAAAACCCAGGGGGACCCAACAATGGCAGGGTGAGGGAGGGGTAAGATATTGTGATATTTGCCTCCAGGAGCTTTTCAAAGCTCCCACAGTAAACATCTGAGAAAAATCCCCTCATGCTCCTAGCAAGGAGAGGGGGAAAGGAACCATTTTGAAACATGTCATGGCACTCTGTTCCTTTTAACAAGGCCTCAGGAGAAACTAGTTAATCAGAGCCTAACCTGGTATGGTATTAGCACCTAAATGACCATAGGGAGAAAAAAAAAGCCAACTCCAGGCCCCTCTAGCCTTCCATGTGGGAGAAGGATATACCCACCCACAGTCCACTCTAGCCATCCTGTTTTGTCTAAGAGAGGAGAATTAAAACAAAACGACAAAACAAAAGTGAGAAACACTTATGAAGTTCAAATTCCAGAGGCATAGGCTCACCAAAAGATTGAAACTATAGGATGTTTCCCCTCCCCCATACCTTATCAGACATTAATAAAGCCCCATTTAAAGCCGTTCCTTTTACCTGATACATCATGTCCAGCTATTGGGGGCTGGTGTGTGTGTGTGTGTGTGTGTGTGTGTGTGTGTGTGTGAGAAGCATACTAAAATGCTAAAAATATCATTTGAAGAGACAGAGCAAGCATCAGAAGTAGGCATGACAGTAATGGTAGAATTAGCAGACCAGGAATTTAACATCCCTATGATTAACATGCTAAAGTCTCTAATGAGTAAAGTAGACAGCATGCAAGAACAGATGGAATACCTAAGCAGAGAAAGGCAGATACTAAGAAAGAACCAAAAAGAAATGCTAGAAATCAGAAGCACTGTGATAGGAAAGGAGAATGCCTTGAAGGGCTTTTTAGTACATTAGACATGGCTGAGGCTAAGCTATAGAACTCCTAGAAGATAATATAAGAAAAGGTACATGACCTTGGCTGTGGCAATGATTTTTAGACATGACATCAAAATCCCAATCCATGAAAGAAATAATTGATAAATTGGATTTTATTGAAATGAAAATTTCTTCTCTATGAAAGATAGCGTCCAGAGAATGAGAAGACAAGCCATTGACCAAGAAATATTTGCAAAGACACATCTGGAAAAGGACAGTTGTCCAAAACACACAAAGAACTCGTAAAATACAACAATAAGAAAACAAACAACCCAATTAAAAAATGGGGCAAAGACCTTAACAGACACTTTGTCAAGTAAGATATACAGATAGCAAATAAGTATATGTAACATGCTGTACATCACACGTCATCAGAAAAATTAAAATTAAAATAGTGATGAGACTACACATCTATTAGAAGGGCCAGAATCTGGAACGTCAACAATATCAAATGCTGACAAGGAAGTGAAGCAATAGGAACTCTCATTCACTGCCAGTGGGAATGCAAAATGGTACAGCCACTTTAGAAGACATTTTGGCAATCTCTCGCCATACAAGACAACAATCATGCTCTTTGGTATTTACCCAAAGTTCAATATTATGTCCACACAAAAACATGCACACAGATGTTTATAGCAATTTTATTAACTGCCAAAACTTTGAAGCCAATCAGGATGTCCTTCCTTAGGTGAATGGACAAATATTCTACGGTAAGTACAGACAACTGACAATCCAAGATTTAAAAGAAATAAATTATATAGAAAATGAATAATATAGAAAAGTTAAAATTAATAAAATATAGAAAGTTAATATCATGGAAATTTTAATAATGTAAAAAATTAATAATTAATAATTAAATAAATTTAATAATATATAGAAAGAAAATATGATCTCTCTGCTTTTGTGACTTCATTTCATGTCCCTGAGCCCAGAGATTTTCTGGTTCAGTATTTCCACAGAATAAATCTCACATCTTATGCCAGTGTAGATTAGTTACTCCAAAATCCACAGGCAAAACCTAACATTATTTTTTAACCCAAAAAACAGAGGCTGGGGGCACCTGGGTGGCTCAGTCAGTTAAGCATCTGACTTCCGCTCAGGTCATGATCTCACAGCTCGTAAGTTCAAGCCCCACATCAGGCTCTGTGCTGACAGTTCAGAGCCTGGAGCCTGCTTCCGATTCTATGTGTCTTTCTCTGTCCCTCCTCACTCCTGCTCTGTCTCTCTGTCTCTGTCTCTGTCTCTCTCTGAAAAATAAATAAATATTAAAAAAAAACAACAACAACAGAGGCTAGGAAAAAAAGATTAGGGGTTGACTTTTTAAGAAATTATCATTTGAATTAGACATTTGACCTAATGTCATTTAAAATTTTTGACACAAATAAGCTAAATATTCAGTTCCTATTATCAATTTATCCAAGTGAGAGCTTCCACAACCATTTTCTGTCTGTGCATATACTCAATGCTTAGGAGTACAGGAATAAGAATTATTTCCCTTCTCCCAGGCTCACACACTGAGTTTGGCTTTCTACTTAAGACTTTAGAGTCAAAAATCATTGCTACATCCTCTTACTTTACTCCACCTGCTTGCAAAAGGATGTCTCTGAGAATTTTATTTCATCTTTGTCACAGGTTTTCTGGGAGAATCCCAGGATTCTCTACAAAAGCAGACTTTGAGGTAAAATTTAGTGTGCAATATGTATCATATGGAGAGTCCTCAGGATAAGCATCTTAATAATAGATGGGATGGAAGTTGGTTTGCCAGGAGAAATTGAGCTGTGAGTCGGGTCTGATGCCACCTTTGTTCAATACCACGGAGAGTGCTGGAAGTAAAAGTTGTACGAGTGAATTGTTTTGCATTGGGCCGTAGGGTCAGGCATTTCTGCCTATCACTGTGGTTAGATAGGTCATATCTGCAATGGAGACAATCCTTGAAGGGGCTGAAAGTCCAAGACTCTCTCCTGACAGCACTTCCAGCAGCTGCGGCTACAAATCCTTCACCGAAGTGGGATCTGGGCAGTTTGTGTTCATGTCCATTACAACCCATTTCAGAGTCCTTTCTCTTCTTTTTTTTTAAAGTTTATTTATTTTGAGAGAGAGAGTGAGAGAGAGAGAGAGAGAGAGAGAGAGAAAATCCCAAACCCTGATGTGGGGCTCAAACACACGAACCATGAGATCATGACCTGAGCCGAGATCAAGAGTCAGACACTTAACCGACTGAGCCACCCAGGTGCCCCCAGAGCCATTTCTCTTTTGAGATAATGTGAAAGAGTTTGGGCAGGTCTCAACTTTCTCCTGGAGATGGGAGTATATTACTAACACATGCTCTCTCTACAGTCTTTGTTTTTCTTCATGCTACCTCCCCTTCCTGGAGTACCATACCCAGAGGTATGCTGGTAAATGCTTAACAACCAACTCTCTAGGAAATTTTTAAAGCCCAGGTATGTACTGTTTACCTATTTCTGTTGTGTAAATATTTCCATCATGACCAGTTTCAAACTCCCAGTGTTTTACAGAACATGGATTTGGAATAAGATATTGTACAATTGGCGTTCATAAACTAGAGAAGTTAACTTTAGCATACCACGTTCTTTCATACCTAGTCCAGCTAGCAAGGATTAATTTGAACCACAAGGCACAACTAAAGTGTCAAATACTTCAGTCCAATCTTTAATAACAAAATTACACTATTTATTTATTTCAGTGATAGCATCTGTTAACTACTAACATATCCTTTTACATATATGTCTCCACTATTAAACATTAATTACTTAACATTAAGATCATGCATATTTTATATATTCACAGTATTGAAAGAAATAACTGCCACAAGAGGTATTTCATGTTTCTCAGTATATTTTTCTTGGATGAGTGAATAGGCAATATAATTTTACACTTAGAACTATTTTATGAGTACTCATGCTGGTTGGAGAGACCAGCCCCAGAGAGATGTGTTAGTGTAGTAGTGACCCCATGCTCAAAAAGTTTTCAGAACAGCTGAGAAGAAAGTGAATATGTATTAAATACTAAAATATCACCAATGAAGGCATATGTATAAATCTTACCAGTGAAGGAGAAAAATAAGTAATGGGTTATTGGCAATAATGAAACTGAGATAGACGATGCTATTGAAAATCTACACAGACATGGAGAACAAGAGGAGAAAACCTTATTAAAAGATAAGGATGGTTACTTTGCACAAGTCCCAACCCTCTCACTGATTCAGACATGAAATTCCATGCTATTGAACAGGGAATTTACACACTTGTCTAGATGTTTAGATGGTCAGGCTTTCTAGAGCAATTCACATGTGTCTGCTTCAGTATTTGCTGATAAATAGAAAAAAGCTGATAGATCTATCTGGTGACAGATATGGCCAGGAGAGAAAAGAAACATTACTGCCCAATGATGAGGTGAAAACTGGTCTATAGCCAATGGCCACAGTAGCAGTTCAAAGTCTGGTCAAAAACTCAAGTTCCAAACTTGCCCCCAAGAAGTCAGAAATCTTTTTATAAATAAGTATGAAACTTTGGCATGAGAAACACAATATAGACAGATCAGAGACAGATATTGATTTCTGGTTCATAAACACGAGAAACTATATGAACAGCTATATTTTATAAAGAAACTTATTGCTATTATTTTCATTCATACCAATAATTTAATAATATTAACAAAATTGTATATTTTTCAAAAGAATCTTTTTAGACACATTGTCTCTTATACATCTCATAATTATTTGGGGGATATAAAAGAACATTCTTATCTCAATTTGGCTATGAAAACAAGGGTTAATGATTAACTGAGATCACATATCTAGAAAGTGAAAGAATTATAGATTTAATCAGATGATCACACTCCAAATATTTTACTTCTCTTCTACTCAGATAGCTGCCCCAAGATTTTTTAATGGGAAAACTTGAGGATAGAGGTTATTTAATGCCCCCTCCGCAGTCCAAACCTGCGGAGAATTCTTAGACGAATCTGCTTTGTCTTGATGCTATAGGCAATAGGGTTAAGCACTGGGGGGGAAAGCAGGTAAATATCGGCCATGATGATGTGAATTCTTGGAGACAGTTGTTTCCCAAAGCGATGGACCATTGACACCCCAATTACTGGCACAAAGAAAATGAGCACAACACAGATATGGGATATGCATGTGTTGAGTGCCTTCAGCCGCTCTTCATGAGATGCAATCCCCAGCACAGCATTCAGAATCAGGATATAAGAAAGAAGTATGCAGACTGAATCCACACCAAGTGTGGTAATAACTACACACAGGCCATAGATACTGCTGATCCTTGCATCTGAACAGGATAATTTCAGAATGTCTTGGTGCAAACAGAAGGTATGGGAAAGGGCATTGTCATGGCAGTAATGATAATGTCTCAGTAGCAAAGGTGTAGGAAGTACAACTCCCATGCTTCTTAGCAAGCAGGCCAAACCAATCTTGCCTATTACACTGTTGTTAAGGATGGTAGTGTAGTGCAGTGGACGGCAGATAGCAACAAAACGGTCAAAGGCCATGGCCAGTAGCACCGAAGACTCCAGGAACGTGAATGTGTGGATGAAAAAGAGCTGAGCATAGCAAGCACTTGCCTGGATCTCCCGAGCATCCAGCCATAACACAGCAAGCATGGTGGGAAGTGTGGACATAGACATACCTAGGTCAGTCAGTGCCAAGATGGAAAGGAAGTAGTACATGGGCTGATGGAGTGATGACTCTATCCAAATGACAGAGAGGATGGTAACATTACCAATAAATGCTACCAAGTATGCAAGACAGAATGGGACTGAGATCCAAGAATAGACACACTCCAATCCATGAAATCCCCTCAGAATAAATATAGGCTCCATGGTGTTATTGTTATTCCAGACCACCATGGTGAACCTTGGCATACAGTGAAGAATCTTTTCTGTTATCCTTTTTTATCCCTCAAAGTTATCCCTTGTGAACATAAGCAGTGCAATCTGTATACAACATATCTTTCCTCTAACCTTACAGAGAAAGGAAGGAGGTACCTCTTATGGATCCTACATAAGAAACAGTTCCGAGTAGCAAAGAGCACTAAATTCCAGAACAAAAATGTGTACCACACACTGGTCATCTGGTCATCTCTGACAAGAACTCTGATGAATTTGCCCTGAGGACACTAAAAATAGAAACAGCAAAAGAGGAAAAGAAGACATCTTTACCAAACGTCATAAAAATGAAAATAGAGAAAAGTGAGAGTAAATGTCTATGGATTTGCATAAGCTTCCTGTCAGTGATGTTCTTGAGTTAATCATTTGTTGTTTCTAGGCTATCTCTTCATTCAGAGCAACTGAATTTTATCCAGGGTCTCAACATAATTTCCTTTCATATTTATTTTTTATTAAATACTTTATAATATTTAAAAATTGAGCATATCTAATATTTTAATATTAAAAAAGTAAATACCACATTATATAAAAAGGGGAAATGATAAAGAGTCAAGTCCATAATCCTAGCACACTTGCATATCTTTTAGCTGTTTAATATAGCAATTCTTCCTTAATCTAAACTCCTCACAGTAGTGGGGAAGATATTTATTATGATAAATATATCATAATGGTAACAATTTGACTATTAAAGTTATGCCTGCCCACAAAATAAAATTAAAACCATATGTTTAAATCAGACATCTTTCAGTAATAATGGGTAATATCCACTTCATTTATGTTTATCCTTTCTTGCTTTTTTTTTCTCAAAATGATGCTTATAATCACATTTTTAAAAATATTCAACCTAGGGGCACCTGGGTAGCCCAGCTGGTTAAGCATCTGACTCTTGATATCAGCTTAGGTCATGATCTCATGGTTCATGGATTCAAGCCTGGCATCAGGCTTCACACTGACAGCGTGGAGACTGCTTGGGATTCGCTCTCTCTCTCTCTCTCTCTGCTCCTCCCCCTCTTGTGCTCTCTCTCTCTCAACAAATAAACATTAAAAATAAAATAAAATAAATTATTTTAAAAATTTAAACCTAAATATTAGTTTTTCCAATTTTATGACCCATTTGCACCTACCTCCATGAATCCACAGCAACCCCAGAAGTGTAGCCATTAGCATCTGCCATCAGTGCCCTTTAGAAACAACCAATGTCTTTTTCCTTTTTCAAAATAGAGTTCTAATGTCTGGTTTTCCTTTCTCTGAACAATCTTCACTGTAATTGCCTCTGCTGATACTGGCCTTGGTATTCCCCGGGTTGATGGCATTGGGCACAGCTACACCCTATGAGATTCTCTGCCCCTTTAGTTCTCTGGGTCCTTATTTTAAGCCTGTCTAATGCCATTGACTGTCCTTGAGAAAATTCTTCATTTACCCCACGTTTTAAAGTCAGATCTCTCCTGCAATATCTCAGCATCTCCCTCATTCTTCCTTAGAGACACATAGTCTTGAACTCTTAAACGTCTAACACAGATTTTAGCTCTGGCCTGAAGTAAAGATATTTCCAAAAGTAGCCCCAGATTGTTCATTGGCTCCATCTGTCCAGCATTGACCTTTTACTGTCTCTGTTTTATTTCATAAAAACTTTTTTTTAAATTTTCCCCTCTTGACTGATTCTGTCCCCATTTTATAGTGTGAATGCTGAAAGTTCTCAGACTGAACAATCTGTCATTCCAGAGAAGATTTTAGGTTAGAATCTACAGCTGAGAAACAGAAGGAAATATGAAGCTGTCTGTAATAAGACAGATTTGTCATTTTCTCCTTTTTCCTCCAAGTCCAGGCATCCCATCCTCTGGGAGTGGGGCACCTCCCTAGTCCTCTTCTCCAGTCCCAAGCGTTCCAAACTGAGCTTTTACTGGGGCCCTTATCCTGGAGAAAGCAGTCAGCAACTCTCCCCGCTCTTCATGGACCAGGCAGAATATGAGTTCCATGCATTTCTTTTTCTTTACCCCCAAGCAACATTGTTCTCTCTAGTCTTCAAAATCTACTAAAGTCCCTGGGTGGCTTTCTTTTTTCTTCTTCATCACTCAGAAACGTTTGTTCTAATTTCTGTTCTAAAGCTCAGCTCATGAAAATACTCCAGACATTAACATTGAAGTATATAGTGCAAGAGGGTGTGCTCACACACAAAGAGGTTGTGCTGTGGCCAAAAAAGAAAAGTAGTTTGCTTTACCCCATGCCAGGAAATTAGCCTATGCTTTATTTTTCAACCTCGATATAAATCACATTTTCCTTAATTCTCAGAGAAGTTACAGAAAATAAAGTAGGTCTCTGGTTTTCAGACATGTCTTTCTCCTTGATCTGAGCCTTCTAAATTCATATTGCAAGGTTTAGAAAATCAGCTGCAGGACTGTGCATGGATTTAAAGCTGGAGCAGACAGGAATATCCCTATTTGTGATCTTTCTTGTCCTTCTCTCTCACTGAGCATCTGTCATATCTTTCATGTTTTCTCATCCCTTTATGGTTGTCCTTTGTTCATTTTCTTATGACTCCATGTCATTAGCAATGATTCTACAGGGCTCTTGATTTATTTTAACATAATTTAATCATTGCTAATTGAAAAAGAAATGGTCAGAAGAGGCTGAGACGGATGTCAAGACGTTTCAAGGGCAGAGCATAAAAAGACTTCCATCACACACTCACATATTCCAAGGAATTAAGGAAGAGCCACTGAGGGTAAGGACACCATTTTATCTCTGTGGTCTTACCTGTAGTCCTCAAAAACTGCCTTCTGCCCACTGACTAGCCTATCTTAAAATTGTTGAAAAAAGACATTATGATATTACCACAATTCTATATGTCATACATTTCAAATTGTTTACTTCTAAAGAAAATGACACCTACTTTATCTTCCTGCATAAACCGTGCATTGTCCTAATGATTTTACTCTCTTTAGCTTTTGTGTAGTAACGTACACTGTGCCAAAATCTACTAGCTGTTTATTTGTAATTTAAAAATGGACACTTACCTGAAATTTACACATAAGGCAGTTACATCAATATGAATGCTTAATCATGCAATCAGTGGCCAGTTTCCCAAAGTATCCAGTTTCATTGGGTCTTTCTCTGCCTAAACTTTCCTACATTGTAGGTAAAGTCATATCCTCTGTTTCTATCTCCATGGCTATCTCTCTCTCTCTGCCACTTAATTTACTTTCTAAACATTTTTATCCTGTCTAATCTGTTCCCTGCTGCCATTTTCTTCTATTTTGTTTCACCTAAATTTGTGCCCTTTCACCATGTAACTTTCTTTTTTCCCCCAGTCTTTTCATTGCCCCTGTCTTCTCATTTCTCTGCTTTTAGTTCTGGCTGTCTTTGATTCATCCCTCCCCTGAGAAGAGCTCCCATCTCTATCTGAAGGTCACACATATCCTGATTACAAATGGCCCAGTTTTGATACTCCATGAAACTCAGGTCCTGAAAACTTTTGATTCCATGAGTAGTGAGGCTTGAATACTTCCACCTTTCTATAAACACTCCTGATTTACCTTAGGATAGAAAACTGGGGATTGGTGTCAGAGTCTGATGGGTCCCTGGAGGTGAAATTAATATAATCAACCTTTAACCACAGCTGTGCCAAGAGTATATGATTATGACCCATATGATTATGAGTCCCTACCTCTATCCACCATTCCCAGTCCTTTACTTAAACTGTTAACAGTTTTCTCTTTTGGAATGAGCATGAGAATGAATGCATGATAACTACTCTAACCCAGAAGAATACTGAAACTGCAACTTCATTAGGGGCATCCGTACAGAGCTGTGGTAATTAAATGCAGAGAGACCCCTCTGTTACAAGGTATTTGCAGCTTCTCACTGAACAGGATATTCATCAGTTATGTACTTGATAATCATTTATTAAGCAATAGCAGGGTTCACGTCTCCATACTAAATTCTGTAAAGGCAAAAGTCATTATCTGGTTCATCATTACTGCCACTGTGCTTAGCCTGGAGCATGGCTTCCCAATACATTCCTTTTCTTAGCTTATACCTTGGCTATCCACCTGTCTGCATTTACTTATAAATTTTATAGGCAGCTTATCAATTTCCACAAAGATATATGTTGTGACTTTCATTGTTAATGTATGAAATCTGCAGATCAATTTTGGGAGAATTTAAATTTTTAGGTTACCAGGTCTTTCAATCCAAGAACACAGACCTCAGTTAATCAAATCTTTATTTTTTATCAATATTGTTATAAACTTTTAAAATAAGAGCTATTATATATCTTACATTATATTTATTCCTAAGTATTTGATATTAATTCACGCTAATATGAATAGCATTTATAAATTAAAATAGCACTTTTTCTAAATCTTCAGTACTGATACATAAAGATCGATTTATTTTTGGTCTTTTGTCTGAGAAACTGCTAAGCTTATTTTTATTTATAATACGTAATCTGTATAATCTTTAGGCCTTACTTGGTACCAATCACAACATCATAAATGATGCTAGCTTCTTTCTCCCTTATTTCCAATTTTTATATCTGTTATTATATTTATTGATGTTGTGCTGGTCTCAGCCTATTATTGGTAACTAATGCTGTGTTTGACCCTTTGTGATTCTTATGATGACTGCAAGACACCCTCAGCAAGAACCATTAGGAAACTTTGAAGAAAAAAAATGGTTTATTATTTATTGGACCTGTAAATTACATGGCACGCCTGGGACCACAGAGCAGGGTTGTTGGGTGGGCTTTAGGTCTACAGTAAAAACAAAGATCAAATAACAGGTGTTAAGGATGGAAATTGGGGATCATATAAAAACTTGTGAAACTCATGCAATTATTGAGGGCCTATTATAAAATAAATCTATATGTTATGCTTTTGGTAAGTATTATAGCAGAGAGAGAGAGGAAGACAGAGAATCCCAAGCAGGCTCCAGGCAGCACAGAGCCTGACTACGGTCTGGAATTCACCATGAGATTATGACCTGAGCCAAAATCAAGAGTTGGACACTTAACCAACCAATCTGAGCCACGCAGATGCTCCTACCATCCTTTATCTATTGCCAGGTTTAATTTGTTAATATTTTATTTAGGATTTTTACATCTATGTTCATCAGTGAGAATGCCCTGAAATTTTTCTTACTTATAATGTTTTCGTCATGTTTTGCTATAAAATTATAGCAGAGTTTGAAAATAATTTAGGAATTTTTTTTCCAACTGGATGATTTTTCATATGGTTGGCATGATTTCTTTATTAAATGGCTATCCAGGGGTAGTTTTAAAGTATAGTTTCAATAGAACAATTAAAAGACACTCATATTTTCTTCTTTGTCAGTTTTGAGAAAGACCAACCAGACCTATGGCTTCTATCACATCTTGCCACCAGGCTAAAGTTTAATTAAATTGTGAACCTGGTAGTAGGCCAAGATCATGGTTGGCACAGTCCTTACACCCTCTCTTTCACCACTCCTTAATGCCAAATATTGCCAAGGCAGAGAAGTATCAATTAAATATGGTGTCTTTCACACCCATGAAGAAGATAAGGATGGGGACACAGCTACAATTCTCCACAGGAGCACCAGTGGAAATTTTATTGCCCTAGAAAGACCTGGTATGTTTTCAGAGTATAGGAGAAGGCAAGCCAATTTGACTTATTGAGCCTGTGTTTGCAAGGACAACGACTGGATGGTATCATGTTTAGGGAGTAGCAGTCCTTGGAAGAAGAAAGGGAGTAGCAGTCCTTGGAAGAAGAAAGAAATTTGATTAAGATCACTTGTCAGGAGGAATTGATGTAGAGGCAGGAATCTAGAGTTTTGGGGGTGAGTCAGAAGTAATGAATACCCCTTATTGCCCCATCTATTTTCTATCCTATTTCCCCTCTCTTCACAGAGTCGCTTTATTCTCTTTGGTTTATCTGCAAGAACTGGTGGAAATAGGAGGAGAGAGGCAGTGCCTTGTAAACCCTGTCCTTGGGGGCCAGTGCAGCAGGTGTCTGTGTGGTTACCAGAGGATGGGCTCCTGCAGGGCAAGTCATGCAATGACATCCATTCACTTTGTGTCTTCCTCATTGCATAGGTAATTCCAGGTCTGGGAACTTTATGTTCAATAAAGCCTGGTTTTTGAATCATCTTCTCTCAGTGTCTATGGGTCTTTGTTTCTGCTTCAATTTTTGTGTCTGTGTGAATGTAATGATAATTGTAAAACAGCTCTTATCAATCGTGATTTACTGTTACCAAACCCAGTCCTCAGTTTCCATCTCCATTACTATCAAATTATATGAATATTATTAATTTCCTTAACTACAGAAAGAAACAGAGGCTTTTCAGTATTAAATGACTTGCTTAAAGCAGATCAGCTTTTAGGTAGCAGAGTTAATATTTGTACTCCTTTTTGTGTGCTTTCAAAGGCTATCATATCAGCTGAAATCTTGTGCTCTGTTTGTAAATCTCTGTGTCTCTATTTATTATCAAGTGATTTATTTTCTCAAGTTTTCTTCAAGTTTGAAACTACTTGTGAAGAAATGTAATTATAGATTACCTTTTTAAACATTTGTAGGGCTACTTGGATTTTCTATTTCTCCCTTTGCCTATTTTTATAAGCTATGTTAATCTAAAAATGTATATTTTAGATATTTGTTGACTAAAAGTTACTCATTACACATCTTTATGATTTTTCAAGTTGGGGGAGGGGATAGAGCCCACTCCTACATGTGGGCCTCGGGTTCTTCTTTTATTGGGGTCAAGGGTAAGGGCCTAGCATTTCATGGGCTCACCCTTATCAGTGAACTTAAAACACAAGAGCTGGAATTTATAGAGAAGAAGAGAGTAGCAACCACAATAGTGACGATGTAGATCAGAATATGAAAAATCTCTAAGAACCATATAGAAGAGTTACAGGAACACACAGAATGCTAAAAATGCTAAAAATATGTTTGTGAGCACAGGGCTCAACATAGGACTCAAACTTGCCAACCGTGAGAAAATTACTTGAGTTGAAGTTGGACATTTAACCAACTGAGCACCCAGATGCCCCTGGACTGCCAATTTCAGAGATGGCTCCATCACTTGTGGTGTGACACGTGTCAGTGATGCTGTTTCTGGTTCTCCCAGGGTGCACCTTGCAATCTGATAGGGCAGACTCGGATAAGTAGCCACCTGTAAGACTGACCCATTTCTCAAGTAAATTGAGTGCTGGGTGCTGATATGTAGTTTACCTAAGAAACTAAATAAGTGACTTATTAATAAGATCACATGCCAAGTCACAAAAAAGTCTTAACAAATTTAAGAAGATTGAAATCATTCTCACTCCAAGTATCTTTTCCAAACACAACTAAACTAGAAATCAATAATAGAAAGAAAACAGCAAAATTCATAAATACATGGAAATTAAATGCACTCTTAAACAATAGGTTAAAAAAAAGACATTTAAAAAGCTGTAAAATAACTCCAGACAAATGAAAATAAAAACATAACACACCACACTTATGAAATGCAAGAAAAGAAGTACTAAGTGGGAAGTTTGTAGAAATAAATACCTATTTTAAAGAAGAAGAAAGCTCTCAAATAAACAACCTAACTTTACATCTCAAGGATCCAGGAAAAACAAAACAAAACAAAACAAAACAAAACAAAAAAACCCTAAGCCCAAATTTAGCAGATGGTTTCTGAGAAGTCACATGTAATTCTTATCTTTGTTCCCATATAGGTAAGTTATTTTGTTCCTTTGAGTGCTTTAGGATTTTTTCTTTATTTGTGATTTTTGTAGTTTGAAAATAATATGCCTATGTGTAGTTTTTTTGATATTTACCTTGCTTGATGACACTAATTTGATTTTAAACTTCTTTTGTTCTTTAGCTAAGGGTTTATCAATTCTGTTTATATTTTCAAAAAAGCAATTCCTTATTTTATCAATTTTTAAATTATTTTTCTATTCTCCATTTCACTAACTTATATTATAATCTTTATCATTTCAGGTTTTCCTAACACAACACTGATTCCCAAGTTGATTTCTGCTAATGAGTCTCTGCTCCAGTAAACTGTGACTCCTTCTGTGCAGTTTTCTGTCTTTCCAATTTTGGTCACAGGGGTTTATCCTGCATTCTCAACTCTCTTAGTGCTTCTACAAGAGCTGTTGATTTTTCAGTCACTTCTGTTTTTATTTGTTAGGGTGGAGAAGCAGTTTCCAAGCCCCTTACCTGTGGAACCAGAAAACAGAAATCCCTGTTCTTATGTTTGTATCATTACTTTGAATTCTTTATTGACTATTTTAAACAGTTGAACAATATGTTTATAGTTGTATTTGTTATTCAAAGAAATAATTCCTGGCATAGTAAAATTAGTGTATTTGTGTCCACGAAATTTCCTTTGACTGACTCTATTTTTACTTACAAGTTGTTACCACAGAGAAACTTCTCATACTTTTTCCTTAAAGTTGAGGATATACTGGGGCGCCTGGGTGGCTCAGTCCGTTAAGCATCCAACTTCAGCTCTGGCTATGATCTCGCGGTCTGATCCAGGAGTTTCAGCCCCGTGTAGGGCTCTGTGCTGACAGCTCAGAGCCTGGAGCCTGCTTCGGATTCTGTGTCTCCCTGTCTCTGTGCCCATGCCCCACTCATGTTCTCTCTCTCTGTCTCTCAAAAATGAATAAAAGTTTAAAATTTTTTTTTAAATTGAAAATATACAAATAATAGTCTTAATTTTATGACTATGGACATATACATAGTACATAATTATCACATACCCATTTTATTTGCATAACTACTTAAATGTTCTTCAGTTTTTAAATTAATTTTCTCTTCTTTTTGAATTATCTTCCCTTAATCACCTTACATTGTTTAAAATTTTTAAGTACAATACAAATCTTCGATATCCACTTATTCCTCTAGATATTGCCCTATTAGAGCTCTTCCTAGTCTTTCTCCAAACTAGACTTGAAGCTTTCTAGCTCGTAGCACAAATGACCTCCTGGGACTTACTTTAATTACCTTATGGTTTTGCATTGCTTATTAGGGTTCATGTATTCTTCTATCAATTCACTTAGTTTACTGGAAACCATCCTCGAGTAACTTCTTAGGTTAAATTAATTACACCTAAGTACTTAGAAAACATTAACCCCTTTGTCTTCTAAACTCTTGTCTAGCTATTGCAATATCTTACCCACATCTAATTATATTTGCTTTGTAGTCAAACATATTATTTTTAGATGTTTGTTTTTTTCTAATATAATTTATCATTCTATCTTTATCATTATTCCTTTAAAATTTCACAATATGTTTAATATGGATTTTTAAAAATCCATAATTAAGTAACCCTTATTCCAGGACCTCCCATTAAAATGATGACATACGAACTCGTAGATTAGATTTTTTGTTTTTTTTAATGTTTTCCACCCTCATATTTTGTTTTTGCTGGAGATTTTCTCATATATTCAATATATACATTGAATCAAAGGCCTTTATATGTACTGCGACATCCTCCCCCTCCCCACCCCAAAATAGATCACAGGGGATGTTGTGTTTCTGTCCTCACATATGTGGATTCAGCAGGATTAGAGGTAGTGATTGCCAAGGCAGTGTAGTCTTTGTTACCATTGCATAGAATTCAAAGTTCTCTCCACTACTTCATTCTTTCCCCATAAGTCTTTAACCTGAGAGCACTCAACCAATAAACTCTGCACACAAATATTCACCTCAGTATTTGATTCAAAGAGAACTCAGCCTATGATACCATCACTAACAAAGACAAATGCAAGTGACATAAGAGGAAAAATTATTTGCAAGCACATCAAAATAGAAGGCTATATTCTTTAATATAGAAAGCACACCCACAAACTAATAACTAAATTTTTTTTTAAAGAGCATACTTGACTGGCTTCTAAAAATAAATCCAAATGCTCTTGAATGAGAAAAGAAGACTAATATTTATTTTATAGGGTACAAAGTGCATTTACCAGCAGTAGCAAAACTGAATCTGAACACTCAATTACAGGCACAAACATAATGACCTCGGAAAACAAAATGTGACACTCTTCCAGAAAAGCCACTTACAGAGTCTCTAAAATTGCAGGTGACATAGGAATCAATTCTGCTTGGAGCAACAGGAGAGGCCTCTTAGGGCCTTAAACATAAATGGCTAATTCATATGCATAATGGGAATTCAGTTGAATGTTCCTTGAGCTAATTCATTTAAGGACTTGTCTGGGGGCTTTTTAACCCTTCTGGGTAATTTCCAGAGTTCTCATCCCCAGAGGCCTTTGTTATGCTAAAAGGGCATCCAGGTAGAAGGACTAGAATCAAACTGTCATGATCAACCCTTGTTGTGTCTATCAAATGGGATTTGGGTGACTTCATCCTGTGTTCATCTCTTTTTTGAACTTAAAGAATATAAATGCAGTGGCCAACACCTTGGTAAGTACCTGAAAACCCTCATGATCTTATCAGTCAGTAACCACAAGATGCATCTCTTATCCCTGGTAAGCTATCATGATTTCACTGTTCAGTGCCTGCTTCAATATCAGGATATAGTCAACACCTGAAGCAGTCCCAATGACTTCACTGAAAATCACTCTACCTTTAACTTAAAGAACATGATAAACAACCTTATTTAAAACTTCCATATAAACAGTAAACTTTATTCTAAATCCATCCTTTAAAGACATTCTGTATCTGTTATTTACACTGCATTTTTTATGTTTTTGCGAAGTACAGAATAGGGTTGGGTAGGCCCTTCTGAGATGAAAACAACATACTAGAAATTTTTCTGTGCAGTGTTTTACTTTCTTGTAGACTCTTTAAAAATGTCACACTTCAAAGCAAATAAAATGGCTCTTCCAGAGACATATAGCACTTTCTAAAGATATATATATATATATTCATTTAGGAGAAGTAGAGGTTGATATTGAAGAATAAATAATGTGCTTGTTGAAAATGTTATTACTCCATTTTTTTGATTTATCAGTAAACAAGTTTTTATTACATTAAGAGAACTTATAAACACGAAGTTATTGATAGGATTCGGTATGGAAAAATTAATAACTCAGATCTCAAAATGCTTAAATTGATTAAAAGATTCAAAATTATTACATGATTACTGTGCAAAACCAGTGCTAAGTTATTGACAACCTATGAAGTTTGGGAGAAAGTTTGCTAGATAATATCTAGGAGAAAATTGAAAAAGCAGAGTCCCCTCTACAGCCCAGGAAGAACTGCCTGCAGCGGGGATGGAGACATTGGCAGGAAGGGTGCTGAAGTAAAGAGGGAAGTAGGTGAGTTCAAAGACAAGCTAGGCAGAAGAGGGACCCTGGGCAGCAAAGCAACATTTCTCAAACGTCTCACTTAGCTCAACAAATGTGATGGTAAACATGCTTTGATGCTATCTGTCCTAAAGGGAATGATCCAATAACTCTGTGTGGTTACATAAACCAAACAAGCAAAACCCTTACACAATCCTTGTTAAAATAAAACTTCAGTTTTCATTAAACATTAATCTTACTCCTTCCAGATTAACGTCAGAAGCAAGTTTGGGGAATCTGAAGACACTAGGTCTAACGGATAGCCCTTCATTGGTTGTTGTGTGATTTGACACAACTGGATTAGTGTCTAGGCAGACAGCTATCACAAACCAGTCACTGAAAGTACAGTTTATTCATTACTTTACTATGAATTTGTATGAGAGTTTGCCAAACTCTAAAGTGAACAATATCCAAACACCTGACAGGTTTTTTACTTTATTAAAAAATGCAAATAATGTATTATATAATGCAAAACTTCCTAGGCATTTCTTTCTAATTGTCTGTCTCCTAGACATCTCATTCTTAAGGGGAATAAATGTCACTAAAATGTTTATAGACAACCCAGAAGTGGAAGTAATTTGGGCAGAGGAAAATAAATACAGGAAGTTGGAGGTGGGGTTCAGTCCAGAAAACTCATTCAGAAGGCAGTGAAAGATCAAGAAGCAACAATAGCCTAGAGAAAACTGAAGGTGGATTACAATGCTTGGCATTTGAGATTATAGGAGAGATGAATTCCAGGGGAAAAAATAGTTAAGAAAAAAGGGAACATGAGCTTTTAAGTATTTTCCATCATGACAACAGAATCATTGTGACAAAACGGTTGAAGATCTATGTAAAAATAAGAATGGAAGTACTAAGAAATGGCCTAAATAGTTCAGATCTGAGAGACATTATCAAATTCCTCATGACAAAAATTGATGATGAAGCCTGCAATTAGCTCTAGTGTATCATTGAATAAATTAATACATTAACTCATTATTTTACAAAAAGCATATGATCAAACAATTCTCAAAACTATTTTTCTTGAACATTAATAGGTTATATTTTTTAAATTGTATTGAAGTTTTGGTGCAGAATTTTATTCAATATGGTATAGTGAGCTAAATTTGGTATGTCAATTTCCATTCTACTCTACACACGTAGTAATAATAAATAAAAGATAAAAATTATAAAGAGATATTGCCATGCTCCTTAGATAGACAAATAGATAGAAAATACATGATAATTGATAGATGTTAAATGATAGATGGATGATGATAGATGATAGAGAGAGAGAGAAAGAGAAATGAGATGCCATGTAAAAATACATAATTTTGTGTTGAAGTTGAATCCAGAAACCAATGTGGCTCCTGGTCTAGAGGCATATTGGTGGTTGGCAGCTCAGCATGTGCATGGGACTCAGCACAACAGTGCTCTGTATTTGACAAGGGACCAGTCTAAGTTACCCTACTTGGGACATGAAGCTGTTAATCCACATGGAGAGTAGAAATAGGTGTTGTCACAGCTCAAATCTATTCCCCATAACAAGCCAGGTCTTGAGATAGTTGAGGGTGGGAGATGGGAAGGGCAAAACCGTCCTCAACTCTCATTTGAAACAGTATCCTTTAACCGTTATAAAAAGACTTAGTACAGTTGACAAACTTAAGGAAGTGAGGAAGAGTCAACTGCTACATCTAAACATGGGGCATGAACAAAATAAATCATCAAACAAACAAGGAAATTTTCACTCAAGGTGCACTTACAAGTAAAATTCTGAAACATGTATGAAGACTAACACTGAAAAAGAAACTCTACAATTTCAATAATAACATTCACTGATGAGAAAAGAAAAACTAAAGCAATTTAAAATGAATTTTGAAGCAGCCATTCTTAAGATCCTCAAAACTTGAAGGTGGCATAATAACAATAAAATGAATGAAAAATTATGGGGGTAGGTAGATATAAATTAAAAATATAAATATGAATTATAAAAGAAAATAGAGTAATTGAAATAAAACTCAATAGTTGGGATACATTTGGGACCAGTAACAAATGAAAACAGAATTAGTAAATAAGAAGTGGTACTAAAGAATTCACCAAAATGCAACAAAAACAAATGAACAGTTTGAAGATATGAAGCAATCTAAATAGGAAGTTAGATTGGGAAGTTTCAACAAGTTCCAACTAGATATATTTTAGTAGGCAATGTTGAAAATTATAATGGCAGAAGATATTCAACGCTGAAAAAATACATGGCTTTTCAGGTTAAGAATACTAAATTACAAGCAAAATAAGTTAATTGCAAATCCCCATCTTGCACTGCAGATAACAGCCTAAAGACTAGAGGAGGTGAAGAAAATCTTAACTAAAAGGAATGAAAGACCATGTGCCAGCAAGACACAGAGACACTTGAGGAAGTCAATTGAAGAGGGTTTACTGAAGGATCTCTTTACAGACGTGTATATATGGCCAAAGGTGCAAAAGAAGATGAGGAGACACTCAGGACTCTATGGTAGGAAGGGAGGAGACAAAAAAAGAATGGCCAGCATAGACAGGCTTATAACAGGCTTCTACAACAAAAATCTGCAGTGTTCCTCTATGTGACTAGTAATCATTATGAAAAATAGAAAAGTAATAGAGAATAAATGATCTTATAAATACTCTTATAAATAATTGCATAAGGATTCTAAAAACATTTTTTTACAAAAGATGTAAGATCTTTGTGGAGAAAATTACCAAATGTTTCTGAAAGACATAAAAGGAAATTAGAAGAAAGGAAAAAAACCCATGTCTACGTTAGAAGACATTGTATAAAAATATATTACTTTATCTCTGAATTTTATGTACATTAATTGAAATTTTAACAGTATGTAAAGTATAATATTTACATTAAAAAGTGAAAGTTTCAAGTTCTCCAGTTGGAATATAATTATCTTAGTTGACCAATCAGCTCTTGTATAGAACTTATTATACCTATTATAACCTCTGTTGTAATGTTCAATTTTGATATAAATTTGTTTTCCTTCTCTCTCAGTTTTTGTTTTTAATGGACATTGATGAATACTTCTCTTCCTAGGTTTCTCCATTTAGGTTTATACCTAAGAATTATGTGCATATCCCTTGGATTCACAATACCTCAATGATTCCAAAATGGTAGAGTCAGGCATCTGAGCCAGTCTATTTGCAGCACTTCAAGAAGTCTCTCCCAAGCTTCTCATCTTGTTTCCCTCATTTACCTGTCATGTTCACCGTCAACAGCTCTGAAACTGAAATTTCTACCTTCTTCCTGATTGGGATCCCAGGGATGGAGCATGCCCACATTTGGGTCTCCATACCTATTTGCCTCATGTACCTCACTGCCATCCTGGGGAACTGTACCATTCTGTTTTTCATAAAAACAGAACCATCTCTGCACGAACCCATGTACTATTTTCTCTCCATGTTGGCTCTCTCTGACCTAGGACTGTCCCTCTCATCTCTCCCTACCATGCTAAGGATATTCTTGTTCAATGCTCCAGGAATTTCCCCTGATGCCTGCTTTGCCCAAGAATTTTTTATTCATGGATTCTCAGCTATGGAGTCATCAGTTCTTCTCATCATGTCCTTTGATCGATTTATTGCCATCTGCAACCCTCTGAGATACACTTCCATCCTGACCAGTGCCAGAGTCACCAAAATTGGACTTGCTTTTTCTTTCAAAAATGTTCTGTTGATCCTCCCTTTCCCTTTGACCCTAAAACATCTAAGATACTGTAAGAAGACCCTCCTTTCCCATTCCTACTGCCTCCATCAGGATGTCATGAAGCTGGCCTGCTCTGACAACAAGGTCAATGTCATCTATGGCTTATTTGTGGCTGTCACAGGCACCCTAGACTTAGGATTTATTTTCATGTCCTATATGATGATACTGAAAGCAGTATTGAGCATAGCATCACAGAAACAAAGGCTCAAGGTCCTCAACACCTGCGTGTCCCACATCTGTGCTGTGCTCATCTTCTATGTTCCCATTTTCTCTCTAACTGTTATCTACCGGTTTGCCAAACACAGCTCCCCAATAGTTAGGATCTTCATGGCTGATGTTTTCCTGTTGGTACCTCCATTGATGAATCCCATTGTATACTGTGTGAAGAGCCAACAGATAAGAAATATGGTTTTAGGGAAGCTGTGTCAGAAACACAGCTGACAGCCATGCTTAACCACAATGAAATCTCAATCAGTGAATGACACAAAACAAACAGAATGAATCAACAAGGAATCACGCCATATATTAATTGCTTTACAATATCATCTTTCCAACATGTTTATTAAGATTGAAGAATCAGCCTTGCAATGTTTTTGGATTCAGATTTAAGAGTAGGGCTCATATATAAATATAAAATTGTATTCTAAGTGTCCACTTTCACCTAACTTGCTTTAACCAGCCTCATGAACACAATATATGCTTGTTAATTTCATCATACTTAAAGTAATATCCTGTATATTCATTTGAGAATTAACAGTATACATTTATATAACAATTGGATAGCAATCAGAAGTGACAGAGGATTGCCTCTTCATTTAAAATAGTGCTCTCCACGGGGCGCCTGGGTGGCGCAGTCGGTTAAGCGTCCGACTTCAGCCAGGTCACGATCTCGCGGTCCGTGAGTTCGAGCCCCGCGTCAGGCTCTGGGCTGATGGCTCGGAGCCTGGAGCCTGTTTCCGATTCTGTGTCTCCCTCTCTCTCTGCCCCTCCCCCGTTCATGCTCTGTCTCTCTCTGTCCCAAAAATAAATAAAAAAATGTTGAAAAAAAAAAATTTTAAATAGTGCTCTCCAGGGGTGCTGGGAGGCTCAGTCGTTTACATGTCCAACTCTTGATCTCAGCTCAGGTCATGATCTTATGGGGTCATGAGTTCAAATCTCACATTGAGCTATGCACTGTCAGTATAGAGCCTGCTTGGGATTCTCTCTCTCTCTCTCTCTCTCTCTCTCTCTCTCCCTCTCTCCCCTTTCCCTGGTATCCCCCCCCCACCAAGAAAAAATCGATAATCTTAAAAAAATAAATAAAATAGTGCTCTCCAATTCATAGTTTTGACTTTTATTAAATATGCCTATGCTTTCAGGAACTAAAATTGAAATGGACAATGATATGAGCACACATAGAACCAATAAAAAAGACAATAAACACATGCAGTGTTACAAAAATATAAGAAGAATTTAATTCATTCACCCATTTCATTTATTTCAGTATTTGCTTCCTGAGCATTAAAAATATCACTGTCTATGTTATACATCATAGAAAGTTTCCTGTCTTCCCGGTTTCTGTGGGAGTTCTAAATGTCATAACTCTTTATAATGTATATGATTTGCCTCTCTCTCAGGCAAAGATATAAACCCTGACTAAGACCAATTTTCAGGGGTGCATGAGTGGCTCAGTCAGTTAAGCATGTGACTCTTGATTTCAGCTCTGACTCTTGATTTTGGCTCAGGTCATGATCCCAACAGTCATGAGATGGAGCCCTGATTGGGGTCCACACTGGACATGGAGCCTGCTTAGGATTCTCTCCCTCTCTCTCTCTGTCCCCCGCTCATGCCCATGCTCTCTCTCTCTCATAAATAAATAAATAAATAAATAAATAAATAAATAAATAAAGCAAGCAAGCAAGCAAGCCAAGGTGCCTGAGTAGCTCAGTTGGGTAAGCGTTGAACTCTTGATTTTGGCTCAGGTGATGATCTCACAGTCATGAGATTGAGCCCCTGCATCAGGTTCTGCTCTGGGCATAGAGCCTGCTTGAGATTCTTCCTCCTCCCTCTGCTCCTCTCTCCTTCTCATGCTCTCTCTCTAAAACTAACTAACTAACTAACTAAATAAATAAATAAATAAATAAATAAAATTTAAAAGGACTAATTTTCAAAAAAGGTAAAAATAATAGCTCTCACAATGGCATAAAATGAACATCCATTAGAGATCTAATTTACCTTATTTTTAATGAAAGAACCAGGCAAATAATACAAACTGTTCAAAGGAGATCCCATATAAAAGATATATTTATAGATAGGAATGTTGACATTATTTGGCAAATGACTACAAATAGTCTCTTTCACTTTGTGAGACATGCTTATTGACCCTCCACCAGTCAGAATTTATTTGCTGGTCTACCTACCTGAATTACTTTGTTGCTGTTAGTATCTACAACTTACAGAGACTTACAGAGTTGGAAAATAGCTCAAAAGTATTGAAAATACCAAGTCCCTGCATATCAAAATCAGATAACCCATAAGAACATGCTATAAAAATGTAGCTTCCCACGGAAGCACATGTTTTCCTGTATAGTCTCCCCCATTTTAAATAAAATATAATTTCAGGGGTGCCTGGGTGGCTCAGTCAGTTAAATCTCTGACTTAGGCTCAGGTCATGATCTCACAGTTTGTGAGTTCAAGGCCTGCATTGGGCTCTGTGCTGACAGCTCAGAGCCTGGAGCCTGCTTCTGATACTGTGTGTTCCCTCTCTGTCTACCCTTCCCTTGCTCACACTCTGTCTTTCTCTCTGTCTCTCAAAAATGAATAAACATTAAAAAATTAAATTAAATTAAATTAAATTAAATATAATTTCAAAGAAAGAGTATTCTTGATTGGGCTTTCATTAGATTTTATCTCATTACTTACACAGATGCAGAAAGAATGATGATATACCAGATGGGCCTTCTTAAGTTTGCAGTGCTAGAGATTTCCATACAGAATCAGATTAGATGTTTAAAAGCTGCTATCATATGCTATATCCAGAATAGGGAGCTATAACCAAGAAGTTGTCTTCACCAAATTACTCCTTCAGGTATGTATACATTTGGGCAGTATTTTCTTTACTCAGATCCCCAAAATGTCCCAGTATCCTGTCCTGTCATGGAAGTGATCTCCCTTACCAGTTTTACTGGCTATGCCTATAAACCAAGTAACAGGGTGATTTATTTGAGAGGGCTTTGTCAGCACAGATTTTATACAGTCAAACTTCGTTCACTAAAAGTCACTAGTCATACTTGATTAAATGAGCAACATTTTCAAATATGACATTCTAGGAAAGGACTTGGTTGCATAACCAATCCTCCAAATCATACCTTGGTGAAAAGAGGACAGGATCTTATTGCACCTATGCAAATACACGTAGTATGAAAAGCAAAGACACTCAGTAAGAGTTCCTGAACACTGAGGATTCAATGAGAATCTGTTATAACTTCAAAATGTTTCATTGCACTTTACAAAAGCAGAGTCTACTAGATTATGATTGGTTGGAAATAGCTTAAGAGAAAGAGAAAAATCCTCCTTATATATTCAGAAAATAGAACAAGATGATAACATCAACAATATTCCAAACAACATATTAGGATGCTACCCATCAGTTCAGCCAGTCCTATGCAATGAACTCTTCTGTTGGATTTGGGTTAGCAGTCTCATGAAATATCGTCTATTGAATGAAAAGAGTTCTGGAAATCACAACTCAACCCGCTGAAAGTTACCTAAGAGTCTGTCCTTTGAAGTTTGAAGTATTGGGTGCAGGCCTTTTCCACAAGCTCTGACTGGGTCCTTTTATATTGAAGATAAAACTCTGGACTGTTGCTAACTGTAGAGCTTTCATGAATGCATCAGAGTCAAACAAAAACTATTGTTTTAAGATATTGATTTTAGGGGCGCCTGGGTGGCTCAGTCGGTTAAGCGTCCGATTTCGGCTCAGGTCACGATCTCACGGCTCGTGAGTTCGAGCCCCGCGTTGGGCTCTGTGCTGACAGCTCAGAGCCTGGAGCCTGTTTCGGATTCTGTGTCTCCCTCTCTCTCTCTGACCCTCCCCCATTCATGCTCTGTCTCTCTCTGTCTCAAAAGTAAATAGACGTTAAAAAAATTTTTTTAAAAATTTAAAAAAGTTAAAAAAAGATATTGATTTTAAGCTAATGGAAGAGTGTTACGTTTATCTTAAAATGTTCATTGTTAATTTTACTTACACCATTCAAATATAAAAAGTCTAATGAGAGCTCATAGTACATATAATGCAACTGACAATTTCACTTTTACAGTGAAAACAATACTCATACATAACATAATAATCATAGGAACTAATACACATACTATACGAAGAAAATGCAAAGACTATACCATGAATATCAAGTAAAGAGATTCAGTGACTCTAGAGTAGGCCTAGAAATCTCTATGTTTATAAAATTCCACAGTGAAGTCTGAATGCAGTTGCAAACTACCATATTTGAAAATACTAGATGCAAATTTAATGTTCAAAACCTTGTCAGTTTGTAGAAGGAAACACACATAAGTTTAAGGGGGTAAAGTGTAGTGAAGGAGGCAGACACATACAGGCATAGTTATCAGACACTGTGAAACTGTTCTAAGAGTATTCACATGATGCTCTTTATCTTTGAAGCCAGGAGCATATTCTGCCAGAGGGGGCAGAGGAGGCTTAAGGGGTGTTTTGCTAAAAGGATTAGTTCATCTCATTTACAGGGGGTTGGATGACTCTCCTGGGTTCTTGAGGTTTCACCTCCAGGGAGTTTTCTTTTTCTCTGGGTACAGCCTGCTGAGCTGGAATCCCCAACGCTTTCTGGGCAAATAGGAAAGCAGCAGGGAGGCAGGACTAGACTCTGCAGGTCAGGATGGACTGTTGTGCCTACATAGCAGTGAAATTCTGGTGACTGCATGCCACCTCCATTTCCTCTTTACTCTGCCATGTGGGTACAACCACTTACCAACTTACTGGTAAGTTTCCAAATGTTCATAGCTGCCACTTGCCTTTGTACCAGCTCAAGCAAAAATTTCACACGGTATCTGGCTGGCTGTGGTTTCCAAGTGATTAGGATGGACGCCATTACCCTAACCCTCTAAAAAGTCCAACAATTCTGTAAATGCATGGTAGAAGTCCAGAGTCCTGCTAAATGATAGCAACCAGTCAAGTCTAGGCCAGAATCACTAACCTGGCACAGAGAGAAATTCAGAGACAGGTACTGGAACCTGGCTGGCTGTGGGGTGACATGTTTGCTGAATGGTAGAGTTATTGCCTCACAGGTTAGTATAGGTGTTTCTGGGTGCAGACATGCAAAACTACTGAGTTTGCAGGGGCATCAGTGAGAAGGCTATAGGGACCACTAAGAGTTACTTGCTCTATTGTCTGTCCTAACTCAGCATGCTTCTTTATAGGTTTAAATATCTCTTTACATTTTCTCTCTATATATGAACAGAAAGGAACTGTACAATTCTAACAAAAAACTATGAGTTCACAGATTTTTAAGCAATGGTGTGAAGGTGGGTTTTGTATAAAATTCATTTTATGATTTAATTTATACATATAATTACATTTATAAATTTAATTTATACATACCTCTGCATTGAGGGTATAACTTTTCATTAATTTAGTGCACATCAAAACGGTATCTGCTTATATGAGATTCTATGAAGCCAGAGGGAAGACAAAGAGCAGCAGTGACCTCACAGACAGCACAACCCCAGATGACAAAAACTTACCAACTAAGTTTCCTTCGAAGACATTTATTGTTGTAGCTCTTTTTTGATTGAGCTCTATAATGTGTTTTGAGATAACTTTTGCATAAAATGTGACATACAGGTCTACCTTCATCCTTTTAGATATGGATGTTAACCCTTGCTAGCCCCATTTTTTGAAAGAAAACTGTTTTTAAAATTAATATTCATTTATAACTATAAATGCAATTGTACTAAGTGACATCCTTCTTTGATCCTATATTTCTCCAAACAGGTTTCAAACTTAAAGGCATGACAATCCTTAAAAAGATGGCTATAGAAGCTGTGAAATTTACTGCTTCCTTCTTGTATAATGAGATTAGGAAAAGCATTTAAAATATTTGAAATATCTATCTGCTAGCAATTACTGCATATTAATCTATATTCATGTTTCTTTTCATATCCTATCTATATGAGTCCTGCTATTACTCCTACAAGTATATTATAAAATATGTTGTTTTAGTCCAAGAATTCTTATACAAAGAAAAAAAAAGTGCAATCCTAAGATTTCACACCAACATTTTAAAGCATACGCTAACCTATTTAGGCCATTTCAGGAAGTTTCTTCTGAGATTCATATTATGAGCCCCTCACGTTCCTGCAATGTCAGTCTTGAACACCTCTGAAATGGAAATCTCTACCTTCTTCCTCATTGGGATCCCAGGCATGGAGCATGCTCACATTTGGGTCTTGATCCCTATTTGCCTCATGTACCTCCTTGCCATCCTGGGGAACTGCACTATCCTCTTTTTCATAAAAACAGAGACCTCTCTGCATGCTCCAATGTATTATTTTCTCTCCATGCTGGCCTTTTCTGACCTGGGACTTTCCATCTCCTCCCTTCCAACCATGCTGAGAATCTTCTTGTTCAATGCCACTGGAATTTCCCCCAATGGCTGCTTTGCCCAAGAGTTTTTCATTCATGGATTCTCAGCTATAGAGTCATCAGTTCTTCTTATCATGTCCATAGATCACTTCATAGCCATCTACAGCTCTCTGAGATACACCTCCATCCTGACCAGTGCCAGAGTCTTTAAAATCGGCCTCATATTTGCTGCATTATGTATCATGTTTGCCCTCCCTTTCCCCTTTATTCTGAAGAGGCTGAAATTCTGTAGGAAAAGCCTTCTATCCCACTCCTACTGACTCCACCTGGATGTCATGAAGCTGGCCTGTTCTGACAACAGGGTCAATGTTATCTACGGACTCTTTGTGGCTCTTACATCCTTATTGTACTTGGGGTGCATTTCTGTGTCTTACATGTTGATCTTGAAACTTATTCTAGGCATTGCCTCACACAAGGGCCACCTCAAGGTCCTCAACACCTGCATCTCCCACATCTGTGCTGTGTTCATCTTCTATGTGCCTATCGTCACCTTGGCTGCCCTTCATCGCTTTGCCAAAAAATGTTTCCCCAGTCATTAGAGCCATTATAGCTGATATTTTCCTTCTGGTACCCTCTAATGAATTCCACTGTGTACTCAGTGATGAGTCAGCAGATTAGAAATCGGATCCTGGCAAAACTATGTGATAACAAGGTTGATGAGCATTGTCAGCCACAATGAAAACTCAACTCAGCAATTTCTGAACAATTGTAGGAACCTGAAGATAGTAATGACAGAATAGAGACTGAACGCAAAGCTACACTGCATATACTAAGTAGGCCCTCAAATGTCAAGTTATCGATTGAATTAAGCAGCAACAAAATCTAGATAAGATGTCTTAGGCGTTAGGCGTGGGGTTATAGTCTTCTTATATCTAATCGTCCCACCTCTTTTCTGTTATTTTTCTGTATTGTTATTTCTCTATGAAACCACCTATCTATCAACCTTAATAGCAGTGCAGTCCTAATTAGGACTTAAAAGATTTTTAAAATATGATTCTAAACAAAAATAGAAAAAAAAATAACATGTCTGTGGCTTTAATTATCACAGGCATAATCAGCAGTGACTAAAATGTGCTGGAAGATTAAGCTCACA
Organism: Neofelis nebulosa; assembly: GCF_028018385.1. Classification (NCBI taxonomy): domain Eukaryota; kingdom Metazoa; phylum Chordata; class Mammalia; order Carnivora; family Felidae; genus Neofelis; species Neofelis nebulosa. The sequence goes on along the minus strand of NC_080791.1, from coordinate 60,981,924 downwards.
CACTTACCCACAAAAGAATCAGCAAGTTCTGAATATCTAGTGTGTATGCGTTTGTGTGTGTGTGTGTGTGTGTGTGTGTGTGTGATCAGCAATTCATATAATCTATTAAAAATTCTCTGCCCTATAGGACTGTGAGATGTGTTTGGAGAGGTAAGGCTCACATACATAAAATAATTTAAATTAAATTCAAAACATAGATAAGCAGATATTTCACTTATTTATATTTTCAATAGTTTGCAATAGACTCCACAAATGACCTCCTTTAAGTGTATATTGGTTAACTATGCTTTACCTAAGTCTGCACAACATTCTTTGTTTACTACTGTTATGATACTAAACAATAGTACTTTTAAATTTTAAATTTAAATCTAAATTTTTAAACAGTATTTTAAATTTATTTTAAATTGTCTATATTTTTAATCAATGTATGAGTGACTTAAGAAGCAGAGTTTCATGAGGTGCCTGGGTGGTGCAGTTGGATGGGCATCTGACTTCAGTTCAGGTCATGATCTCACGGTTCCTGAGTTCAAGCCCCGTGTCTCGTGAGTTCCAGCCCCGTGTCAGGCTCTGTGCTGACAGCTCAGAGCCTGGAGCCTGCTTCAGATTCTGTGTCTCCCTCTCTCTGTACCCCTCCCCCACTCACATTCTGTCTCTCTCTCTCAAAAATAAAGATTAAAAACAATTTTTTAAATAAATAAAAAAAAAAGAAGCAGAGTTTTACTTCTGTCTTTGTCAATACCCAGCAAAGGACCTGGAATATCCTAGTTGTTTGTGTGTTTATTAAACATTTTATGTTAAGAGCAAATTTTCTATTTGACAAAGCCCTGCTATGGGATCTAGATGATTTTTCTGTACCTGTAGAAGAGGGAGTGGATTTATAGCCTTAGAAATCACTTTAATAAGAGCTGTATGATAAATCACTAAAATACAAGTATAAATATTTTTATGTCTATCAGCGTTCTTATTTGGAAGTGTGCTTTCACCATTTCCCTTGATTAAGAGAATAAAATAGTTCTAAGTGTTTATGAAGGATGTGCATGCTTGCTCTAGAGGTTCTAGGAAAAGCAGTCTCCTCTCAGATAGCTTGGGAACACTGGTAGCCTTAAGGGGACTAAATCTACACATCCTTTAATGAAAAAGATACAGTTGAATTACTGTTCTGTTAATATACAGAAGAACAACAAATAAGTACATGCAAATACATGTAAATATTTACATACAGAGATACCTGTACATGTGGTTGTAAAGCCTAAACAGGTGGATTTGGCCATCCTTAGATGATTAGGTCAAATGTGAATATGTGCCTTTCATAACTGTATCACTGTGAAAAACCATCAAAACTGCTGTACTTTTCCATTTTTACTGTATTTCATTTGCAATCTACTTTTCATAAACTTTGTAATACTTAAAAAATAACATGGTTCTAATCAATTTTGCAAATATGAATAAAATGTATGATAGTAAATCCAAAGAATCAAATTAAACTATGTCTGGGGAACCCTGTTAATGTGGAACTCACTTATTCTACAAATTAACTAACTGGGACAGAAAGGAAAATAAAAGCTATGTAAATAGTACTTAGACATCATTTTTAAAATGGAGTAATCTGGGTATCATAATCCCAGATTTCAAAATATACTACAAAGTGGTAGTTATCAAAACAGTATGGTACTAGCACAAAAATAGACCCATAGATCAAAGTAACAAAACAAAGAGCCCAGAAATACAACCATACTTACGGGGTCAATTAATACCATAATGAAAGCAAAAATGTACAATGAAAAAAGATAATCTCTTTAACAAATGGGTATTGGGAAAACTGGACAACGATATGAAAAAGAATGTAACTGGCTGCTTTCTTACACCATACACAAAAATAAACTCAAAATGGATTAAGGGTCTAAATGTGAGACATGAAACCGAAAAAACTCCTATGAGAAAACATAGGCAGTAATTTCTTTGACATCATCTATAGAAACATTTTTCTACATATGTATCCTCATGGCAAAGGAAACAAAAGCAAAATTAAACCGTTAGACCCTAATCCAAAATAAAAAGCTTTTGCACAGTAAAGAAAACTATCAATAAAAAAAAGGAAATGTACTGAATGGGAGAAGATATTTGCAAATGATATGTATTATAAGGGTTTAATAGACAAAACAGATAAAGAACTTATAGAACCCAACACATAAAAACAAATGATCTGATTAAAAATGACCAGAGGGGGGCGCCTGGGTGGCGCAGTCGGTTGGGCGTCCGACTTCAGCCAGGTCACAATCTCGCAGTCCGTGAGTTCGAGCCCCACCTCAGGCTCTGGGCTGATGGCTCAGAGCCTGGAGCCTGTTTCCGATTCTGTGTCTCCCTCTCTCTCTGCCCCTCCCCCGTTCATGCTCTGTCTCTTTCTGTCCCAAAAATAAATAAATGTTGGAAAAAAAAAAAAATTAAAAAAAAAAAAAAAATGACCAGAGGAGGGGCGCCTGGGTGGCTCAGTGGGTTAAGGGCCCGACTTCAGCTCAGGTCACGATCTCGCCCCGCGTCAGGCTCTGGGCTGATGGCTCAGAGCCTGGAGGCTGCTTCCGATTCTGTGTCTCCCTCTCTCTCTGCCCCTCCCCCATTCATGCTCTGTCTCTCTCTGTCTCAAAAATAAATAAACGTTAAAAAAAAAAATGACCAGAGGACCTGAAAAGACATTTTCCAAAAAAGGCATACAAATGGCCAACAGACATGTGAAAAGATGCTCAACATTACTAATCATCTGGGAAAGGCAAATCACAATTACCACGAGCCTTTACCTTATATCCACCAGAACAGCTAAAATCAAAAAGGCAAGTAATAACAAATGTTAGCAAGGATGCGGAGAAAAAAGAACCCCTGTGCAGTGTTGGTGGGGATGTAAATTGGTTACAGCCACTGTGGAAAAAAAAGTATGAAGGTTCCTAAAAAAATTAAAAATAGAATTACCATATATAATCCAGTAATTTCGCTGCTGCATATTTACCCGAAATAAACAAAAACACTAATTTGAAAAGAGATATGCACCCCTATATTTATTGCAACATTATTTGTAATAGCAAAGATAGGGAAGCAATCCAACTGTCCATTAATAGGTCAATGATAAAGAAAAAAATATATATATATGTATGTATGTATACAAAAGAATATTACTCAGCTGTAAAAAGAATGAGATCTTGTTATTTGTAGCAAGGTATAATGCTAAGTGAAATAAAAAGTCAGTCAGGTAAAGACAAACACTCATATATGGAATTTAAGAAACAAAACAAACGACCAAACATTAAAGAGGAGATAAAAACAAACCCAGATTCTTAAATACACAGAACAAACTGGTCACTACCAGAGGAAACAGGAATAAGTGAAATAGGTAAAGGGGATTAAAAGTACACTTATCTTGATGAGCACTTTCTTTAGAATTTAATTTTTAAGGGGCACCTGGGTGGGTCAGTCAGTTGAGCACCTGGCTTTTGATTTTGGCCCATGTCATAATCCCAGGGTTGTGGATGGAGCCCCCTGTGTCCGGGTCTGTGCTGAGTGTAGAGCCTGCTTAAGATTCTCACTCTCTCTCTCTCTCTCTCTCTCTCTCTCTCTCACCCTAAAATAATGTTTTTAAAGTGTTGAAAAAATAATTTAATTTTTAAAATGGAGTAATATCAAATATATATAAGATCTCATCAGATCTATAGGATCTCACTAAAAGTTCCCTGCTGAATTTAAACCTAATTCTAATATAAACAAATACATTAATCCACACTCAACTCTGAAAATCAAAAAGCTTGCTTTAGTGAGGTACACACTCCAATACAAGTGACAACAAACCAGACAATATTATCTCAAAAACAAAACATTTAGATATTAAAATGGCTCATGGATATGGAGTAAAAGTTATAGGAACCTGCAAGGGGGGTGGCTACAGCATACTTCAGTGCAGGAAAGAGGTCATTAGCACCAACTGTCTTCACCTCTCTTTTCTACTTTGTCAGTATTCTGAATGAAGCTAACCCACATGGTATGGTAAGTGGTCACAAGCTGGATAAACAAGCAGTGGGGACACTTCTTACATCTTATCTAATAGAGGAGAGAGAACTCATATTATCATCTCCACTTAGAGATCTAGGGAAGGGGTTGAATACTGCTTTCTTAATATCCTAAAGAGAATGGACACTATATCCACGGAGACAAGTTTAATGCCGATGGCAAAATTAGTCATGTACAAAATTAGTCCTATGCCACTACCTCAAACATTGTGATTGCAAATATAAAGTAAGGATTTCTCTTTCTAGAAAAGTTGCTGAAATGGGCTGGAATAAACCAAACAAAAACAAATAAATGAAAATGATAGCAAACAAACCCAGTACATGTCTACTAGAACTGCCAAAGTTGGCAGAATGATATCAGTGAGAAATAATATGTCAAAACCATTACTTAAGGAAAATGATTATTAAAATATACATGAGAAATGAGCTCATATGATGGCCTATAGGGATTGTAGGGGTAGTTCCCAGAAAATACAAACATCATTACACGAGTAATTACAAACCAATGTATTTAGTAATAATCGTGAATCTTAATGGAAAAATAGTCATCTCTGGAATCTTATGCTTAAGAATAGAGACAGGCATCCAGGTGCATGTTATCTTTTTTAATTTTTTTTAATGTTTATTTATCCTTGACAGAGAGAGAGAGAGAGAGAGAGAGAGAGAGAGACAGAACGTGAGTGGGGAGGGGCAGAGAGAGAGGGAGACACAGAATCCGGAGCAGGCGCCAGGCTCTGAGCTTGTCAGCACAGAGCCCGATGTGGGGCTCGAATCCATGAGCTGTGAGATCATGACCTGAGCCAAAGCCGGAGGCTCAACCCACTGAGTCACCCAGGTGCCCCTAGCTGTATGTTATCTTCACTGACAGCACCTATCCAAGAGTCATGAAACCCTCTTCCTGAATATAACTGAAGTTACATCTTTGTTTTTAACTGTTCTTTTCTAATAAATGAACTTTACCTATATGTTTCCATTGAGGGATTGCTTAAGCTGTCCCATCTGTTTGACATGCATATTTTTATTAACATTTGGTGCATAGAGCCAAGAAACTTCAATTAATCTGTAATGTCTTTTTATTATTAAAAAATGCTTCAAACTTATATGATCAAATGTTAATAATTATGATATATATGCATAATTAATCCTATTGCCTATTAATATTCTATCTTTGAATAATTATATGCGGATAAAACTTTCAAAATAAGATTATATAAATTATGTATGCAAAAATATAAATAATGCCAGCTTACACAGTAAAAGTCCATATGAACAGATGTTAGATTTACCACAATCTATCCTTTTACTTCATAGCAAGCATAGCCAAATGGGAAAGATGCTAAAGACAACGAAGTTAAAAACAGTATATGATTTAAGATGCCATGTTTTACAATGCAATTCATTCATTAATTGATTCAACAAACATCTACTAAGCTACACATGCCTTTCAACATGCTAGGGACTGGACATATCAAAATAACAATAACAGATGTGATAACTTCTCTGTTGTAGCTTATTAATATTACCATAGAACAAATGGAATCAGTCTCCAAAGTTGGGCAATAAGCCAATAAACATATAACACCATTATTGCAGTTGTGACACACACAATAATAATAAAAACCCAGATGCACTCTGCCATCTCCTTTATGAGAAGGAACTGGAAAGTTGAGATACAAAGCAAGAGTTGAAGATGGAGAATTCCTGACAATATAGCCAAAGGAACTTTCATCCTCTGAGGAGGATGAAAACAATAGGACCTGTGTAAAATAAAGTGACTTTCAAAAAGTTAAAGAGAGGTTATTGTAGAGGGTTATGGTAATACTTTGTTATACTTCCTCTCTTTGATCTACTCAATATTAGCTCTCATCCAAGACTCTGTATTAATGGAGGTGAGTATATATATATATATATATATATATATATATATATATATATGCATTTTTTGCTTCAAGAGAATTTTCTCTGGAATCCTTAAGTATTTTCTTTGTTGAAAGGTCAACAAATGTGAGGTTACATGTTCCATATAATCCCTAGAATTAACTAATAGGCAGTTTAGAGTGAAGAAAATACTATAGAATTCTACCATCCATTTGATCCATAACTCCATAAATATTGATTGGCCATCCCCATTGCATGAAATATGCTTAGTTATCTGGAATCCAGAAGACCTGAGTTCCTACCTTACCTCTACTGTACAATGATCTTGGAGAGACTACTTGACCTCCTTGAGAACATTTTCTTCATCAGTAAAATGAAGATAATAAGTGTACTTGTCATATTTAAAAGATCCAAGGACTCAAAATCATCATCAATAATGAATGAAAATAAGTGGAACAATTTAAATTCTCAACAAATGTTGGCTATTGCTATGAACAAAATGTGAGTGAGAAGAGGTTAAAGGGCTCAGATTTGGGGTTTGTTAAATATTAAGCATAAAGTCTTCTTATAGAGATAGCTCCCTAAGAAGAGATCAGAATTGGAAAAGGAGACAATGAAGTCTATTGGATAAGTTGATTTTAAGGGATATTTAGTTAGTGATGTCTAGGAGTAAGGATCTAGAAGGATGGATACAGGCTCTGGAGTTAACCAGAAGGCTAAAAATGTATATCATAAGGTGTTTGTCCTACATCACTTCCTTGAATGCACTGATTGAACTCACAGCATTTCTGCTTTGACACTTTTCAGAACAAAGGAGTAATATCTGAGCCAAAAACCCAACGGAAGTGTCAGAGGCTTTTCACAGGATTTACCAGGTCTTTACCACTCCTGGTTATTAAAGGCCTCTCTCCAAACAAAATGGCCCTTAATTCAAAGTCTAGATACTTATTTCACTTCTTTGGTATTAACCATCTCTGTGGATTTATTGCATCTGCACAAGTTTATTCTTATTCTCAGAAAAGACTTGTCCTGGTTGGAATTCCCCAAGGGTTCAGTGCCCCTTGGGCAGGTACAAGACTGAGAAAGAGAAAAAGAGGCAAGCCTTTATATATAAGGAAGTGCCTTGGGTAACTTCTGGACTTTGTTGGAATCCTTCAGCTACTCTCAGAAGTGTTCTCCAAAATGTCCGCTTTTTGGTAAGTACTAAGATATCCTCATCTATTTTGTTTTCACTTTTTTTTTTTTTTTTGGCAATCAACCACATACAACTTCATATACAAAAGGAAGAAGACTCCAAAGGCCATATCTCTGGGAAAATTGTCCCTTGGAGACTATGTAAATAGGAAATCATTCTTCAACAGAATTCAGATTCTCTTAAATTGTGATACTATATCATTATTATCATTCTTCTGTCAACACTACACAAGTGGTCACAAATTCCCGGTCAGGAAAACATGAGACATAATACGTCAGTAATCTCTGCAGTAACTGCCCTTACAAATATATACAGGATTTGGAAACAGTGGGAATTTTTAAAAGCATTTTTAAATAACCAACAATTTTCAGATGGCAGGGAATAGAACTAAGGGTAGTTTGTGAAAGAATACTTTTGTGGAATAGGTAGGAAAAAACTGGGTTGTGAGATTCTTTTGCCTTCATAGTGTCATTTTAGAAATCATATATTTTACCCAACTTCTTACCTGTAATGTGAAAGCAAGAAATAGGGAATTCCACATTACTTGACTAGAGTTTACTAATATTTTAAAGGGAAAATTAAATTAAATTAATATCTGAATACAAAATGAATTTCTAGTTTTTCTATAGGAAAAATATGGCCAAAAGAAATTTTCTTCATGTATTCTACAGGCAGATTTTAGTCTAAATTGGCATCCACTTCTCACTATATGATAGTCACATAAATATTGTATTCTTCCAAAAGAGAGCTTAAAAAGAGCCAGAAATTTCAACAACTGCATTTTTTTCTAGCAAATTTCCAGATATTCATATTTTACCAACTAAAGAATCTTTGTTTCATTGCAGAGTCCTTTAAATGTATGATGTCCATTATTAATACATCGGATGTTGAAATCACCACCTTCTTCTTGGTTGGGATGCCAGGGCTGGAATATGCACACATCTGGATCTCTATCCCCATATGTAGCATGTATATTTTTGCTATTCTGGGAAACTGCACCATCCTTTTGGTCATCAAGACAGAGCCCTCTTTGCATGAGCCCATGTACTACTTCCTTTCCATGTTAGCCATGTCTGACATGGGCCTGTCCTTCTCTTCTCTACCCACCATGTGGAGGATCTTCTTATTCAATGCCCCTGAAATTTCTGCCAATGCCTGCTTTGCCCAAGAATTCTTCATCCATGGATTTGCAGCAGTGGAATCTTCAGTGCTCTTGATCATGTCGTTTGACCGCTTCCTAGCCATCCACAGCCCTCTGAGATACAGCTCCATTCTTACTCCTATCAGAGTTGTCAAAATAGGAATAGTGATATCCCTTAAGAGTGTCCTCCTAGTGCTACCCTTCCCCTTCACTTTGAGAAGTTTGAAATATTGTAATAAAAGCCAATTATCCCATTCCTACTGTCTCCACCAGGATGTCATGAAGTTGGCCTGCTCTGACAACCGAATTGATGTCATATATGGCTTTTTTGGAGTACTGTGGGTTATGGTAGACTTTATGCTTATTGCTGTGTCTTACTTCCTGATCCTCAAGACTGTACTGGGAATTGCATCCCGAAAGGAGCAGCTCAAGGCCCTCAATACTTGTGTTTCACACATCTGTGCAGTGATCATCTTCTATCTGCCCATCATTAACCTTTCCATTGTCCATCGGTTTGTCCGACATGTCTCACCTCTCTTCAATGTTCTCATGGCAAATGTTCTTTTACTTGTGCCTCCAATGATGAATCCCATTGTGTACTGTGTGAAAACGAGACAGATTAGAGTAAGAGTTGTAGCAAAATTATGTCAGAAGCAGATGTAACAATCAGACAATGTAGGATGCATACTGGGGAAATTTCTTATATAAGAGATCAAGGTCAGTTTGTGAAAAGGCTAATATTTGCCACAAATAATCATCAATACACTTTTCTTGTTTTATCAGCAGATTTATTTTATTCAAACTGGATACTGAACATGAACATAAAACAGGAAACAAGAAGTATATCCTGGGACTCTATCCCAGTTAACACAATAATAATAGATACTTTATGATGTCACCTCTGATAAAAACAACAAATTTCAACAATATAGTGAAATGGTAGTGTCTGTCTACCAGGAGTGTACTCCTCATCCCTGCGTTCAATCTATTTATATTAAGTTCTTAGTTCTTTCGATTCTAGCCTCAAATTATATCTTAATTTTCTCACCTCATTGTTTTACTCATCCTAGCACCTCACTAGCATCTCTTTAGTAAAATACTGCAAGAAACTATTTAGTTTCTAAATGTTTACTTTTGCTGCTTTCTAACTGATCATCTGTGCGAGTTATTTTTTTAAAAAGAAGTATAGAATGAAGTAATGTGTATTTTAAATATGAACTTGAATTTCTTTGGGACTATAATTAATATTTTAAATAATTAAATCAATAAAGTACATAATATAAAACAATACATGCTCTAGACCGTCTCTGTCTCTCCAACATTGTCGGATAATCAAACTACAACCAAACTGGCCTTCTGAAAATTTGTTTCATTTACAAATTTTTCTATTTCTTGTAAGTTTTCATTATCTGTCCGCTTTTCTTAGACTGCTCTTGACTTAAATTTCATATAACTCATTTCTATTCACTTTTTTTTATAATTTCCTCATAGATTATCTATACCCTCAATTCAAAGTATGACCCTCTCTTTATGAAATTGTTTTTTTATTCTTTATACATTATACTCATTATATGATTTGCAATGAGTTTTCTTTTTTCTTCTTCCAAAAAAAGAGTCTGTCATCAGTGAAGGAAGAACCATATCTATTTTCTTTATGTCTTTGTGTCTAATACGTAGGATATTTCTGGCACAGAATAGATCTCTGATAAATAACTATTAACAAATGAATGTGGAAATGAGGCCATGTTTTATAACGGGAAATTGTTTGTTAAAGAGTTCAAAAGTACTCCAAGATTGGACAAAACTTTCTTAAGTTGTTTATTGCAAAAGTACGCATGTTACAGATGCTCACAGATTTTGAAAGTAGGAATAAATTATATGGGATTAGGGAGGAATTTTTGCCTTAGGTTTGGTGGGTGATGAATGGTTCAAATTCTCTTCCTAATACAACCTAAAAACCTTGTGGATTATAGAAAAGTTTCTTACATTTTCTTATGCCCACTCATTGACCCAAGTCCTCACCACAAACCAGTTACAATCTCTTGCAAATTTATCCTCAGGTGAATCAAGAGACAGTTTCCAGCAGTGTCATATGCTTAAGAATAATACTCAGCCTGTAAGGAGATAGTATCTTGCAACTAATGAAAAGCTTTCACAGATACATGCATTGCATTTGAAATGCTAATATATGTAAAATTTACCTCTAGGCACACTTTCTACTTTGATTCTCATGTATCCAATTTTATTTATCATTCTTTCTATTTTTTCAGTTGTTGAAGAGATTGAAGCTCTGAGAAATTGTCTTACTGAATTCGCAAAGACAGAAAGTCAAAAGTTGGGAGTGACACCTCATCTTTTATACCCCAGGATAGTACCATTGGGCTACATTTTAGCCTTCACATTCAGCATTGCATCTGTCTCCATAATTCTATCATCAGATCAGGGTGCTATGTGCTTCTGTGCCTTGCATAATTTTCCCATAACCTTACAGATGTAGCCATGGGCACTGAGGGCTGTAGCACAACAAAGCACAAGTTAGACATACTTTATTAATTATAAGAAATGGAAGCTCATATTTTTCCAGTGTGAAGATAGGCATCACAAAGTGAAGGCTTCAACAGTGTCTATTAATAAGAGGAGGGATAATAACATGGATTTGAGAGGTATTAAATTCTCATGGGTTACTGTACAGCGATGTCACACTCTGCACTCTCGAAACAATCTCAGGTTGTGTCTGTCCTCCTCAATAAACTAAAACAAAAGGAAGATGAAGCTACAAAATGCCAGTAGGGATGGGGGACTTTACAGTCACCATGATTATTTCCACATGTTCCTGGAGGAATGAAAGCCGAACTCTGGGCCTCCTAAAACAATGGTACCCAACTGGGAACAATTTAGCTACCAGGAGACATTTGGCAATATCTGGAAACAATTTTGGTTTTTGTAACCTGGGAGGGAGGTATGTTATCAACATCAACTGGGTAAAGGCTAGGGATGCTGCCAGAGCATCTTACATGACACACTCTGCATGCACAGTACACTCTACAAAAAATAACCATCCAGCCCAAATATCATAATTAGAACCCTAGTCTAAATGTAATTGTCAAACTAAATAGTTAATCCCATGGTTATCCAGATTGCCTTGAGTTAGGCTATAGCTGGGGATAATCTGATGTCGGGGAAGTCCCTCAGAAAGGCATTCAGTGGAAGACTGATAGAAACCTTCTGGGAAAGTAAAAGAATTCACTAATAAGATATTAACAATACTTAATCACAAATGAAAAACAGCAAAGACATACGGAATGCATATAAATCTGATCACAATAGTTTAAACAGGATTTAGAAAATATGTATTACAGATTACCAACAAATGGCTTAGCCTACATTTATTAAAAATAAAAAAGAAAGAGAGAAAATAAAAAGTTAACAAATCATTAGGAAATGACAAATAATCCAATAGAAAATGGACAAACAGAGTAGAAGACCTTGGAGGCCATATTCAAATTTAACAGCTATACACATCAATTCTTGTTCTTGGTTCAGTTGCTAGCATATCCTGGTACAAGTCAGCTAGGTGTTCTAGAATCCCAAATCTTGAAAAAGATCGGCCATCAATATCATATGTTAATTTTCTGCCAACTTAAAATCATACTCCTGTATTCATATATGTTTATTGGGCATTTCTATTTTCTCATTTTGAAGCATCTGTTCAATCTCTTGTCCATTTTGTTTTTGTCCTTATACAAATATATGATAAGTGATTAATATCCAAAATATGTAAAGAACTCATACAATTCAATAACAAAAAAAAACCTGATTCAAAAAATGGTCAAAGGAACTGAATAAACATTTTTCCAAGAAGACATACAAATGGCCAACTAGTACATGAAAAGATGTTCAATATCATTAATCATCAGGGGATTGCAAGTCAAAACTGCAAGTCAAAATTGTAAGTCATACTTGTTAGAATGACTGTCATCAAAAAGCCAAGAGGTAACAAGTGCTGGTGAGGATATAGAGAATAGGGATCACCTGTGCACTATTGGTGGGTTTGTAAATTGGTGCAACCACTATGAATAATAGTATAGAGGTCTCTCAAAATATTAAAAATATAACTAACATCCTACTTCTGGCTACATAGCCAAAGGAAATAAAAGCAAGATATAAAAGAGACATCTATTCTTCTGTTTGTTGCATTATGCACAATAGCTAAGATATAGAAAAAGCCTAAGCATCCATCAATGGATGAATGGATACAGATGTGCTACATACACATACATGAATTATTTATTCAGCTAGGGGAAATAAGGACAGTGTGTCACTTGTAACAACATGAATGGTTTTGGGGGACATTATGCCAAGTGATATAAATCAGAGGGAAAAAGACAAATACTGTGTGATATAACTTATATATAGAATCCAAACTGAACTTACAGAAACAGAGTAGAATGGTGGTTACCAGGGAATAAGGAGTCAAGGAAATGGGGAGATGTTGGTTAAAGGGTACAAACTTACAGTTTGAAGAGGAATAATTTCTAGGATCTAATACACACAGTATTGTGATGATAGTTGACAATAATGTATTATAACCTGACTGTTCTTAAGACACTAGATCCTAAATGTTCTCACCACAAAACGGCAACAGTAATTGTATGACATGATAAAAGTATTAGCTAATGCCTCAGTAGTGACCCTTTTGCAACATGTAAGTGTATCAAATCAGTGTATCATATACCTTAAACTTACCCAATGTGATATGTCAATTATATCTCTGTAAAGCTTAAGAATATAAATACAAAACACAAAGTTGAAAAAAAATTTATTTTCTGTTTAAAGCATCCGAATAGTGATTTAAAATGAACATAATTTAGCTTATGCTAATGAAATCAACACTGTAACAGCTATCCTGTCCCTTTTCACAATGACTGAAAAATGTGTAATAAAAAGGAAATACACTTATTTTGAATAGACAATTATTTAATCTTTTTGAAAAATCATGAGAATGTAGCATGAAATCTGCCTTCAGTATCTATGTATGGTAAATTATCACCATCACATACAATGTTCTTAAGAGAATTCACCTACTTTAGAAGTAGATATTATTATTTTTTTCTTCTGGTTGTTATGGGATCAATTCTATCAAGTTAGCCACTATAGTGATGTCACACATTTGCAAAGATTTTGCTCAAGTTATGAATTCATTATCAAATTTCCTAAGAAGCACTAACAGAGAACTTAAAAAGTATGAACTTTAATTTTTGTAGGATCTTTGCTGCCAGTGGGCTTATTAAAAATTAGTTTATCAAACAGTGAAATAAGTTATACGATTACAAGAAGTGATAAACACTAAACATTCATCAGTCTTTATTCCTTGAACATTTTCTTTTCTGGATCACTTAACCAAAGTATTTCCTATTGATCCCAGGCTGCTGGCAGCCTCATGACTTCATTTATTCCACAGGCTTTCGCACAAGGAGTGACACAAGTGGTTGGCTCCAATAAAAAGCATCTGGAAGTGGTGAGGCACCTAGGTGGCTCAATTGGTTGAACATTTGACTTTGGTGCAAGTCATGATCTCGTGCTTTGTGAATTCAAGCCCTGCATTGTGCTCTGTGTTGACAGCTCAGAACCTGGAGCCTGCTTTGGATTCTGTGTCTCCCTCTCTCTTTGCCCCTCCACTGTTCACACTCTATGTCTCTATTTCTCTTAAAAATAAATAAACATTAATTTTTTTTAAATAAAAAAATAATTTTAAAAAAAAGCCTCTGTTAGGGGGATCATTGTCAAGTAGCATTGTCTAAGCCTGCAAGGAGCCAACTGTGTCTATGTGCTTGCATGCCAGTAACGACCCTGCCTACTGTCTTTGCAGCTTTACTAACATTACTTTGGGAATGGTCAAGAAAAGAGAGATGGGTCATCTTTCAGATTTAGAAATGAGTTAAAGTAGGGTCACTGTGGTCACTGCCCATGTATTGCACAGGCTATTAGATGAATGTGCAGCAGAAACTTGGAGTTTGGAGTGGAGGTCTACCAACCCATTCCAGCTTGTTTTCCCAAACTGGTTGGGAAACCAAATCAATAAGTGTAAATTAGGCCCATTCTTGGCAAACTAGAATCACAGTTACCCTACTAATTATTTTAATAATTGTGTTTACTGAGTATCCATTAAGTATCAGCTGTTCTGTTCAGGTATTTGTTCCCTCTAATTGTTTAAATCTATGCTGGAAAATCTCCTGATATACATATTTGTAGTTAAAATGGGTTAATGAACTATTTTAAGGTATTAAGCTGGTATTTGAAGTACGAGTTTCTGAATTATGACCCAAACCACACGTGTACAGTGGAGAATACACAGGAAATGGCCAGTAGTAATTAAGAAACACATAGTTTATGACTAAAAGCCAAGGTGGACATTTTCTTCTCCCTAAACTCAAACCAAATTACACTGACAGATGATTCTAAAACATGCTTGATAGTACCAGAGTCTGAGTAAAAAAAAAAAAAAAAAAAAAAAAAAAGAGGGAAATTTTCCATTTTTAGAACATAAGGAAATGATTTTTCTGGGACATTAATTTTTCCTAGGTTACATGGTCACATGGTCAGAAATTATCAGAGATTGGAATCAGTTTTATCTTTTTATCCGAATCAAAACACTCTTTTTTGTAATACTGTACTCCAAGCCTAGCTATATCTTGCTTATCTCGTTTCAGAAAAAGAAATCTAGAACTAGAAGCACCCTAACATCTTGAAGCTATCCCTTGCCCACATAAAGGATTGGGATTTCTCAGCCTCTCAAGGCTTCCGTTCTCAGCTAAACATCTTGAGAACTCTTTGGGGAATTCTCAGTCTCAGAAGAAGCCCCTGAGCTTCTCCTCTAGGGAGAAGCTTCTGGACTCTTCAAAAAAGCCCCTGTGTTTTAAGCAGAGAGTATTCTCGTAGCTGTTAGCACTCACCCTGAGTTCTGCCTGGTGTCTCCAGCTGTTGGTACACTCCAGTGTATATTGCCAGAAGATCTGCAAATGGTCACCAACACAAATGCTAAACATCCTGAACAGCTTGTGTACAATTATATGAGGAATTAGAGGGAGTGAGAATATCATTGAAATTGCCGTTCAGCCCATCTCTGCTGTTCTCTGCCATAGACCCTAGGATGACATCTCTGTAATGCTAATAAATTAGAGTTGAAGGGAGGGTCAAGGATGTATGCATAGTCTAGTGGAGGAACCAGCTGACAGTTCTTCCATCCATTAATCTGGAGGTGAGTGACTTGGAGAAGAAAATGTAGTCACTGCACTAAAAGTTCTGTTTAATCCCATCTCATCTGTTTTTTCCAACCGTTCACTTAGGCATTCATTCAACAAACTTTATTAAGTTCCAAATCTGTACCAGGATTCGAAGTCTGTAGTCAGTCTTATAGCAATTCTATTTCTCTAGTGCTAGTTAGGGCTTTCATAATTTTTTTCCTCCCATACCTGGCACACTTGCCTCTTACCTGTACTCAAAATATAATATGCAAGTAATATATCTGGAAGGAAAGATAATAGCAGGGTGGTTTATGACAGATGCAACTTCTCACTAAGCAGCAGAATGATCCTTCCCTGCCCGGAGATACAGGAGTGAAATAAATCACCTCTAAACGTTTCTTCTCTTTCACAAACTCTGAAATGGCTGGACGAAAATGGATGGACACCAGCTTCACCGTGAGTCTGCTGGCTAAAAAGCTGCACATATATTTAAACTCTTGTTTGAGTCTCCCCTTAAATGATGGGAAATTTTCCCTTTTTTATCATTCCTTTTTAAAAACTATATTGCCATTTTCTGTCTTTTTAAATTTTTGAAAAATGTTTATTTATTTTTGAGAGAGAGACAGAGCGTGAGCAGGGGACAGGCAGAAAAAGAGGGAGACGTAGAAACCGAAGCAGGCTCCAGGCTCTGAGCTGTCAGCACAGAGCCTGACACAGGGCTCGAACCCACGAACCGTGAAATCATGACCTGAGCCAAAGTCTGGCACATAACCGACTGAGCCACCCAGGCACCCTGCCATTTTCTGCCTTGATATCAGAGTGAGAGTGCCTTGTCCTCATGTGTCACCCACAGCATGCTCTGCAAATGCTGTGATAGTCCCTTTTCCTTCACAGCTCGTTACTTTCCATCTCCACTTCTTTCCTCCATTCGCATTACTTCCCCACTTTTCCTTCAGAATCAAAAAATAAGAGGGGTTTTATTATCACATTAATTATTGCATCATGATCTTACTATTACTTGCTTTGATTTGAAGCATGAATAGTGAAAGCTGGGTAAGAACTTTTCTTCTTTCTTTATTTTCACCCCTCCAATGTCCCTCCATCTTAAAAGCCTTTTGAAAGAGGACCAATAAAAGCCTTTTGAAAGAGGACCCTGAACTCCCCATCTCCCCTCCTCAAAATATCCTGACATCTTCACTCATTCTGTAGATTTTGTCTTAGAGGAAAACTACAAATTATATACACTTTTTACTTATTCCTTTCCACCTACTGATAATTTCTCCAATCTATTGAAATATTTTCTAAAAAAAAAAGAAAGAAAAAAAACAAAAGACAAATGACGATGACCTCACTATCACAAGTGCAATGCCTTTTTAGAAACCCTCATCCTACTTTATCTCTTTTTTGTAGCCACAGTGGTGAGATGACTTTAGTATTATAATACACTACTATTTTCTACCTGTTTCCCTGAGTCTCCATTCTCTGTCTCTTTTAGCTGTTTTAAGCTTTTATATACATAGAATCCATTATTGTGCGGCTTGAAATAAATGTAACTGAATAAAAGTTCTGAAGAAAGATGTTAAATAGAGCCCAGTTCAGGTATTATAGAGACAGATCTATACCTGTGTGGCATATTGATCCAAACCCCAAAGGCATAGCTTACTCAGAAAGCCTGAAGATTTAGTTTCCTTATTGTAAGCTAAAGATTAGAGGCTTTTCTTGACCATTTTAGGTTTCTCTTCATCATTTCTGTTTCATATCTGATGCCTACCTCCTCTGCATCCTCATCTCTACACCTGGCCCCAGCTTAACTGCCCTGATGTTGGAAACTTACGTCTCTTTTCATCCTCTCAGAACTAAGCCCTAATGTACCCTTTTCTAGAATTATTTGCTTTCTGAAGATCCTGCTTCTTCTCAAACATTTTTCAGTTCCAGATTTCAGATTCGCACAGCACAATTTGCATCCTTGGTCACCAAAGACTTTTATGTAGATTCAGGAAAGGCATCACTCTGGTCACAAGTTAGAAGTTCAAGGATTTCAACAAGCATTTGGGCAGTGCTTGTCTGCATTCCCTTGCAAGCTAGGCATTGTGGAATAAAGCACAATCCCCAGCCAAATTCAAAATACATTTGAAGGCATATGATACGCACTTGATCCTAGTACACAATTATGCAAAATGGTATATAGTGCCAATTCCTCATAGATATGATACAGATTCTGAACACTTTAGTGATTAAATTAAAGATATTTTTCATGGAGTAACATATGAAAAGGTGCCATCTGAAGTGACCTCGTTAACCCACTGAGAGTCCAGCACTGACAGATATACCACCATACAGCTGAACCATATAGCATTCATAGACTATAGAAATCCCTGTAAAAGTCCCCATCCTAGACCTTCCAGAAAAGCCTTATAGATCAAATCTCTCAATTCTTTCTTTTCTTTCTCATTTCATCTGCAGAACTTCCTGTCTCACTGGTCCTAGGATGCTCAGGTGAGTGAGAATTCAGTTCTGTCACTCTCCAGGAATCCCGTTCTAGATTGCAGGTTGGTGAATCCAAGACCATAAAGCCATGACGATCTCTTACAATGGCAGCCTCCAAAAAGCCACTTTCTTCCTAACAGGCTTCCAAGGTCTGGAAGCTCTCCATGGCTGGATCTCTATTCCCTTCTGCTCCATCTACTTGACAGTTATTGTAGGAAACCTTACCATCCTCCACCTCATCCATACCGATGTCACCCTCCATGAACCCATGTACTATTTCTTGGCCATGCTGGCCCTGACAGACTTGGGCCTTTGCCTATCTACACTGCCCACTGTGTTGGGCATCTTCTGGTTTGATGTCAGAGAGATTACCATCCCCGCCTGCTTCACTCAGCTCTTCTTCATCCATACCTTGTCACTGGTAGAGTCTTCAGTTCTATTGTCCATGTCCATTGACCGCTATGTGGCCATTTGCAATCCATTGCGTTACTCCATGGTCTTGACACCTGCACGTATCATCAAGATGGGGCTGAGCTCAATTCTTAGAAGTGCCCTGCTCATCCTGCCCCTGCCATTCCTCCTTAAACGCTTCCAGTACTGCCGCTCCCATGTGCTGGCCCATGCTTATTGTCTGCACCTAGAGATCATGAAGTTGGCCTGCTCTAGCATCATTGTCAATCACATATATGGGCTCTTTGTTGTGGCCTGCACTGTTGGTGTGGATTCACTGCTCATCTTCCTCTCCTATGCCCTCATCCTCCGCACTGTGCTAAGCATTGCCTCCCGCCAGGAGCGACTTCAAGCCCTCAACACCTGCGTCTCTCATATCTGTGCTGTGCTACTCTTCTACATCCCCATGATTGGCTTGTCTCTCGTGCACCGCTTTGGTGAACATCTGCCCCGTATTGTACACCTCCTCATGTCTTACGTGTATCTGCTGGTCCCACCTCTCATGAACCCCATTGTCTACAGTATGAAGACCAAGCAAATCCGTATCCGCATTGCTAAGAAGCTTGAGATTGTAAAATCCCTTAAGTGTTTTCGATAGGATTAGGTTAGGATGAAGAGAGGGAGCTTTGGGGCATGAAGCCTATTGATATTTTTGGTTTTCAGGGAATCTGTAGCAGATTACCTCCTTAAGCAGCTTCTAGAAACTTTCTGGTGATTCTAGCTGGTACCCCGGCTGACTCTCCAGAAAGCCAACAGTAACCCCCATAGGCATTCTTGGAAAATGTCATCAGTCTTCCAGCAAGTAGTTCTCCACCAATCAGCCTCATCCTAATTGTGGACCAGCTTTGGCCCAGAACAACTTAGTGAACTTTGTCATTCAGTGAGCTTCACTCACATGTTGGTGGACAACATCCAAATGCCAGCCTTGGGAAAGATTCTTCTCTTGAAATCTTGCTTCCTTCTTAGAGACTCTCCCTCAGCCCTAGAGTATCCTCTATGGTTCTTTCTTTCTTACTCTTAGTTGATTCCCTGTTACTATAATCTCTTGTTAACAAATGTTTATATTAAACTTTTCTGTTAAATTATTCTGTGGTTTCTTTCTTCTGACTGGACCCTAACTAACACACCACTCAGAGTACGTTCTTTGTTTTATCATACCTACCCCACATTTTGGTCTAGTACCTTAAAGGAACCAGTTAACATCTAGAAACTGTGACTTGCCAAGTGAGTCCTATTTCTGTATGAAAGTCACACTCTCTGGGTTTCAGATTCATCACTTCCATCCCTCAGCCAGTTGAAGTTGAAGATTTTCTGCAAAGTCTTCCAGAGGCTTCACGCCGCCCTTGGACTAGCATCTATTGAAGAGTTCCTACAAAACTAAGTTTCAGAAGGCAGCAGGAGAGCAACTTAAAACTGAAGTTGATTTAAAAAAAAGTAATAACATCTCGTGTTGATACCTGGGTGTGTGTCCAAAATTCTGTGAAAGGACATAGGACAGTTGAGGATCTGGGAGCATTCTCTAATACGTATACATTTTAATTTCAAAGTAAATAAAACACCTGTATTTCCTCCCTACCTCCAATCTTACTGATTTCTTACAGAAATCTTACAGATAATCTTACTGATTATCTGGGAAATATGATAAAAAATAATAGTGACAATTGCGGCAATAACACCCAATAATTATTGAACATTTACTATATACTATAGAATGTTTAAAAGCACTTACATGCAATATCCAATTTGACTTTCCTTTGGAAATTAAGATTACAGAGTCAAATTTTTAAAATAAGATTTTTTTTAATTTTAAAAACTTACTATAGTAAGGTATTCTCCAGGTAGCAGCTAGCTGACTGTTATATGCTGATTATTTGATTATTGATACATCAAAATTATGAGCTTTTTTTAATGCAGAACTATAACCTAGGATCCATCCCAAGAATTGCCTTCTGTTTATTTGTGAAGAATGGCCTCCCAAACACTTCAATAGTGTAGAAAAGACCGCAGTAGGAGTGAAAAAGGTATGCCTACTTCAGGAATGTTAATTGAAAAGCATCCTTATAAGACACATTTTTAAATGGTCATGATGTTTATGTACTTACTACAGTACTGAATATCAATCATTTTGTTGAAATTTTAATTTCTCAAACTATTTTCATTTAGTGCTATATTACCATTCAAGATAGCAAGTTCTCATATAATTCTTTTAGATAGGAAGTTCAATGAGGTAAGTTACTATAACCAACATCATGTGTAATAAACGGAAAGCCCCAAACCACATTAAGGTCTGTTGGATCTCAAAACATAAACTTTTGGCATTGTGCTGTTGAGACTTTTTTGAACTCTAGTTTTCCCACTATACTAACACTTTAGATTAATGCCTCAGTGGCGACAAAGGAAAAAAAAAAAGTAGATCTAAAACAGCATGGGATATTCCTGGGAAATATACATTTTAGGTGTTAGGTGAATATGGATGGGCATCAAATTTACTCACACAACTAGGGTGTGCAGTGGGAAAGATGTTACTTATTTTATTTCTAATCATCTTTCTTATTCATAAATATCTACCAACTAATTATCACAGGAAAAATGCAATAAAAACTATTTTAAAACCATACTTAAATTAAAAGAAAAACACTAGTTTTTGCATCAGTTTGTCTAAATTCAATCCAATAATATTCTTTTAAGGTCCTTTCAGTTTCTCCTAGCTGGTGTCTCCTCAAGGCAGCATCTTTACCTACAAGTTATTCCCTTCATTCTGCCCCTACCTTGTTTCTTTTCCTATTCTTTTCTGTGATAGGAGATATGAGTTTTTATTTCTTTTGTCTCTCCCCATATCATGTCCTGTTTTTCCCCTCACAGAGCTGAATAGTTAAGATTTAAAGCATGTAGGATATCTTCCCTGTAATAAACTGTTCAAAGATTAATTCCCTCTCTCTCTCTCTCTCTCTCACTCTCTCTCTCTCTCTCTCTCTTCCTCCCTCCCTCCCTCTGTTTCTCTTCACAAAATCTGAGATTCAGACCTATTTTCTTCCAAAACATATCTAACACTATCTCTCTCTTCTCAGTGCTTGGACTCAGAGATGGTAAATAAATATTGCTTGTGTATTTTTGTGGGGGAGTGTGTGAGGAGGTATTATTTATGTTATAAAACATTTCTTAAATAAGTGAAAAAGTGGGTGATAGGATGCATGGATAAACAGATGCTATTGGCTGAATTGTGCGCCCTCCCCCAATTTATACTGAAGTCCTAACCCCCAGTTCCTCAGAATGTGACTGTATTTGGAGGTAAAGGCCTTTAGGAGATAGTGACATTAAAACAAGGCATTTAAGGTTCGCCCTAACCCAATATGACTCATGTCCTTATAAGAAGAGCAAGAGACATCAAGGATACTCATGCACAGAGGAGAGGCCATATGAGGACACACAGAAGATGGCCATCTGCAAGCAAAGGAGAGAGGCCTCAGAAGAAACCGAACCTGTCAACACTTTGATCTTGGGCTCTGCTGGCCTCCAGAACTGTGAAAAAATAAATTTCTATTGTTAAAGCCACCCAGTCTGTGGCATTTTGTATTGGTGGCCCCAGAAAATTCATATAAAACGTAACTGTGTTTTGAAATGGATTCCAGGTTAAAAGTGATACATTTTTTTATTATAGAGGGAATAGAATATTCTGGAATCAGAGCTGAAAACAAATCATAAAGACAAGGATATATAAGAATTCTTAGACCTTTGTGGTTGTGACTAGTGTCAGTTTCTGATTCTGCACTACAGGGATGAGGCCCAGAAATATGCATTTTAATAAGCATTACAGGTGGTTCTGATCCTGATTATCGGGGGACTCTGATTTGAGAAATACTGCTACATAACAGTCAGATGTGTCTACAATGTGTTTGACCAAAGATTAATGGAATGAAGCCACAAGAGGAAGCCCAGCACATTCCAAGGGGGCCCATCAGGCCAATGAATTGGAATAAACCTCTTATGGTTGGTGTGGGGATCTGGGACATTCCTTAATATTTATACCTTTGTATTCTCAAAGTAGAGTCAATAAGCTGGATACTAATTATGTAGGTAATGAAAACACTGAAATGGCCTTCCTTTCCTCTTTCTAAAATATCTTTCCCATCAGCTTTTAAAGTTCAAAATGGATGATTAATTCTTCATATCTCTGTATTGACATATGAAACTCCTTGGTTTACCTATGCTTTTCAGGGGCTCATGTTGCCCAAAAGGTACAAAAATGAATTCCTTTCTGAAGGTAGCTCCTTAACGTCTAGAAACAAAGGGCTGAATTCTATGTCTGTGTGGATCAGAGACAGGAAGAGGAGATGGAGTACAGACAAGAGTCCCTGAGTATAGACAGGAGTCAGCAGCATATAGGGTTACTTGGGGCACCAAGAATCAACATTATCACCATATTTCCAGGAATGTGGTGCTCCTTTCTTCCCCTTTTGATGGGAGAAGAATTGAACTAAAAATGCCCTTTTAATGTTATATATACCCACCATATACACTGTCACTTCTGATATGCATAACTATATGGTTATGATACATCATATATAAAACATTATCAACAATACCCACTCTGGTTTCCTAAAGTTGTGGAGCTGTTCAAAATATTTCACGATATCTTCAAAAAGAAGCTACAGTGTGTAACATCTCCTGGGATTCCCATTTAGATATCTCACAAAACTATTCCCTTCTTCTCTTTCCCTTATCCTCAGAGTATGAGATAATGAGGTCCAGAAAACCAGTCCTCCTAGGGAATTGATGAAAGATTCTTGAAATGGTCTCAATGGGGACCTCAGGAAGTTTCATAAAAATCAAGGAATTCAACATCCATCCTTCAGTCTCTCCATACCCTCCAGAGTCTCTGGTTTTAACTTTCCTTCTCCCCTGTCACAAGAACTGAAGTCTCTGCACCTAGCCTTGATAGGTAAGTCAGGTGTCTGGTGCTCAGTTGTGAAGCCAAGAAGAGGTCCTAGAAGGCTCAGTCTGAGCTCTGGAGAGGGAGAGGAGAGAAGGGACTTTGAAGCACAAGAAAGGCTGTAGAAGATGCCTGCAGAAGGTGGTGACCATTGCAGTCAGATCTCACTAACTTCATGGGGTCCCACGTCTGGTTTTAGCACTAGCTTAGTAGGGAGACAGCAGCTTTCTCACACCCATTCACTTCATTGACTTCTAGCCCAGAGAGTTGCCTCATAGGTGGCAACATAAGAGTATTACTGAGACCCACAGAGACAGACAAGTTAGGCAAGCGAAACCGAGATGAAAGAATGAGATTAGCTGTAAGTTCAGTCTCTACTCCTTAGCCTCAGACACAAGGTTAGCAGAACCAGGAGTTAATTCCAAGAAGCAGAGACAGAGGGGTAGGAAGTCAAGTGATCCTCTAAAAGAAAAGCTTGTCTATGACATGAAAGGGCATTTTCCTGAGCAACCACAGAGTCTGAGTGATAGAATTAGAAGCAGCCATTGAACTTGTGCAAGTACCTCTAGGAAGTGTTCTCCAAGAACAATTGTGAGCAAGCCATTTGTTAAGTTTACCACTCCCCTCTACACTTGAACTGGTCAAGAACAATGAAATCCTCACCAAATCTGAAAATGGATACTCTGAAGACCTTTAAATAAGAACCCCTTAGAATAGTTACCTTACTAAGATCTCTCTGGCCAACAGGCTAAAGGTGGTCTTTCCCAGGCAGATATCTCTTGGATTCACTATTCTGGATTTTCTTTTATATCCAAGTCTTTTCCTTCAACTTATTCTCATAACACACTCTCTCTCTCTCTCTCTGATTCTTACTCTGCCCTACTTGCTTTAAAATGTGAGGCACAACTCTGAAGAGAGTCTATCTTGAGGTAAAAGAAGGTGGGGAAAAAAGACTTTTGATATTTCCCTCTATTTTTGTCATTCAATCTTCACTCATTTCAGGCTGTCTCAGCTTAAAAAAACTACCCAGCTATATTAAACTAAATGCTTCCAAACTTTCAGAATGCTCCTTGGAGCTCCAGAGATTTCAGTTTGAATTCCAGCTGTCACTGATTGATAGTATGATTTTATGCAGAAGTAAGCAAAGCCAAGCCCCTGCCATTTTTGAGCTCACATTCTAGTGGAATTATTAACTGGGAGTGGGCAGATCACTGCTTTGAAAGTCAGGAGTCTTAAACTGGCATAAGACTTCTGCCCAGTGACTGTCCTCTCATGAACCTTCATTTTTTAATCTAAGGAAGAATAAGTCCTACTGGCATATTGCATTCTATTCTGTGGACTCTCACGGACTCTGCCTTGCAATTGGGGATGTGGCCATGGTTGATGGTGCTTCAGCCTTTTCTCTCACCTAGGTTGATGGAAGTTGAACTCTAGATCTCAGGGAATGCAGGTTACTGACTCACAGGAGAATCAGAGCTTTGATATGGCACTTCAGCAGTCAAGAATAACTTTACAGACAGCCATTCATTCACTTCCCAGTCCTTACTGGAATTCTGTGAGCTGAGTAGCACATGTGAGCTATCTGGATCAAACTAGGCTTCCACGACTGGAAGACCAGAGGAGAAGGTGAGTGAAGGATTAATCTGTGTCTAAGGTTAGCAATTATATGTGGCTGATGAAGATAAGCAAGAGGGAAGAAAAAGAAAGAAAGAAAGAAAGAAAGAAAGAAAGAAAGAAAGAAAGAAAGAAAGAGAAAAAGAAAAGAGAAAGAAAGGCAAAAAATGAAAGAAAGAATGAACAAAATAACAAAAGAAAGAAAGAAAGAAGGAAGGAGGAAGGAAGGAAGGAAAGAAGAAGAAAGAGATTGGAAAAAAGGAAGAGAGAAAGAGAGAGAAGGAGGAGGGAAGGGAGATAGGGAGGAGAGAGGGAGAAAGGAAGGAAGAATGGACAGTGACAAAGGAATAGCAAAGGAAGTAAGGTAAGAGAAAGGAAAGAAAGAGAAGTTGAAAGAAAGCTTAGAACATTAGTGAGAGTTCTGGCAGAAAAGAGGCAGGTGAGGAGTGTTTAATTAAAGATCTCCTCAAAAGAGGTAGGCAAAATTAGTATAACCAACAGGAATAGTGTAGATGCTCAGACCTCTCAGCCTGAAGGAGAAAGGAGAAAAGAATCCAAAGAAAAACATTTTTCTAAAACAATGTGGAAAGAAGGCCAGAGACCAGAAGGAAGTGACCTCTGGAGGAGATGTACACTTCTAGGTCTACTTGATTCTCATGTTGTTTTGTTTTGTTTTGTTTTGTTTTGTTTGTTAGTTTTTGTTGTTGTTGTTTTGGTTTGGTTTGGTTTGGTTTCTAATTTCTTCCCAGGTTCGACCTCTAGCTTTTTTTCTGAATTCATTTCAGGAATTTGGAAGGAATCCAATTTTCCTCTTCCCTCCACACACAATGTCTTTGGGACCCTTGGAAAGCAGCAGCAACATTTCCTCCACCTTTCTGCTGAGTGGCATTCCTGGGCTGGAGCACATGCACATCTGGATCTCCATCCCATTGTGCTTCATTTACCTGGTTTCCATCCTGGGCAACTGTACTATCCTTTTTATCATTAAAACAGAGCCCTCACTCCATGAGCCTATGTACCTTTTCCTGTCCATGCTGGCTGTGACTGACCTGGGTCTGTCTCTTTGCACCCTCCCTACAGTGCTAGGTATCTTTTGGATTGGGGTGAGAGATATTGGTCACGATGCCTGTTTTGCCCAGCTCTTTTTCATTCACTGTTTGTCCTTCCTAGAGTCCTCTGTGCTGCTGTCTATGGCCTTTGACCGCTTTGTGGCCATTTGTCGCCCCTTGCACTATGCTTCCATTCTCACCAACACAGTCATTGGCAGGATTGGCCTGGTTTCCCTGGGTCGCAGTGTAGCACTCATTTTCCCATTGCCTTTTATGCTCAAAAGATTCTCCTATTGTGGCTCTGCACTTCTCTCACATTCCTATTGTCTCCATCAAGAAGTAATGAAATTGGCCTGTGCAGACATTAAAGCCAACAGCATCTATGGCATGTTTGTCATTGTTTCAACAGTGGGTGTAGACTCACTGCTCATTCTCTTCTCCTATGCCCTGATCCTACATACTGTGCTGTCTATTGCATCCAGGGCTGAGAGATTCAAAGCTCTCAACACCTGTGTTTCCCATATATGTGCTGTGCTTCTCTTCTACACTCCCATGATTGGTTTGTCCATCATCCACCGGTTTGGGAACAAGGCACCTCATCTTGTCCAAGTGATCATGGGCTTTGTGTACCTTCTAGCCCCTCCCCTGATGAACCCCATAGTCTATAGTGTGAAGACCAAACAGATCCGAGATCGTGTGGCCCATGCCTTTTGTTGTTAGCTGGGTCTAGTCTTAGAGGCACTATTTCCTTCAGTATACCCTTATTCCTCTAGCCTTTATAATATCTAATGTGTATGAAGTGGAGGAGACAATTATTTATTTACTCAACAAATAAACACAGAAATGATCAAGAAGTCACAGCTCTTACAGAACTATCATTCTGGTGGGGGGAAAACACAATGCAGTATGACATGGCAGATTGTATTTTACAAAAATGGCCACAGAGGTATTTCTAATCCTACATTCTCTTCCAGAAATTTGTCATTCCCCCATCAAGAGAGACAGTCTGTCTTTTTTCTTCCCCTCGTAACAGGGTAGGACTTTGTAACAGGTTCAATGAATTGAATGTTGTGGAAGTGATCTTGCAAGACTCTCGAGGCTAGGTCATAAAAGATTATATGTTTTTCATTGGTATATACTTCCCCACACTCATTCTTTCTCCCTCTTTTTTTCCCCTATTTATATATCCACCCCTATCTCACTCAATGCTTGCTTTTTGAACACAGCCACCATACTGAGAAGCTGAGACCACATGGAGAAGCCACATATATATGTCCCAGACCAAGCTAAAGTCTAAGCCTTAGCTGGAAATTTATCAACTACTAGTGAGTGAACAAATCTTCATATTATTCCAACCCCTATTTTTCCTGCATTTCCAGGTGATATCCAATAAAATAATCAATTGAACCCAGCCCAAGCTGCAGATTTGCAAGCTAAATAACTGTTTGTTTATTTGTTTGTTTGTTCATTAAGACACTAAATATGGGGGTGGTTTATTATACAGCCATATGTTAACTGTGTTGCTCAAAGTAAAAAAAGAAGTTAATATAGAAGCAAAAAGAGAAATATCTTCTTCCAGGTGGGACAACAGAGTGTCAAGAAAGATTTCCTTGAGTTGATACAGTAGCCAGCCTGACAGGACATATAAGAGTTAGGCAGTCAAACCGGAAAATTATGGTCTAATCTGAAGGAACGGTATGTGCAAAGCTGAGGCAGAGGTGAGAGAGAGAACAATATATCCAGAGAAATATCTGAAGTTGTTTTTGTTGTCATTGTTCCTAGCAAGTCAGGAAAAAGTAGAGAAAATTAGGGTGGAAGCAGGGGAAGTGACAAGTAGAAAAAAATTGAGGGATTGAAGATATTGGAAAGGTCAGTGAACCAAAAAGAAATAATTCCTTATACCCTCTTATCTGTCCATTACAATTTTGCCACCACATTGACCTAGAAAAAGAAATTATCTTTTAAGACCTAAATGTGAGACCTGAAACCATAAAAATCCTAGAAGAGAGCACAGGCAATAATTTCTCTGACATCAACCATAGCAACGTTTTTCTAGATATGTCTCCTGAGGCAAAAGAAATAAAAACAAAAATACACTATTGGGACTATATCAAAATAAAAAGATTGTGCACAGCAGAGAAAGCAATCAACAAAACTAAAAGACACCCTATGGAATGGGAGAAGATATTTGCAAATGACACATATGATAAAGGGTTAGTATCCAAAATATATAAAGAACTGATACAAATCAACAGCCAAAACCCAAATAATCTAGTTAAAAATGGGCAGAAGACATGAATAGACATTTCTCCAAAGAAGACGTACAGATGGCCACAGACACATGAAAAGATGCTCAACATCAGGAAAATACAAATCAAAATTATAACAAGATATCATCTCACACCTGTTGGAATATTTAAAATAAAAAACACAAGGTGGCTCCTGGGTGGCTTAGTTGGTTGGTCACCCAACTCCTGATTTTGGCTCAGGTCATGATCCCAAGGTCATGGGATCAAGCTCCACATTGGGCTCTGCACTGAGCATGGAGCCTTCTTGGGATGCTCTCTCTCTCCCTTTACCCCTCTCCCTTGTTCTCACTCTCTCTAAAATAAAAATAATAATAATAAGTGAATAAAAAACACCAAAAACTATAAGTGCTGGCAAGGTTGTGAAGAAATAAGAACTCTCTTACACTGCTGGTGGGAATTCAAACTGGTGTAGCCACTTTGTAAAAGAGTATCGAGGTTCCTCAAAAAGTTAAAAGGAAACTACCCTATGATCCAGTAATCACACTACTAGGTATTTACCCAAAAAAGACAAAAGCACTAATTCAAAGGGATACATGCACCCCTGTGTTTATAGCAGCATTATTTACAACAGTCATATTATGGAAACAGCCCAAGTGCCCATCAATAGACAAATGGATAAAGATGTAGGATACATATATATACATATACAATGGAATATTATTCAGCCATAAAAAAGAATGAAATCCTGTCATTTGCAACAACATGAATGGAGCTAGAGTGTATAATGCTAAGCAAAATAGGTCAGAGAAAGACAAATTCCATATGATTTCATTCACAGGCAGAATTTAAGAAATAAAACAAAAGAACAAAGGGGGAAAAAAGAAGAGAGACAAACCAAGAAACAGACTCTTAATTACACAGAACAAATATGGTTACCAGAGGGAAGGTGGTTGGGGGGCGGTGGGTGAAACAGGTGAAGAGGATTAAGAGGACAGTTATCATGATGAGCACTGAGTAATGTATTGAATTGCTGAATCACTATATTGTACACTTGAAACTAATACAACACTCTATGTCAACTATATTGGCATTAAAATTAAAAACTTAATTAAAATTATCTTTTGAGTAATGTATGTCAATATAGTATTATTAATTTTGTCTTTGAGGTATCTGTGAGGAAAGCAGGCCAGGTTAAAATGCTGCTAAGGAAGGTTTTGAGCATCTGGAGGAAAGATTGAGGGGGTCATGTTTCTGCACAGTGCAGGGTCAAGAAGGGGAGTGGCAAAGGGCCAAAGACAAAACCTCTACTACAAGGTTTATGTGGAGTCAGTTCTCATTTGAGGTTGGACTTATCTGAGGCTACCTAGCATATCTGACATTTAACTCTTGACACGTTATGCCTTCTCCCACCAGTGCCTCATTCTGTCTGACATGAGAAAGCTGTTTCTTCAGTGATAAGGTATATGTGAACTTTGGGTGTTACATGTGGAAGATCCAAAGGTACTTATGCAAAACAAATAGAATAAAATAGAGGACGTGTGTGAGTGTCTTGGGTGTCTGCGTACATGCAAAACTTCAGGAAAACCATACAGCCACAGCAAATTCCAAAGCATGCATACAGCTCTACAGCTGGAATCTGTATCTATGCTGTGTACTTGCAATTTTAGTCCTCATATGGGAGTCATGTTTTCTTACATCTTATAGCAAATTTAAAAGTTTTTGTGATACATTAGAAAGTATACTACACTTGGAGTCAGGTTTAGAAAGTTCTACGTTCTGTGTGACTTAGGAAAATTATTTTCCTTATATGAGCTCAATTTTCAATTAAAATGAATCTAACAGTAACGATGCCTAACCCAAAAGGATCTCTACACAATTTAAATATATGATATATATGAAAGTTTCAAATAAAATTATTAGCATGTTTTTCAGCTCACAATAAACTTTAGTTACTTTCATTCTTTTTTTTAAATTTTTTAATGTTTATTTTTGAGAGAGAGACAATGTGAGCCAGGGAGGGGCAGAGAGAGGGAGACATAGAATCCAAAGACTCCAGGCTCTGAGCTGCCAGCACAGAGCCTGATGCAGGGTTCAAAGCCTCGAACCACGAGATCATGACCTGAGCCGAACACAGTAAAATATATCATGGAAAATTTGTTATAAGGAAAAGAGGGAGCCCTGGAATGGCCCTGAGGGGATGGAGAACCATGGATAATATTCCAGAGGGGCTGACTTAGCTGTCTTAAAGAACAAGCAGAAGTTAGATGGGCCAAAATTGTGTGGGTGGAGGAGTATTCCCCCATTCCATAAATAACATTGAATTTGCTATTTTCCAGGCATAGTTTCCACTTTAGGAAGCTAGTAGACAAAACAACAAAAGACTATGCTTTTAACTTACATTTTGGTGGGAGAGACAGACAATAGAAAAGTAAGTGATTAATTATTTAAGACAGTGCTAAATGTCCAGATAGTCTGTGGGCAGGGAAGACCTTTACAATAAGGAATTTTCAAAAAAAATTAAAGGAAGGGGATTATATTTTATATTTATATAAATGTGGACTTATTTCTAGAGCATGTATTGTAAGTCCTGAAGGGTGAATGGGGCAATAGCTGAAACATCAGCAATGTTCTGGTCTCAAGACTGTCAAACCCAATAGCATTATGAGATGCAGAGCCCCGTGATCTCCCAGAGGACAGTTAAAATACAGCACCTGCTGTAACTCCCTGACATTCCTTAAAACCACACACACTCCCTTTATGCCTTCACGTAAAACCAGATGTATGTTTGGTTAATGTCTAAGGCCCTTTGTGCTCCCTCTCATGCTTTGAGGCTCTTTGATGTTTATACCTAATAAAACATAAAATAAAGACTGTGTGCAGACCCCAGCTGCTGCTGTTCTCTCACAGAGGCAGGCTGCATGTCCACTCAGTCTGGTGTCTGAGAACCTTTTCTTCAGTGCACAGCCACACATAAAATTTATTAAAATGTTTATATTTATATTTAAATACAAAAAGGCAGAGAATTTTAAAGGGTCTACGATGGAAATAAATTAGAGTAGTCTAAGAATAGCAAAAGGACCAGTGTGCCTAGAGCTATGTGAGCAAGAAACTACACTAGCTGTTGGAATTAGCAAGTAATTGATATTAAAGACAGAAGAGAGGACAGCTAAACAAAGCTGATATTTCAAGGTCACTGTCAGAAGTTCTCGTTGATATAGGAAGTAAAAACATAACTGACCAGCCATGACCATGAGAAGAGGTTAGCAATGGTCTGAGGAACTGGGGATCAAGCATTTTGTATCCAAGGCCATAACTGCTAAACTTTGCAGTGAATCTAACCCAGACCTGGTAGGAACAGGGAGGAGAAGAAATGCACCTTCCTTTGAAAATCTTGAGGCCCAAACTTCTCTGATAACGAGGCAGTAATTGTAGCAGGCCCTGGGGCTGCCATCAAGCATGGATGACAGCCTTTATGCATCAAGTGTAGAACCAACCTTATTCATTCATTCATTCATTCATTCATTCATTCATTCATTATTTAATACTTAATGATTGACTTTTTTGAAAGTTACTGGGAATAAATTGGTGAACAAGGCATATCTTCCACCTTAAAGGAGTTTATAGTCTGGTGGAGATACCTGAAATAGTTTAGGATGATCTACAAATTAAGTCCTGAAGTTCAGGTTGAAGTTATCCAGTTGGAAATGAGGAAAAACAGCTTACTACATAAAGCGAGTATTTTGTGAAAAAGCCAAGAGATGACAAAAAGCGTGATTTGTTGAGAAACTATAAATAATTCCTTTGAAGATCTATTCAAGTGATAGAGCAGGAGGAGGAGTCTATCTTGAGATGCAGGCTGGAATACACAGGGATCAGAACTTAATGACTGCAGGTTTACTAGTTCATGCACCCAGTATCCCCTGAGCAGCTACTCTATACCAGACTGTGAACAGAACAGACAAAAACACTGCCCTCTAGAGTCTTAGATTTTACTAGGTGTGGGCAAACAATAAACATGAGAAATAAATAAAAGACATAGTAATGTTAGATGGTGAAAAGTGCTGTGGAGAAAAATTAAAGTAGGAAAGGGGTAAAGGCTATATTCAGAAAGGTTGTCACTGTTGACTGTATTTGATGGTCAAGAAAAGCCTCACTGAGAAGTGATATTTTAAGAATGTGAGGAAGTAGCACATGGACATCTTTGGGAAAAGGATTCAAATTATAAAGAAGAGCATGTAAAAAATGCTGCAGTAAACACAGAGGTACATATATCTTTCTGAATTAGTCTTCTCATTTTATTTGGGTAAATACCCAGTAGTGGAATTATTGAATCATATGGTATTTCTATTTCTAATTTTTTGAGGAAACTCCATACTATTTTCCACAGTAGTCAAGATATAGATGCAACCCAAGCATTCATCAATAGGTGAATGGATAAAAAAGATGTGGTAAATATTTGAATATTATTCAGTCACAAAAAAGAGTAAGTTGTGTCATCTGCAATGACATGGATGAACTTAGAGAGTATTATGCTAAATGAAATAAGTCAGACAGAGAAAGACAAATACCAGATGATTTCATTTATATGTGGAATCTAAAAAACAAAATAAATGAGTAAACAGACAGATAAAAAGCAGAATCAGACCTATAGATACAGAAAACAAATTAATAATTGCCAGAGGAGACAGGGCAGAGTGATGGGAAAAAAGCATGGAGGGAAGTGGGAGACACAAGCTTTCAATTACAGAATAAATAAATAACAGGAATAAGAGTACAGCATAAGGAATATAGTCAATGATATTATAATAGCATTGTGTGGTGAGAGATGGTAGCTACACTTGTGGTGAGTGCAGCACAATATATAAACTTGTTGGATCACTATGTTGTACACCTGAAATTAACATTGTGTGTTGGGGCACCTGGGTGGCTCAGTCGCTTAAGCATCCAACTTCGGTTCAGGTCATGATCTCACCGTTTGTGAGTTTGAGCCCCATGTCGGGCTCTGTGGTGACAGCTCAGAGCCTGCAGCCTGCTTGGAATTCTGTGTGTGTCTCTCTATCCCTCCTCTGCTCATGCTCTGTCTCCCTCTCTCTCAAAAATAAATAAACATTAAATTTTTTAAAAAACTTAAAAAAACACATTGTGTGTCAACTATCCTCAAATTTCTTTTTTTAATTGGCAAAAAAAAAAAGGCTCAGAGAGCAAGACTGGACAGTAGGAGAAGAGTTAGAAGAGACACACTAACTCAGGTAGGAGATAATATTATTAGACGTGAGGTAGTACCAATAGAGATGGAGACATGTGGACAAATTTGGAACATATTTAGAAGGTACAGTTGATAGGATGTTTTCAGTTTTGGATAAAGAACACTGTGAGAAAGGAGAGGCCTAGAAATCTAATTTGGAGCAATCGTATATACAGTTAGGGAAAACTATACAATGGGTATCAACTTTCTTGGCAAATATTATGTACACAAGACAGTATTAACTATAGTCACCATGGCATATACTAGATCTCTGGAGAGTACAAAGGTTCAGTTATATGGGATGAATAAGCTCTGGAGAACTAATGCTACTCTTCTCACTAAATTATTTCAGTTTAGTTTTATTCTTTTATTTTTAAAACATGTGTTATTTATGTTAATATGCAATGGGCTTATTGTTATTTTATTTTATTTTTTTTTAAATTTTAATGTTTATTTTTGAGAAAGAGGGAGACAGAGCGCAAGTGGGAGAGGGGCAGAGAGAGAAGGAGACGCAGAATCCGAAGCAGGCTCCAGGCTCTGAGCTGTCAGCACAGAGCATGATGTGGGGCTCGAACTCACTAACCACGAGATCATGACTTGAGCCGAAGTTGCACACTTAACTAACAGCCACCCACGTACCCCTTATTATTGTTATTTTAATGAATTAATACGTAAGTAACATGACCCAGTTTTAATCTCTAATATGGTAAATATCAATAGAAATAATGCCCCATAAATAAATGATCTGTGGGGTTCTCAATAATTGTTAAAGAGTTTAAAGGAATCTTAAGGCCAAAATATTTCAGAATTGCTCTAACAGATGTTTCTTTTATTATGATATAAAAATAATGAAGTAATAAAAGAATACAATCTCCTCTATATCTTATTAACAAAAGTCACTTCTTGGTATTTTGAAGTTTTCCAGAAAGGAGTAGATCTTTCCCTGGAAATTCACATATATATTATAGAAGTTTTATTAAGCACTAATTTCAGACACCAAGAATGACCATGTACATTATTTCATTCTGTGATGTCTTTTTCATAACACATATGGAATGTGTATACTTTCTATGCATCTGGTATTGTTTTATACAAGGCATAGACCCTCTTCATTTTCTCATATGTCGATAGTATGGATTTGACAGTGAGACCTCCTAGGCAAAGAGAAAAACAAATGCAGAGACTCTCAAAGATACCAGACTCCCCAGTCTAATAGAATTGAAACTGAACTTTTATCTCTATTTCTTGACATATTTACTTAGATAAATGCAATAGCTTAATGTCTGTTCTTCTTGTCTCTCTCTCTCTTCCTGCTACTGTTTTTTAAATGCAAATCTGCTTACCATTCTGCTTATAACCTCAACAACTTCTCTTATTAGAAAAATTAATACTATTTTATGAAGCCTATGGATTTTGCCTTTACTTATTTACCAGACACTGTACATTATATTTTCCTCCCTCTGTATTCCACTAAAGAAATGGATGTAGGGATGAAGAATATAGCAGATTTGTAGAACTGAGATAAGTCCCAGATAGTGGTAGCAGAAAGAATAAAAAGTGTGGCAGAAGACTAGACTGTGAGTTAGGCATAGAGTTAGCTGAGAAGGTATACACAGGCCAAACCAAAGAATAGAAATTGTATCTTTAGAGTAAAGGGAAACCAATGAAGAATTTACCCAGGGAAGTAACATAATCATATTTGCATTTTAAGATACTCAGCAGGGCTATGATATAAAGAATGCATTAGGGAAGGGTTGATAAAGGAAAAGCAAGTAAGAAGTGTTGCAGAAGTCCAAGTAAGAAATCATCGAGCACCATGGTACAACTGGCAAGAAGAGTGAATAGTATCAGGAGATATATAGAAGAAAGAAATTTCATGACTTGGAGTTTTCATGATTTGGTATTTATTGTGTGTGTGGTTTTAACAATAGTCAGGAAGGAATGAAGATCACTTCCTGGTTTGACTTCTGAAGAATCAAGTGTACGAGAGTTCTATTTAATGAGATAAAGAATACTTTATAAGGAACAGGCTTAAAGGGAGGAATTAATTAATTGCATTTTGAAGATATTGAGCTCCAGTTGCCTATGTAACACAGAGAGTGTATAGTGGTTAAGAACTCAAGCTCAGGAATAGGTCAGCCTGAGATGAATCCAGATTATATTCAGATTACTAGCTATGTATCCAGAAAAGTTTTTGTTGTTGTTTTTTTTACCGCTATAAGCTCCTACTTTCTCATCTGTCAAACAGGGATAAATAATACCTCCTAATGGGTTAATAGAGGAATAAATGTAATAAGGTACCATATATTATGTAAAGCATTTGGTACAATATATGGCACTTAGTAAATGGTTAATAATTGTGAAGTATTATTATCATTATTCTCATTAAAAAGTGTAGTCAATTAGGCATTTGGAGCTTGGAAAAGAAGTCCATGGTGTGGAAATAAATTCATGACCTGGAATCATATTTTAAACCTATAATAGGGCAAGACTACTCCCTCACCTATCTCTCTCAAAGAAAACTTAGAATTGGAGTCATAAACTCAAATCCCTGTGGAGGCCGTTCAGTAAAGTCAAGGAGTGAAGAAAAATTGTGGAACATGAATAGCAAGTGGTAGGGTATGATCTGTGGCAAACCATATCTTAGTTCAATTTTTGAACAATCCACAGTTACATGAATGAAATAAACCATTATTCTACAAGCTCTGTCCTATTGATGACCACTTTGCACATCTGGCCTATCAGTATCCCCAAACAGCCAATTTCTTTCAATTTGTTCTTTTTCCTTTTTATCCTGGAAGACATAGCATAAAAAGCTTTAGAACAAAGGAAGTGGCTCCAAAGAGACTGGAGCCCAGTCCTCATGTCTGCAATTTTAGTAATCACTCAATTTCTCCAGAAAGAAATTCAGGCTTCCCAACACCTTGACTTTAGGTCAGTAAAACTCATATCAGACCTCTAACCTGTAGAATTGTAAGATAATAAATTTGTGTTGTTGTAAGCCATTAGGTTTATGATGATTGTTATGCAGCAATAAAAAACTAATACAGCATCCTGACATACAACATACCATAAGCAAAGGATTAGGTGTAAGTAACAGTGTGAGATATATATTACATTGTTGGAGTGCAAGCCAGAGAATTAACAGAAAAAGTAGTAGATAAAAGCAGGTATTGAATAATGGAAAACCTTTGTGCAAATATGGAGCCTCACCACTACCTTGTAACTTATTGGACATCTCTTGAAGGATTTTAAGTGTGGTAACATTTATATTTTAAAAAGATCCTTTAAACAGTTAATCTCAACGTACAAGATTATAGGTTAATCCAAAGGAAATTTTAAATCTGAACTAGGAAAGCTTCAGGGGGAATCAATGAGTGAAAAAAAATATTTGAGATATCTTAATATGGGAGGATCTTCACAGTTTGATGAATAAACCTGGTTTAAAATATATATTTACTTCCATGTCTGCAACCAAGTATTACTGTCTTGCAAATGAGGGCAATGCTACCTATTTTTTTAAACCACTTTATTGACGTATGATTGACATACAAAAAGCTATACATATTTAATGTGCACAGCTTGGTGAGTTTAAGATGCAGCTGTTTTTTTGTTTTTGTTTTTGTTTTGTGGGGTTTTTTTTTTTGTTCTTTTAAATTTACATCCAAGTTATTTAGCATATAGTGCAACAATGATTTCAGGAGTAGATTCCTTAATGCCCCTTACCCTTTTAGCCCATCCCCCACTCCCACAACCCCTCCAGCAACCCTCTGTTTGTTCTCCATATTTAAGATTCTCTTATGTTTTGTCCCCCTCCCTGTGTTTATATTATTTTTGCTTCCCTTCCCTTATGTTCATCTGTTTTGTATCTTAAATTCCACATATGAGTAAGGTCATATGATATTTGTCTTTCTCTGACTAATTTCGCTAAGCATAATACCCTCTAGTTCCATGCACGTAGTTGTAAATGGGAAGATTTCATACATTTGATAGCCAAGTAATACTCCAGTGTTTATATATACCACCTCTTCTTTATCCATTCATCAGTCGATGGACATTTGGGCTCTTTCCATACTTGGCTATTGTTGATAGTGCTGCTATAAACTTTGGGATACATGTGCCCCTTCAAAACAACATATCTGTATCCCTTGGATAAATACCTGGTAGTGCAATGATCCATCAGGGTCATAGAGTAGTTCTATTCTTTAATTTTGTGAGGAACCTCCATACTGTTTTCCAGAGTGGCTGTACCAGTTTGCATTCCCATCAGAGTGCAAAAGAGATCCTCTTTCTCCACATCCTCACGAACATCTGTTGCTGCGTGAGTTGTTAATGTTAGCCATTCTGACAGGTGTGAGGTGGTATCTCATTGTGGTTTTGATTTGTATTTCCCTGATGAGGAGTGATGTTGAGCATTTCATCATGTGTCAGTTGGCCATCTAGATGTCTTCTTTGGAGAAGTGTCTATTCATGTCTTTTGCCCATTTCTTCACTGTATTCTTTGTTTTTTGGGTGTTGAGTTTGATAAGTTCTTTATAGATTTTGGATACTAACCCTTTATCTGATATGTCGTTTGCAGATATCTTTTCCCATTCTGTCGGTTGTCTTTTAGTTTTGCTGATTGTTTCCTTCACTGTGCAGAAGCTTTTTATTTTGATGAGGTCCCAGTAGTTCATTTTTGCTTTTGTTTTCCTCACCTCTGGAGACATGTTGAGTGAGAAGTTGCTGCGGCCAAGGTCAAAGAGGTTTTTTCCTGCTTTCTCCTCGAGGATTTTGGTGGCTTCCTGTCTTATGTTTAGGCCTTTCATCCATTTTGAATTTATTTTGGTGTATGGTGTAAAAAAGTGGTCCAGGTTCATTCTTCTGCATGTCGCTGTCCAGTTTTCCCAGCACCACTTGCTGAAGAGACTATCTTCATTCCATTGGATATTCTTTCCTGTTTTGTCAAAGATTAGTTGGCCATATGTTTGTGGGTCCATTTCTGGGTTCTCTATTCTGTTCCATTGATCTGAGTGTCGGTTTTTGTGCCAGTACCACACTGTCTTGATGATTACAGCTTTGTAATACAGCTTGATGTCTAGGATTGTGATGCCTCCAGCTTTGGTTTTCTTTTTCAAGATTGCTTTGGCTATCCGGAGTCTTTTCTGGTTCCATACAAATTTTAAGATCATTTGTTCTAGCTCTGTGAAGAATGCTGGTGTTATTTTGATGGATATTGCATTCAATATATAGATTGCTTTGGGTAGTGCAATGCTACCTTTCTAATCATGGCAGATGAACAGTATCCTAGCCTCCTATTTCAACATGCCTGTCTTTGTATTTTATTATTTTATTTTATTTTTATTTTTATTTTCAAGAGAGAAAGAGTGCATGTAAGTGAACATGGGAGGGGCAGAGAGAGAGAGAGAGAGGGAGAGAGAATGCGAGTGGGGGAGGGGCAGAGGGAGAGGGAGAGAGAGAATCCCACGTAGGCTTCATGCCTAGCACAAGGCCCAATGTGGGGTTTGATCTCACAAGCATGACCTGAGCCAAAATCTGGTGTCAGACACTGAACTGACTGAGCCACCCAGGAGCACCTCAACATG
Organism: Neofelis nebulosa; assembly: GCF_028018385.1. Taxonomy (NCBI): domain Eukaryota; kingdom Metazoa; phylum Chordata; class Mammalia; order Carnivora; family Felidae; genus Neofelis; species Neofelis nebulosa. The sequence goes on along the minus strand of NC_080791.1, from coordinate 60,942,808 downwards.
TCTGTCTTTGAATATTCAGTCACATATGTATGCACCTTCATTGTTTAGTGGAATATGCAAACTTCTTATAAATTATATTAATTTTATAACAATAACAAAAAGCAACTTAAATGATTTAGCTTTTCTCTGCCCATTCCCAGAATCACTTCATTGTAGGATTATTCACGCAATCTCCTGTTGATCCCTTCTTCATCTCTCTCAATATTAATCCATGTTACTCTGCAGTCGGATATGCCATTCATAACATTTGATTTATTGTGTTAGCTGTTTGTTGTAGAGATTAAATTATCTCCCATTTATCCTCTGGATTTAGACTTTTCAAGGCTTTCCTAAATACTCCAAAATCTGGTTCATTCACACTATTCAAAATTATCCCTCACTATTTGCCAAATTGTACTCTTCATTGTGGTCAGACTAATATCCCTCATAGCTGCTATGTGCCTTACTTGTTTAGTTACCCTTGATAGTATAGTGTGTATTGTAAATATACAAATTTAATAAATGCTGCTTGAAAAATAATCTCAATCTGTCTAATTTTATCCACTGTTTCAGGTGTGACTATAACCCAACTGCTCCGTTATATAGTGTTTTGTTTCAACTGCTCAAAATATTAATCATTTGTGAATCATATCATATATCACCTGATTATCTCACCTTTCCTGTTGAATATTGTTTTCCTGACACTATTGTAAATTCTGTATTGCATAGCTTTTCACTCTCCACAGTCCTCCACTAGATAGTGACCACTGTGGCACTGAAATAGGTGCCAATTAATACTTACCGGTTGATAATTTATTACTTCAATATTCAAACTTTTTTATCTCCTACATATGTTAAACAACTTTCTCAAGACCTTTTACCAGATTTGTCGAGTTTTTGCACAATACATAATGGGGTTCATTACAGGTGGCAACAACAAGAATATATCTGTAACAAAAATTATAACTAGCAGGCTTTTGTGTTTGGCAAAGTGGTGCATGGCAGCCAGGGTGATGATGGGTACATAGAAAACGAGCACAGCACAGATGTGGGAGACACAGGTATTGAGGGCCTTGAGTCTCTCTGCTAGAGATGCAATGCTGAGTACAGTCTTCAAGATCAGAAAATATGACAGAAAAATTAATGCCAAGTCCAGCATAGTACAGAGAGCAACAAAGCCATAGATAACATTGATCTTGTTGTCAGAGCAGGCCAGCTTCATGGTATCCTGATGCAGACAGTTTGAGTGAGAAAAGAGATTCTTCTGATAATATTTTAGTCTCCTTAGAGTGAAAGGGAATGGAAGCACTAAGAGAATGCTCCTGGTGGCTAAGATCAGTCCCATATTAGCAACTCTGTTGCTAGCAAGGAGAGAACTGTATCTCAGGGGATTGTGAAAGGCAAGAAAGTGATCCAAAGACATAACTAGAAGCACTGAGGATTCCATGACAGTGAATCCATGGATCAAGAATTCTTGAGCAAAGCAGACATTGGGTGAAATTCCCATGGAATTGAACAAGAAGATTCTCAGCATGGTAGGAAGGGAGGAAAATGAACAGCCCAAGTCAGAGATGGCCGACAGAGCAAGGAAATAATACGTGGGCTCATGAATTGAGGGCTCTGTCTTAATGATGAAGAGAATGGTGCTGTTGCCTATGATGGCAACCAGGTATATGAGGCAAATGGGAATGGAGATCCAGATGTGGGCATGTTCCAGTCCTGGGATTCCAATCCGAAGAAAAAGCTGGACCTCAGAATTATTCAGAGCAGACATGATGCATGGGAATATGAGCTTTTTAACCAGATCTTAAATCACATAAATAAAAAGCAGCCACGCTTTTGGATAAAATTCAGTGTTGTGGGAATAAACAGTTCTTTTATATGCTATTCTCAGAAACATATTTTGCATATTAATAAAATGCAATTTTCAACATTTATCAAAAGTCCTTAAACATGTTTATATTCTCCAATATAGGAATTTCACTTATAACAAGTTATCCTATGATGGTGGTTTTGCAACACTTTTAGCCAAATATAAAATTATCATATCAAAACAGAGCTTCTTTGATTGAGTCAGTGATAGGTATTCAGAATCTTTCCCACTGTTTTTCCACATGATACTCAGTAGTCCTTTCATTGGCTTTATAATAATATCCTTGATTTCATGTAGAAAAGTTTAAAAATAATAGTCTAAGAAAATAATCAGATATCCCTGAAAACATCTATACTATAGTAAATATTAAATGCTAGAAAATAAATTTATAGATTAATTTAAGTCTTAAACTTATGAGGTAGGTACTTACTATCCACATTTTTGCATGAGTATAAACACTGACCTCGGTTCAATAAACCACTGACAAGCTAATGTAAAATATTAACATTGCTTATCCAGTGGTTTCCAGAAGGAGTGGGAGAATGAAGCATGGATACACCCCTGGGAGTTATGTATATTTACTTCCTTCTTGTTTGTACTCCTACATGCAATGAAATGGTTCCTAGCTGGCATCTATGCACCATACTTCAGGTTACCATGTTATTAATCTAAGGGAAAGTGTTGAAGCTGTATAGTACTGAAATTATCTTCTAATGAGGAAGAAGATGAAATTATCTTCTATTTTATCTGTATCACTGAATTAGTCAAAGAAATTCCAAATGAAAAAAAATCCAATCACTCAGTTTCTCCTTGTAAGGTAAAAGTTCTAAATCTATTTACATTTTTTTTGAGAGACAGAGAGAGGGAGACTCCACATGCACAAGTCGAGGAGGAAGAGAGAGAGAGGGAGAGAAAGAATCTTAACCAGGCTCCTCTGCTGTGGGCTAGACCTCATGACAGTGAGATCACGATCTGATCTGAAATCAAGAGTCAGATGCTTAACCAACTGAGCCACTTGGGTGTGGCTCAGAGGCATAACCAACTGAGCCACTTGGGTGTCCTTAAGTCCACCACATATTAAACTAAACCCTGATCTTATCATTAGATTCTCCATTAAAGAGTTCGCAAATTATATTTTCCAAGGTAAAATATACAATCTTTCAACTTATTATGAATTTGTTGAGCTTTTTGCAAAAAAATGGCACACTCCAAAATGAAGTGTTTACTCCAAAATGAAGAATTTAGAGTTTACATAAGATGCTAACCTCACTCCACAATTTTTTATAAGGTCAAATGGCAATAGAAGAAAAATCAATCTTCAATGGAAAATATAGGGGACACCAGAAACTTGGGGGCTCCTCTAAATTGAGCCTTGGTTATAAATTAATATCATACTTTGTAATTCTGTAGAAGATAACTACAAAAAACATAATAAATAACAAGCAGCCCTCTCCCCATACATTTGATATTTTCTGGGTTCTCTCTATGCAGATCTGTTTTGCCAGCTTGTAAATCGAGTGCAAATCCTAGAATGGAAGCTCCTAAACAGTTTGATACATCTTAGGTGTCTCTCACCAGGGCAGCAAGCCTAATGCCAAGCCCAGAGAGTGTTTATTTTGAAGATGGCAGTAGATTCTCAAATACCATGAAAAATCATTCTTTATGTATTCTGTCAGACTGCCTATTCAGCAGATTTTGTTCTGACTTCTCTTCCTTGAGAATCATAAGAAAAGTTCTCATTTCCAAAAACACTTAATTATTTTTCTCTTTGGCTGAGGGTCATTGACCTAGGTCTTTCAGGAAATGCTTCTGTTGGTCATCCTTTACCGTGATAGTTTCTACGCCACTTTATAACATGCTGTTTGCATGTATCCCTACCCAGTCCAACCCCACCATCACTATATACACTGACTACTAAATACTGAAAGGCACAGAAGAGATTTATTCTCATGTATCTGTCATCAGCATAGTTTCTGGAACATAAAAGGCTCTCAGCAAAATAGCTAAGACTAAATGTGAGTGGGAAAAAATTAAGATATATAGCATAATTTCTTAATGCCTTTTCCTTTTCTTCTCTAATAGTCACTAAGGGATATTTGTGCTTACTCTGCTTATCTACATTCTCAAGGGTAAACTCATTCTTAGAGTATGCTTTTAGACATGGAGTCTGAACCTCAGGAAAAATGGGTCATGATAGTAAATGAGATCACCCAGGAAAAATGTACAAAATACAAAATTTAAGTCTCAGAACCCTGAGGAGAGGAAGGTTGCTGACAGCATCTTGTCCAAGAATACCCAGAGATCTGGGAGAAAAACTGGGAAAGTGGGTTGTGGTTGGTGTCAGAGGAGGAGAGTATTTCAGGGATAATAGTCATTATATCAAACATTGCTCAGACCTCTTAGAATTTCCATTTTTAAGGTAAGAAATAAGCCATCAGATCTGATGCAATATAATCCAGGTATGAATCTCAGCTCAGTGACTTACCATCTGTGTAAATCTGGGTTAGTTGCTTAGGCCTCCAAGCAGATGTATACACTCTTCTATAAAATTTTATAAATACGGTATCTAAAATAGTTATTATATATCTATTATAACTATGTATATAAAATATTCTGATATAGTCTTTAACATATGAAGGTAATCAATAAATACCAACTACAAATAATTATTTTGACAAAATGTCCTAACCAATTCTTCCACACAAGTCCTAAACTGGCTGAAGAGAATTTTTTTCTATTTTAATTGACAATAAGGTTTACTTTTATTTGTGATATGATTAAGTAAATGACACCCCCTTAATACTAGAGTTAATAAAATCCTTTCTCAACTTCAGAACATGCAATCCCATCCACACTTCATTTATACACACATACACACACACACACACACACACACACACACACCACTTCCTTCTCCTTCAATAGTCATTTCTTCAACTATAAACTATTTAACAAAGCCCTAGCTTTAAGCTTACAAATAGATTTTTAGTTACTTGCACTTACCAAAACTAAATGCTCAACATGTCTTTGAAAAGACATAGAGGAAGCCTGATATGTGGCGTTCAATTGGGCAATACAGTTTAAAGAACAAGTTATTTGTAATAAAAATATTTTAGTTTGACCACACCACTTCACTTTTTTCACTTCAGTTTAATCATTCACAAAATGGAGATAATAACACATAAGTATCAAATATTTATAAAAGCACTTTACAAGCTATAAAATTATTTACCAGTTATTCCATTTATTTCCTTGTTCCATTTTTAGTAAATGTCATTAGCTGAGCATCCAAATAGGCATTTCCTGCCATTCCCTGTTAGATTTCCAACCAGGTATCCCAAAATTTAATGCCTCCTACATTATATATTGAATTTAGAAGAAGCTATTTGAAAGCTATCTCTTGTATTTTATTCATATCTTTCTAATTTTTTGTTTTCTTTTTTGTCATATATTTCTAATTTTTATGCAGGTCCTGTAGTGTTTTAATTCATAAATTAAATAATAATTACTCAAGGATATGAAGCAATAGTAAATTTGATGATAATTTAAGTATAAAGAAGATATATTTGTAACAATTAGCATATGTGTATCTGGGAACAAAGATGTTAAAAGTAAGAGTGGCCCCACTTACCATCACTTCCAGTGACTTACTTAGGAATTTTGCTTTCCATTCCTATAGTTTAGACTCTGTTGGGCTGGAGGTCTTCCCAGAGTGGGGGACACAGCAAGAATACAATTAAAATTTAAGTTGCAGCTCTTACCTAGGAACTTTGATCTTCTCAAGTCCAAAAGCCAGAGGACAGGAAAAGAAGTCACTAACCGGTAGGTGTAATTAATCCCTAATCAGGAAAATATAGGGATTCTGCCTAACAGTGGGGGGATGGAAGAAAATGTTCAGCACCCAGAAGTCTGCCAAATTTTGATGATGAATGAACAAGTGCAGCAGTTATACCCTGAGAAGAGCATGGTATCCAGAGATTCACACTTTTTGGGAAGAAGGATCTGGGTCACCCGCCATGAAATCCACCTAGACACTAAAGGCACTAGCTGAAGGTGAGGGGAATTTAGAATGCATGGTAGAGGTGGAAAATGATAAGATAAGATGAGGCTTCAAGAATACTGCAGTGAGTGGGTCTGTTGTAGTTCATTCTCTATCCTTCTATATTTATGTTTCCTCAGGCAAAGTAACCAACCTAAACAATGGAGGGGCTATTCCCAGACTGGATGAAGCAGTTGGATATTAGTGGTGCTAGAGCAGACTCTAATAAATTCAGTCTGCACTATTGCAGAGCTGAGTCCTGGCTGCTATTGGAATATAGCTGAGTCCTTCTGGATTTTTCTTTAATTCTATTTTTTAAAGTTTATTTATTTATTTATTTTTGAGAGAGAGAGAGAGAGAGAGAGAGAGAGAGAGAGAGAGAAGAGAACATGAGCAGGGGAGGGACAAAGAGAGGGAGAGAGAGACTCTCAAGCAGGCTCTGTGATGTCAGCATAGAGCCCAATGTGGGGCTCAAACTCATAGACAGTGAGATCATGACCTGAATGAAATCAAGAGCCAGACGCTTAACGAACTGGGCCACCCAGGTGCCCCTGGGATTTTTCTGATCCAAATGAAGCTACCTCACCCAAGTTACACTCCTGGTTGGTGGAGCAGATCTCATTCAGTGACCTATTGATGCAGGAGTACATAAATCTTGCCTCTTTGCCTCAATCTGGGATAACTCTGAAGGGCTATTCCAGTTCCAGAGTTTTCTGTAGGATTGGCAGAACTATCCATTACAATTGCCTTTCATATCAAATTATCTATCTAACCAGTCAAGATTCCTCCACACTCGTACAGACATTTTTACTGAAAGTCCACACACACACACACACACACACACACACACACACAAAGACAGAGACAGAGAGAGAAAGAGACAAAAAAGATATCCTTCATGTTAATCTTCATCTTAGAGTCCATTCTTGAATGAATCCTACTTTAATACATTCAAATGTTGGCTATTTGGGGCCTTTTCTTGTTCCATACAAATTTTAGCATGGTTTGTTCTAGCTCTGTGAAGAATGTTAGTGTTATTTTGATAGGGGTTGCATTAAATATGTAGATTGCTTTGGGTAGTATTGACATTTTAACAATGTTTGTTCTTCCAAACCATGAGCATGGAATGTTTTTCCATTTTGTGTATGTATGTGTCTTCTTCAATTTCTTTCATAAGCTTTCTATAGTTTTCAGTGTATAGATTTTTCACCTCCTTGGTTAGGTTTATTCCTACATATTTTACACTTTTTGGTGCAATTGTAAATGGGATCAATTCCTTGATATCTATTTCTGATGGTTCATTATTGGTGTATAGAATGCAGCTGATGTCTGTACATTGATTTTATATTCTGCAACTTTGCTGAATTCCTGGATCAGCTATAGCAGTTTTTTGGTGGAGTCTTTGGGTTTTCCACGTAGAGTATCATGGTGTCCGCAAAAAGTGAGAGTTTGACCTCCTCCTTGCCAATTTGGATGCCATTTATTTATTTGTCAAAGCAATCCTGAAAAAGAAAACCAAAGCTGGAGGCATCAAAATCCCGGACTTCAAGCTGTATTACAAAGCTGTAATTATCAAGATAGTATGGTACTGGCACAAAAACAGACACTCAGATCAATGGAACAGAATAGAAAACCCAGAAATGGACCCACAAATGTATGGCTGACGAATCTTTGACAAAGCAGGAAAGAATATCCAATGGAATAAAGACAGTCTCTTCAGCAAGTGGTGCTGGGAGAACTGGACAGCGACATGCAGAAGAATGAACCTGGACCACTTTCTTACACCATACACCAAAATAAATTCAAAATGGATGAAAGGCCTAAATGTAAGACAGGAAACCATCAAAATCCTTAAGGAGAAAGCAGCAGTAATCTCTTTGACCTCAGCTGCAGCAACTTCTTACTTGACATGTCTTCAGAGGCAAAGGAACCAAAAGCAAAAATGAACTATTGGGACCTCATCGAGATAAAAAGCTTCTGCACAGTGAAGAAAACAATCAGCAAAACTAAAAGGCAACCAACATATTGGGAGAAGATATTTTCAAATGACATATCAGATAAAGGGTTAGTATCCAAACTCCATAAAGAACTTATCAAACTCAACACCCAAAATCAAATAATCCAGTGAAGAAATGGGCAAAAGACATGAATAGACACTTCTCCAAAGATATCCAGATGGCTAACAGACACATGAAAACATCCTCAACATCACTCATCATCAGGAAAATACAAGTCAAAACCACAATGAGATACTACCTCACACCTGCCAGAATTGCTAACATTAACAACTCAGGCAACAACAGATGTTGGCAAGGATGTGGAGAAAGAGCAACCTTTTTGCACTCTGATGGGAATGGAAACTGGTGCAGACACTCTGAAGGTTCCTCAAAAGTTAAACATAGAACTACCCTAGAACCAAGCAATTGCACTACTAGGTATTTATCCAAAGGATACTGGAGTGCTGTTTCGAAGAGGCACATGCACCCCAAAGTTTATAGCAGCACTATTGACAATAGCCAAAGTATGAAAAGAGCCCAAATGCACATCGACTGATGAATGGGTAAGGAAGAGGTGGTGTGTGTGTGTGTGTGTGTGTGTGTGTGTGTGTGTGTGTACACAATGGAGTATTACTCGGCAATCAAAAAGAATGAAATATTATCATTTGCAACTACCTGAATGGAACTAGAGTGTGTTATGCTAAGCAAAATTAGTCACAGAAAGACAAATATCATATGACTTCACTCATGTGGAATTTAAGATACAAAACAGATGAACATAAGGGAAGGGGAGCAAAAATAATATAAACACAGGGAGGGGGACAAACCATAAGAGACTCTTAAATACAGAGAACAAACTGAGGGTTGCTGGAGGAGTTTTAGGTGTGGGGATGGGCTAAATGGGCAAGGGGAATTGAGGACACTTGTTGGGATGAGCACTGGGTGTTATACGTAAGTGATGAATCACTAAATTCTACTCCTGAAATCATTATTACACTATATGTTAGCTAACTTGGATGTAAATTAAAAAAAATAATAGATTCAAACTAATAACTTCTGAAAGAGATGGATTTTGGAGTTTTTTGTTTTTGTTTTTGTTTTTTCATGGAGACTGTAAGTAAATATATTTTATATGTTAAAGAACATACCCATGAACATTTTTGAGACAGATAAATAATGCTAATAGAAATCTATTTTCTTGGGATGCCTGGGTGGCTCACTCCGTTGAGCATCTGACTTCAGCTCAGGTCATGATCTCATAGTTCATGAGTTCGAGCCCCACATTGGGCTCTGTGCTGACAGCTCAGAGCCTGGAGCCTGCTTTTGATTCTGTGTCTCCCTTTCTCTGCCCCTACCCCACTCATGCTCTGTCTCTCTCTCAAAAATAAATAAAACATTTAAAATATTTAAATGAAAGAAAGAAATCTATTTTCTCTGGGTCTCCTGGGTGGCTCAGTTGGTTAAGCATCCAATTTTGGCTCAGGTCATGATCTCACAGTTTGTGGGTTTGAGCCCCATGTTGAGCTCTGTGCTGACACCTCAGACCCTGGAGCCTGCCTTGGATTCTGTGTCTCCTTCTCTTTCTGACTCTCTCTTGCTCACATTCTGTCTCTCTCTCTTTTTCAAAAATAAACAACAACAACAAAAAAGAAATCTATTTTCTCTTGTTAAAATGTCTATATTACCCAAAGAATCTACACATTTAAAGCAATCCCTGTCAAAATACCACCAGCATTTTTCACAGAGCTAGAACAAACAATCCTAAAATTTGAATGGATCCATGAAACACCATAATAGCCAAAGTAACCTTAAAAAAGAAAAGCAAAGTTGAAGACATCACAATTCTGGACTTCAAGTTATATTACAAAACTGTAGTGATGGTACTGGCACAATAGCAAAAATGAACTATTGAGACTTCATCAAAATAAAAAGCTTCTGCAGAGTAAAGGAAATAATCAACAAAATTAAAAGCCACCCTATGGAGTAGGAGAAAATATTTTCAATTGGCATATCTAATAAAGGATTAGTATCCAAAATCTATAAAGAACTTATCAAACTCAAAACCCAAAAACAAAATACAGTATGGTACTGGCACAATAATAGACACATAGATCAATAGAACAGAATAGAAAACCCAGACATAAAGCCACAATTATGTGTTCAATTAATATTTGACAAAGAAGGAGAAAATGTCCAATGGAAAAGACAGTCTCTTCAATAAATGGTATTGGAAAAACTGGACAGGAAGATGCAAAAGAATGAACCTGGACCACTTCTTTACACCATACACAAAAATAAATTCAAAATGGATTAAAGCCTTAAATTTGAGACAGGAAATTATCAAAATCTTAGAGGGGAACATAGCCACTAACCTCTTTGGCATCATCAATGGCCATACTAACTTCTTACTAGACATACTGAGGCAAAAGAAATAAAAGCAAAAATGAGCTATTGGGACTTCATCAAAATAAAAGTCTTCTGCACAGTGAGGGAAATAATCAACAAATTAACAGTCATCCTACAGTCATATTTGCAAATGATATATCTAATAAAGGATTAGTATCCAAAATCTATAAAGAACTTACCAAACTCAACACCCCAAAAACAATCCACTTAAAAATGGGCAGAAGACATGAATACACATTTTCTAAAGAAGACATACAGATGGCAGACACATAAAAAGATGCCCAACATCAATCATCATTAGGGGAATACATATCAAAACTACAAAGACATAGCACTACACACCAGTCAAATGGCTAAATTAACAACACAGTAAACAATAGGTGTTGGCAAGGCAGAGAAATGGGAACTCTCTTACACTGCTGGTGGAAATGCAAACTGGAAAACATTATGGAGGTTCCTCAACAAGTTAGAAATAGAACTTGCTTACAATCCAGAAATTGTACTAGTAGGTATTTATACAAAAAGGATACAAAAAATACTGATTCGAAGGGGCACACGCACCTCAATGTTTATAGCAGCACTATCAACAATAGCCAAATTATGGAAAGAGCCCAAGTGTCCATCAACTGATGAATGGATAAAGATGTGGTAAATACATAAAATGAAGTATTATTTATCAGCCATAAAAAAAGAATGAAATCTTGCCATTTGCAACAACATGGATGGAGTTAGAGATTATTATGCTATGTGAAATAGGTCAGTCAGAGAAAGCAAATACCATATGATCTCACTCATATGTAGAATTTAAGAAACACAACAAATGATCATAGGAGGAAAAAAAGAGAGAGCAAACTAAGAAACAGACTCTTAACTGTAAAGAATAAATTGATGGTTACCAGAATTGAGGTGGGTGGGTGGATGGGTGAAATAGGTGATGGGGCACCTGGGTGATGATGAGCACTGGGTGTTGTATGGAAGTATTGAATCATTAAATTGTACACCTGAAACTAATATTACACTGTATGTTAACTAACTTGAATTTAAATTTAAAAAAAAGAAATCTCTTTTCTCCTTATTTTTAATAATATAATTCAGAGATTTATGTGTCCCTAATTAGAACATGCAAAAATATTAAACACATTAATTTATGTAAAAATGAGAATGTCCTGGACAGAATAAAAGTCATTATTTTCTATAGGGTGGTAAAAAGTACTAGGTGTAAAAAGGTCTTAATGAACTGAAACCCAAACACATCACAGTCAAATCATGAAGAAAAAGAAAGATATATTAAAAGCAGGCAGAGAAAAAAGATAATAGAAATAGAGAAACAATGGTAACCAACACTAAGATGGAAGACAATAGAACATTTTGAAAGTACTGACAGAATAACTTGTCAACCTGGAACCCAATATTTGTCAAAATTACCTTTCAAAAAGAAGGCGAGATAAATACATTTGCAGATAAACAAAACCTTAGACAATGCACAGCCGTGAGACCTGCACACAATAAATGAAGGAAGTTTCCTAAGGTAAAGTAAAATAATGTCAGTTGGAAACTCAGGTAAACAGCAAAGAATGAAGAATTCTCAGAGGGATGAATGTGAGTAAACATAAAATATTTTTTATCTTTTCTTAATTTCTGGACATGATAATTTACCTTTTTTTTTTTGAGAGAGAGAGAGAGAGAGAGAGAGAGAGAGAGAGAGAGACTGAACAGTAGAGGAAGGAAGAGAGAATCTTAAGCAGGCTCCATGCCCAGCACAGAGCCCAATATAGGGCTTGATCTCACGACCCTTAGATAATAGCTTGAGCCAAAACCAAGAGTCAGATACTTAACTGACTGAGCCAACCAGGTCCCCTGATAATTTATTTTTTAAAGTAAAAGAATTACAATGTATTGCGAGATTTGTAATATAGGTAGAAATATGTACTTAGCAATAACTGCATACTATTTTTAAATGAGATAAGTGGAAGTATACTGTTAAAAGTTTCTTCCATTACCTATGGGAAAGTATAATATTAATTCAAGGTAGACTCTGGAAATTAAGGTTGCATACCATAATCCAAAAAGTGACTACAAAAAACAAAGTCCCAAAACTATAGCCAAAATCCAACTGAGGAAATAAAATAGAATACTGAAACATAGTTGAACTAGTTTGATTTAAGTATTTAAAAAAATGAGTAAAGCTACGTAACAGAAGAAAAACAGATGGGACAATGAGGGAACAAACAAAACAATGATAGACATAAAATTAAATGTATAAATAATTTCATTAAGTATAACAGGCTGAAGACTCCAATTACAAAACAGCACTAAGTCACCATGGATTAAAAAACAGGCCAATTATAAAAGTTGCATATGAAATACAAAGACACAGATAGGTTAAGAATAAAAAGATAGAAAAAGAAATGTCATGCATAACACTATATATGGTGAATGTGGCAGTATTATCAGAGCACATGAAATTTATTTATTTTTTATTTTTTCATTTTTTGCACATGAAATTTAAAGTGAGATATAGCATCAAGAAAAAAGGAAACATTTTGCAATGATAAAAGGATCAATTGCAATTCATCAAGAAGTCATAACAACTTAAAAAAAATTAATGTTTATTTTCGAGAGAGAGAGAGAAATAGAGAGAACATGAGTGGGGGAGGGGTGGAGAGAAAGGGAGACAGGGAATCTGAAGCTGCCTCCGGCTGTTAGCACAGAATCCAACATGGGGCTCAAACCCATGAAACATAAGATCATGACCTGAGTCGAAGTTGGATGCTCAACTGACTGAGTCACCCAGGTGCCCCAAGAAGCCATAACAACGTTAATGTTTATACATGTAATTAGGAAAATTTCAAAATACACAAAGAAGAAGTAACAACTAAAAAGAAAAAGAAAAATTAATAATCAGATGTAAAGATTTTAGCACATCCTTGATTGTTACTTGGTTGTCTATGTAGGTAAAAATCAATTGAGCTGTACACTTCAGATTTCTGCATCTTTCTATATTTAAATAATAAAGACAGAAAAAAAAACTTTATTGATGATAATAAAAAAAGAAGGAACAAAGAAATGGTGAGCTTAAAATAATATATCAATTAATTTGGAATTAAATGATTTCTTAGAGCCCCATTTGCTTTCCCTAATCTCTGGAACAGACTGTCCTTGGTATGAGCAGGTTTCCAAAATCTATGGGACATCCAGTCCGATCTTTTCATGGCCTTGTGGGAACCAAGAAGTTAAAGTTATGGTCCCAAAGCAAGCTTTATTCTGGAAATTTCTAGGAAATTTCTCAGGGAAATCATTTGTTTACAGAGGGTGACAGAACTGGAGGAATTGGTGTCCCATGAGTGCAAAGCTCAGAAGACAGCTCAAGGAGTCTGTGATCTGTAGATAAAGGTCTTAGTCAACAGATGTGATACACTGAGGCTGAGAAGCCTGTATCTTAAAGTCATTTCTGTCACTATGTGGTCAAATGGTAAGTGCAATGGGGCTCTGACATAATATTGCTTTATCCTATGGTTTTGTGTCCTGAAGTGTGTCTGAAACATGAGTACCTGAAGAACTGGGTACTGTGAATAAGGAGAGCACATGGAAGCTCCCAAATTTTGAAATAAGGAGGACTAAGAGGTATAAATAAATAAATAAATAAATAAATAAATAAATAAATAAATAAATATTGCAATGTGGGGAATAGACTGGAAGGGGGAGCTTTTCTCTGAGCTATGTTTGCTCGACAAGAGGAGAGTTTAACTTAAATTTGGAGAAGCTATGAGATTAAAATGCACTGAATCTTTCAGCCATCCATAGGCACTGTTCAACTTCACCTATCCATGGTTCATTGTAGAGAGCATCCAGTTGTTCACATAGTTAGACCAAATGCTAGACAGAGTGAGAGAGGTATTATCAAAGAGGAAAGCCCATATGATGAAAAGATACAACTTATCTGACTAAGAAAAGAATAGGAAAGCAGATATCCCAGGTTAAGTCAGGCCATGGGTAACAGGATCTCAGTCACTACATTGGAATCACAGAAGAGGGTTTTAGTCTTAGAAGAAAGGGCACCTGAGACATTATGGTCTCAAGTTACTGTCATAGACTCTGGGTCTAAAGTTCTCTCTTGTCTAGCAAAAGAGTGGGATGCAGGATTGGAAGCAAGAGATGGCTAATGTGTGGGGAAAGACAAGAGCCCCAAATAAGTGTCCTTGCCCGTTTTTATTAGGATCAGAAGACTTACAAACATGCGATGGATGTGCACAAAGAGACAATGAATCTGTGATCATTAACTTGTGGACATGAGGGAAAGAGGGTCTTGAGGATATTTGTGGTTAGGGGTTTGGGTTAATACAAAACAAAATCCAGGCGTTAGGCAGTCAGGAGGAAGGTTGTTTATAGCGAACATGAGGCAGCACCTCTGGTTATCTTAACTAGCCTAGGGGATGAGACAGATAAGGGAAATAACCTCAGGGTTAACAAGGCACCTTTTCTTTTGTTAACCATCTCTTCTGGGCTGCCTTGCCTGCAGCGCAGCGGTCCATCATCCATTTCACCAATTTACCTAACCTGGCCCTATTCTCCTGTGAAAGCAGCTTTCTGCTATAGTACTAAATTGAGGGTGCTTCCACCCTGAATATCTAATCTTGTTTATTTCATATACCTATGTATTGGGCACCTTTGCACTGCTCCTATTTTAGGCCTTTGCCCCTCCCTCTCTATTTTGGGGTCTCTGTACCCCCTTTCTATTTTGGGGTGCCTTTGCACCTTCCTATTCCTGGCACCTTTGTACCTCCCTATTCTCAGGGTGCCTTTGCACTCCCCTATTCTTGGGGTGCCAATCTGATTTACCCAAACTTGGGTGTGAGCATTTTATGATTTTGCATTTCTTTATGCCTTATCAACCCAGTGGTGTAAGCCCAGGGGATTCATAAGCTTATCCCCCACAAGTTACTAGAAGAAGAACTTTAGAACAGGGAGCAGAGGACAACCTAATTATACCAAATGAGTCACAGGAGATTGGAAAGGTAGTAATGTAAGAAGCAGTATCAGGAAGTCCTTGGCATCTGGCAGGAGAGTAAGACACACTTAGATTTGAATTCCAGTTTTATCTCTTACTAGCTGTTTCTTTCCTTCCCAAATGATAAAACAGAGATAATATTAGTACCTGCAGGATAGGGTTGCTTTCAGAATTAAGTAAAATGATGTACATGAAGAGTTTAAGATATCCTTCATCTAAGAGAATGTGTTCCTGAATTTTAATTCTTATTAGTAATAACATATAGGACTTTCTCTCAAGACAGTCAATACTGAAGAAATATTTCAGTAATTTATCTACAAAAGAAGCTGTACTTGAGAAACAAATGCATTGGGCCCTCTGATGTGAACTACTGCCAGCAGCTTTACTGTGTTCCGGAGTGATAGGGTTTGCCAACCATAGCTATCTTCAAAGTAGTTCTGCTATTTTACTACCTCCTGCTCATCCATAAGGCTATGAGGCTTTGCAGATATTTATTTCCAAGTTCACAAAAAAAAAGTCGGACAAACATTTTGAAAGCAGAATTATCTACATGTAAAAATTGTCTAACACAATGTTTAATATATAATAATAGTTAGCAATGCTTTCTTTTTGCCTTCTTTTTTAAAGATATCTACCTCACTTTTTCTCCCTTCAGCTTATTAAGAATGATCTCTTCTCCTCCTCACTTCTTGATCTGGCTAAACAAGTATTGATTACATACCTTTACCTTTACTGTTTCACAGTTGGTTCTATTTGCTGGATTTTGCTACCAACAATCTCTATTGGCCTTTTATCTCTCAACTGATGCAATTCTGTCAGAAATGAAATTGAAATGACTCATGTTGATTGAAATAGCTCTGGAGGTAACTCTGCAGGGTACTGGAACTAGGAAGTGATAAAGTTCAAGGTTTCAAATTTTCTTCACATTTATATTGCTTATTGTATCACTAATTTTTATATGTCTTCCAAAAGAATTTCCTTGTGCAATTTCCTTGTGATTATTTCAGTTTTTAAACTTACTAGTTACCATGAGATAGAAAGCATGATATAATTGAAAAAGCTTGAATTCAAACGGCATTAGTTCAAACTGTACGTAGAAAGAGTTATGGGTCCCCAGGAAAAGAAAGACAAGATACAGCTTTCACGACCCAAGAAAAATCATTTCAGGCCCCCACCTCTTTTCATGATCTATACCCTACTTGCCCAAGCCCACTTTCTGCAGAACTTCCTAAGAGATGTCAAAATTACAAAGAAATGCAAAAACCTCAGGAGTTAAGGACTTTAAGGGAACAAAGGGAGTGCAAAACCAATAGTTTCTACCATGCCAGGATATAGCCTGACCTTATCAGAGACAACCAGTGGTAAAACCCCCAAGTGCTGCTTCAAAAGTGAGCAAGACCCCACCTTCCTTACCCAAGATAAAGAGCCCCAAACCCCAGTTAGTTAATACAGTTTATACCTGGTCTCCTTGCCCACAGCCCCTTCCCCTAGTCTGACAGTTACCTCTGCTTCATTATAATGTCAAAGTCTGGGCCCTAAAGGGAGCAAGAGCTTCATTTGCATAAGATAAGATACATGCATAGACCTGGGTTTTTTTTTGTTTTGTTTTGTTTTTTGTTTTAACTTTTTTAATGTTTATTTATTTTTGAGAGAGAGACATAGTGTGAGCCTGCAAGGGTCAGAGAGAGAGGGGGAGACACAGAATCCGAAGCAGGCTCCAGGCTTTGAGCTGTCAGCACAGAGCCTGACACAGGACTGAAACTCATGAACTGTGAGATAATGACCTGAGCCAAGTATTGAACCTACTGAGCCACCCAGGCACCTGGTGCATAGACATGTTTTTGAAGTAAGCTTGCACAACCTTGTGCCTGCCTTTACATGGGATGACAAAGCTCTCCTTTCTCAATATTCATCCTAAACCTTAAATAAAATGAACCCACTCACCTCTGTGGGGGAGTCACAGCTTTGGAAGTTATTCCCCATGATCTTATTTGCTGCATATAAAATTCCTGTTTTGTGACAACTCCCCCTAGTGTAGTCTCCATCTGTAACTCACCAAGGAGCAAATTCACCTTAAGGTTACAAAACCTCATGTCTTTTCATAACAATATATATTTTTTCAAGATCTTAGTTAATCTCTCTATGCTTTAGTTTTCAAGTTTGTGAATCAGGAATAATAATACCATGTGGGGATTAAAGGAACTAAAAAATATAAAACATCCAGCACAGGGGTGCCTGGATGTTTCAGTAGGTTAAGCCTCTGACTTCAGCCCAGGTCATGATCTCACAGTTTGTGAGTTTGAGCCCTATCCATGTTGGGGTCTGTGCTGATAGCTCAGAGTCTAGAGCTGCTTTTGATTCTGTGTGTGCCTCTCTCTCTTCTCCTCCCCCACTCATGTTCTGTTTCTCTCTTTCTCTCCAAAATAAATAAACATGAAAAAAATTAATAAATAAGTAAAATAAAAATAAATAAAAATAAAACATCCAGCACAGTTCGATAAAGGTTAATCTCAACCCTTCCCTTTTCCTTATTTTCTCTTTCAATCCACCCTACTTTTCTTCCTTTCTTCTCCAGATCTTAGAATAGGGGGATAAAATGAAATGTTCTATTTATCTTTCTATGAAGTGATTTATTTATATATTTATTAATTACCTAATGACATATAAAAGGGTTAATAAGCTATCTTGATAAATGTATTTTTTATTTTACATATTTTATTTGTTGCCTCTCAGTTGAATTATTTTAATATTTTATAAAGAATATACTTTTAAACTAATGCTAATACCAAGATCTTCTAATAAAATGTATTTTTAAAATACAAAAAATATTTTGTTAAATTAATATATCAATTGATACTGTCTTTATGATGGGGAAGCATAAGGCAAGCTGAGGGCAAAGCCCAAGCTAACAACCGCTCCCTCCCCAGCAAGGTGGGATGTGTATGATATTCTGCAGGCACTCCTGGCTGCCCAAGAACAAAGGAAAGGAAAGAAAACAAATGGCTAACTGATACAGATCACAGTCTTCTAGGACAGGAGTCTCCATCAGTTTGTAAATGTCTTAATAATTTATAAGGCAATCTTATTAATAGCCTAATTTTCAGAAACCAATAGACTCAGTTTCCTGGAACCCCCACATTATCCTCCCTCCGTAGTGAGGTAGGGAGCAAAGGCAAGAAGGAAATGGCAGGTAAAATTAAATTTCCTTATAACCTGCAGCCCATTGACAAATACTTAGGCAAATACAGAGTCTAACATTTCTCTAAGAATTCCCAACTGTTGTAATGTTAACGTCTTACTAAAGGAAAAATGACCTTAGCTTGATAATAGCTTGGCCTCCTAAGAGTCTTCTTTATTATATTAGCCCTCTTTAACATATGAAAGTCCTTCTGGAGGCCTCCTTTTTGCCTTTATCTCCCCCAACTCCATAGTACATAACCAGTCACTTTTCACAACCCCAGTGCAGCTCTTTCAGTCCATGGGTTCTGTCCCCATGCTTTAACTGAAATCACCTTTTTTTGTACTAAAGACATCTCAAGAATTCTTTCTTGCCTGTCAGCTCCAGACCCCCACCACTCCCAAACCCCATAATATAGAAGATTATTTTTTCATTTATCTATTTTATATAACAAATATTTATTGAGGATTTACTGTATATCAGAGTGAAGTTAATACTGTAATTGGATTTGAGCAAGGGAACACAGCATGACCAAGGGGGCGAGTGTATTCGGGGAAGGCCTTTCTGATGATGTGACCTCTGAGAAAGAGCTGTTAGAGCCAAGGAAACAGCCAGTAATGAGACGGGAAGTCTGATGGAATGTTTAAGGATATTTAACAGAAAAATATTTAGGGCATAAATGCTTTGTGAGTGAAAGGAATTAGTCACTGTGATATTGTGATTTATAATAAATATGTTTGGTCTTCATGCCTGTTTTTGGCACTGAGTTCCCTTGGAATTTCTTATGGGATGAGAGAGACACAGTTGACTTTTCTCATGTTAAAATGGTAACTTCTGGATCTCACCTAAGATTGGGGGCTGTTTGCCTGAAGAACCAACCATATGATTATAGGGTTGGAACTTTCAGTCCCATACCCCTGCCATCCACGAAGGAGACAGGAGGATAAACTAATTGAAAATCTTGTGTTTCTGATTCATAATAGTCAAGAGCACTCTGATAAAGCCCAAGCTTCTCAATTAAACTCTCACTTCTCTAGGAAAGGGGTAAAAACCAACATGCTCTATGTATCTTGGAACCCCACTGTCCCCATTAACTTAATTCCATAAAGAAAGAGAAAACACTTAAAGGAACATAGTAAGCTCAGTTGTGTATAAAAACAAAAAACAAACACAGTTGTAGAGCATCTATTTATCTTATGGTGTCAGGAAAAAAAAAAAAAAGGATTCAGAGAATACCAGTCTTCCTCATCACCAACATGTCAACCACTTTGTCACTCACCATGGCTGGCCTATAGTCCAATTGGCTAAGTCACTTTGTATTTATGAGAGCATATGTTGGACTGTAAAGCAAGCCTAAGAATCTCTCTCTCCTCCCATGCTCATGGATGGAGAGTACTGATATGGATTAATCATGTTAAAGAACATTCTATCTGCTCTATATAAGAAAATGGGATTTTTCACTATACTATATAAGAGAGGGTTAACAGTCAAGTGCACATCACCTATTTTCTGTCCTTTCTTTGTACTTCTTCCTGTGGAGAGCTTGTGAGTAAGATCAGCTTTAGAAGCTCAAGCCCTTGCCTGAAACATATTTGGAGCAAAAGTCTATAGAAATTAGAGAAACCATTTAGTATCCACTCTCTTAAATCTACTTTCTCCAGGTTCCTGTTTTTTTTCTTTTTGTTTGTGTGTGTGGGGGGGGGGGGGTAGGGTTGTTTTTTATTTTTTGGGTTTTTGTTTTGTTTTGTTTTTTGTTTGTTTGTTTAATTCTAGGCTTACTCTGGACCAAACTAAAAGAATTATCCTATGGTTCAGCATAACTGTATAAAATTTTTCATTAGATTGGGATGGGAAGGGGAATATCCTAATAGAAAAGGGGGAAATTTATTTGCAGGTCACTGCTCTTTATGTGAGTAGTTTTTCTGAAGACTTTATGGAGAAATGTGATTGGTAAAGATAGTTCCTATATTCCTGGTTCTCCTTGTCAGTTAACATTATCTGACTCTATTACCAATAGTTTGTTCAGAAGAAATACTTCATTCTTTTATTCCAGGATATGAGTCTTTCAAAACTGTATTTTCTTTATGTCTCAGAGAAAAGTGCTGAAAGGAGTGCTTTTTATGCTGAAAATGTCATTTATGTTAGAAGTGTCATTTCAGATCTGGGAATAAACACTTTCCATATGATTCATCATGCACAGTATCAATTCCTCTAACATTGAGATCACCACCTTCTTCCTGATTGGAATCCCAGGACTGGAGCATATTCATGCTTGGATCTCTGTCCCCATCTGCTTCATGTACCTGGTGGCCATCTTTGGCAACTGCACCATCCTCTTTGTGATCAGGACAGAGTCCTCACTCCATGCACCCATGTACTATTTCCTTTCTGTGTTGGCTGTCTCTGACCTGGGCCTCTCCCTCTCATCCCTCCCCACTATGCTGAGGATATTTGTTTTCAATGCTACAGGAATTTCCCCAAATGCCTGCTTTGCTCAAGAATTCTTTATCCACGGATTTACAGATATGGAGTCCTCAATGCTCCTGGCCATGTCTTTTGACCGCTTTTTGGCCATACGTCACCCTCTGAGATATAGCTCTATCCTCACCAATGCCAGAGTTGCCAAAATGGGCCTGGTGTTTCTTTTTTTTTTTTTTTTTTTTTTAATTTTTTTTTTCAACGTTTTTTATTTATTTTTGGGACAGAGAGAGACAGAGCATGAACGGGGGAGGGGCAGAGAGAGAGGGAGACACAGAATCGGAAACAGGCTCCAGGCTCCGAGCCATCAGCCCAGAGCCCGACGTGGGGCTCGAACTCACGGACCGCGAGATCGTGACCTGGCTGAAGTCGGACGCTCAACCGACTGCGCCACCCAGGCGCCCCGGGCCTGGTGTTTCTAATTAAAAGCATGCTCTTAGTGCTCCCATTCCCTTTCACTCTCAAAAAATTGACATATTGTAGGAAAAGCCTACTTTCTCACTCTTATTGTCTACACCAGGATGTCATGAAGCTGGCCTGCTCTGACAACACAGTCAACTTTTTCTATGGTTTCTTTGTTGCCCTCTGTATGATGTCAGACAGTGTATTCATTCTTGTGTCCTACATATTCATCCTGAAGACGGTGATGGGAATTGGATCCCATAAGGAGCGGCTCAAGGCTCTCAACACCTGTGTCTCCCACATCTGTGCTGTGCTCATCTTCTATGTGCCCATCATTGCTTTGGCCTCCATGCACCGCTTTGGCAAGCACAAGTCCCCAGTGGCCATGATCCTCATTGCGGACATTTTCTTACTAGTACCACCTCTGATGAATCCCATTGTATACTGTGTGAAGACGCGGCAAATTCGTGAGAAGGTTTGGGGGAAATTATGTCTAAAATAAAGGTATGGGGAAAAGTAAGGCAAGGTCAACCAAGAGTGGAGAATTAAATAATATATCTCTAAGCAAAGTATTATAGATGTTTATTGTTATCTCCCTTAATCATCCTTATAATCACTACAACATGTGGGCTGGGCACTGAGGTCTGTGAGCTTAGGACTGATGTGGGCATTGACAGGTGAGTATGGAATAGTTTTACAATACTATTAAAATCATGAATCGATATACTGCTTTGGAATTTTAGTTACACTGTTTACAGCACAAGGGTAAATACACATAGAAGTAGAGCTTGTGCCCCCTTATGGAAAATGAATACTGGGGCACCTGGGTGGCTCAGTCAGTTAAACGTCTGACTTTAGCTCAGGTCATGATCTCACAGTTCACAAGTTTGAGCCCCGCGTCGGGCTCTGTGTTGACAGCTCAGAGCCTGGAGCCTGTTTCGGATTCTGTGTCTCCCTGTCTCTCTGCTCCTCCCCTGCTTGTGTGCTCTCTCTCTCTCTCTCTCAAACAAATAAAAACATTAAAAAATTTTAGAAAATAAATACCAAAGGAGTTGGAAGTTAAAAGGTGTTATGCCAATCCAATTGGATTTTCCTTCAGGCAGCCTTCAGACATGTATTTGTTGAGGGTTCTTCGGTCAATTCAATGCAAATCCTTGATTTCCCACTTAAGGAAAGAAGTGTATTGTTAAGTCCAAATTGGTTAAAATTTTTCTCCCTTTGCTCTTTCCTTAGTAATCAAATAGGGACAACCAGTGATTGTTTTTAATGTTAGACCTTTCATAGCCTGGAAATATGAGAATAAACTCTCTCACAACATCCTTTAAGACAGATCAGATTTTTTCTCTATATTACAACAGGGCTCCAAGAAATTATAGGTATTAAAACGAGAATGAGAGAGTATGCTGCTAGTAGTAGGAGATAGGAAAGCTAGTAGTTCAGTAATTTTTAAAACATTGATATTCTTAACTACTTTAAAATAATGGCTCTCATGCTTGTTTAGGCACTTGGTATTTTGACCTATGATATATTCAATTACACTAAACAAGTTAGAAATAATTTTAAACTAGCAGAAAATATGATCATATGTTAAGCAATATAAAATCATATTCATACATATATGGTTCCATTTTTTGAAAAGATAAGTGGCCATGGGGAACCTCAGTGGCCCAGTTGGTTAAGCATTCAACCCTTGATTTTGGCTCAGGTCATGATCTCATGGTTCATGAGATGGAGCCCGTCTTTGGCTCTGTGCTGACAGCACAAATCCTGCTTGGAATTCTCTCTCCCTCTCTCTTTGCCCCTCCCCCGCTCATGCACATGCACACACTCTCTCAAAAATGAATAAACATTAAAAAAAAAAAAGATAGACAACTAAAGTAGATTGGCTATCTCAGTATACATTCTGTAAAATTCATCTGTTTCCTATTCATCTGTTATTTGTGAGTACTTCATAGTAGACAAAGTATAAAACATAAATTTTAGAATAAGTCAACCAAAACTCTTAAAAAGTCTGTACTATGGATTGGGAAAAAATGATTGGTAATCAATTTCAATGTTTCATTATCTCAGTTGAACTCACAAATATTTAGTATTGTTTGTTCCAAAGAACCATTTTGAACAAGATGTTCTCTGTTGAATAAATATTCTTATATATTTTATGTCCCCAGGTGAGTTTAACTGAGTCCTTATTGCTCAAAAGCTGACCCATTCTGGATGCCCATAGTTTAACCAAGGAAGGGAGGGACAAACTTTTGGACTTCCTCCCAGGTTGTTTTCAGTTATGTTATTAATTCACCTGTCTGTCTTACTTCAATTTTGTTTCCTTAAAGAAACTGTATACATTAAATTTATTATTGTATCTCCAGACTTGTACGCTGTATATAGTGACATCTGGATAGCAGTCTGACACATTTCTCAACTTTGAGAAAAGAAGCACACATGCACACACACACATACACACACAAACCTTTGAACAGTCAGAGTATGATGATAAATTGTAAGCACACAGAACGTCTAGAATGATAGAAACACTATTGCCAAATGAATAAGATGTAACTATAAATTTTAAGTCAAAGAAGCTGCCCTGAAAAATATTTCATGTCCTGTTTAGCCACAAGAAAAAGTAAACAGGTTGTCATGAAAGAAACAAGAAGAATATTATCCTCCATTTTTTTAGTATTTGCCCTCAACTAAGAAACTCAGATCTTTACAAAACAGAAACTGCTCAAGTCATAACATGTCAATAATGTTTATCTGGATCATAAGAGTGAATAGGCTAACATCTGTTTTCCTCAATTATAATATAGGCTCAATGTATTTCTAATCAAGCTTCCAGGAACATTTCACTGAGAGTGTAGCAAAATAATTCTAAAAAAAGTTTTACAAATGTCAACTGGAAAATATAAGATAAAAACAAATAGAAAGTGTAATAGTTCCATATGATAGCAACATTTATTAAGCAGCTATAAAATTGCATGTAGTTTGCTCAACAAATCAATGGGAAGAACAACTAAAGAATAAACACTTCAACATACTCTAAATGATATGAAAGTAATATATAATTAAGGAATATCAGAACCTTATTTAAAATAGGTTATTCAAATAATAGTGGTAGAAAAAATTACAACCTATTTAAAAAACCATAATTGTGTGTGATCCTTTATTACACACAAAAATAAACTAAAGTAAACTGGGAATTAAGTACAAAGATGTTTTTTCAAGTTTTTATTTAAATTCCAGTTAGTTAACATATGGTATAATTCAGTGTTCAGCAGGCACCAAACACTGGGTTATATACATATATATATATATTATATATATATATATATTATATATATATAATATACTTGTATATATATAATATATATTATATATATATAATATATATTATATATATATAATATATATAATATACAAGTATATATATAATATACTTGTATTAACACAATTAACTTTTGTAAGAACATGGGAAGGTAGATTTTATTAATTCCTCCTGTTTTGTGGATTTAGAATCTAAAGCTTTGAGAAGTTAAACAAGTTTTCCAAAAATACAGAACTATAAAGTGTTGGGAGCTTAAATCTAAACCCATTTCCAGAGTCTACAACCTCATGCACTACAGCAGACCAACTATTATTTTATCTCCTTATAAATTTAATAATTCACATTCTAGGAATAGAAGAACACAATCAGAGGGGTGATCAAATATTTATTTCTAATATATATCAAGGATTATTGTCTATGATAAAAATACTGTAAACTACTGAAATGTTAAACATAAACCATTATACACAAATAATATTAAGTATTATTCACCTATGCAACACAGAATCAACAACTAAGTGGCATTTGTTAAGCACTGTATTAGATGATAAGGATTAAATGAAACTTACATTTATGCTATCAAGGGGTTTACAGTCTGGTGGTGGGGAGAACAGTAAATAAAAAATTAAATCCATGGAGTAAAGTATGATAAGTTTAAGCACACATATAAGAAAGCAAATAAAAGAATAAAAGACTGGTAACTTGACCATTATAGTGGAGAATCAAGTGAGAGAGCTTCCTAGGGGAAGTAAAGTCTAAAATAAAGTCTAATATAAAAATGTAATATATGATTAACAGAAAATGATAAATAATATCAAGCAAATAGGACATACATCTGAGTATACACTACTATCCTAGTTAATAAATGTATATGTATGTGTACATATGTTGGCTTATTAAAAAAAGATAGTTATATATCATAAAATTCCTCATTAGTAGGATTGTGAGTGATTTTTGTTACCTTTTTAATCACAAAATTTTAATTGTATATAGTACACATATGTGTGTATAATTGCATGTACTTACATACATACAAGATATAATTAGAACAATCTCCAAATTATTAAACACATCCTTTGAAGTAACAACAAAACACATTCATGTCCTATTAACAACTGCTATGGGGAATAAAAAACACTGATAAAAGTGTTTTTGGTATTGAGCAGGTGAGTTACATTTTAAGCCAGATATGAAAAGCACATTTGGAATAATAAAAGATTAACAGACATGCAGTAGACTGCCTTAAATATTGGCCATCATAAAACTGGAAGAATGCTTGCACATTTCTACAATTGTTTACCTAAAACTCTTGAAATTCAGAATTTCTTATACTCTAAACATCTCTACAACCCTGGAGGCATTACCCTGTATTCAAGCACAGCTATATTTCTGAGGTGAAATGTGTAGATATTCACTCAATGTAGAATAAATAATGACCATAAATACATTCATACCTGTTTATGCTAGCTTTTGCTGCCAATAAGTTTTGGCTCCAAACTTAGGAAAAAAATTTTAAAGTGTTTTTCCAGATGTTATAAAATTCAGGAATTGTAAATGGAGTTGGGGATCTAAGAACAAAAACTTTTAGAAAGGTCTGTAAGGAAGCAATTAAGGAGCCATTGGCATTTGTAAGAACTGATGAGGAAAAGTCTGGATAGTTAGAGTAGGGTGTGATCTGGCATGTCTACTCTGCCACAGGTTGATTCCAGGATCAGAGACTGGTGTCTTTTGGTTTGGGCAAAGCAGTCACAAAATTGTCAGTGTTTGAGCAGAACAGAAAGCCAAGGCAAACACACAAGAGTTTGGAAGCGGTATTCCTTGTCTGCCAGGAGTAGGAAGGTGATGTAAGGAGAGGAGACAGGTGGCTCAGATCAGAATTTCTGCTTGGTCTCCTGTGCTCAGACATGAATTATCCTGAGTGGAACAAAGTTTCATAACTTTGTATGTAAAAAAAACACAAAAAACAAAAACAAAAACAAAAAAAACTTAGAAGAATTCCCCCAACATCCCATCAACTCTATAGAGAGGTTCCTTCTCTTTTATTATTACTATTATTATTATTGTTGTTGTTGTTGTTGTTGTCATTGTTAATCTTTATTTATTTTTGAGAGAGAAGAGTCAGAGTGCAAGCAGTGGAGGAACAAAGAGAGAGGGAGACACAGAATCCAAAGTAGGCTCCAGGCTCTGAGCTGTCAGCACAGAGCTGGACACAGGGCTCGAATTCACCAACTGTGAGTTCATGACCTGAGCTGAAGTCTGGTGCTTCACTGACTGAGCCACCCAAGCACCCCAGGTTACTTCTTGACCAAATAAGTATTGTTAAGCAAGGTATTCTAAAGATTTCCTACTAAGCATCAAAGTCACTGTGCAATTCTACAATGATAAGTACACCAAAAGGTCCAGGAGCCCAACAGCTAGGTAAAAACTTAACCACCCATGAAACAAGGGCAAATAGAAAAAAAGTACTGTCCTGAAGCCTAGCAGACACGGAAGAGGTGCTACAGAGTGAGAATCAGAACTGTATTAGAATATCTAGGCAATGGGAAAAATAATGAAGAGTGATATGTAACTTTAGATATTGGACTCATTGGAGGTATAACAAACAGCAATTAGTTCAGTGACAATTTCATGTTTGCTGAGGAGAAAAAGAATTCAAGAAAAGATAGAGGTTCAGGGAGTGCATCTGCAAGGAGATGGGTCTCCCTAGAGGTAACTTTAGGAACTGAAATCAGTGTGTAAGAGTTTCCTAGAGTTTTAAATTACAAATTGCAATGTGCATGTCTTTGCACACACACATAACTCTTTCACTTACCACCTCAAGGAAAAAAAAAAAAATCTCTGATGCCCCCTGGGAAATCTTACCACAGAAATAAATGACTTTTTGGCAGCTGAACACAGACATAAAATTATATATATTAATTTTTGGTCTAAGAATTACCGTTTTTAGGCAGATAATTGAATTCTTCAACCAGAATAAAATGATCTTATTGTGCTTTTAATGTGCACAGGAGTTCCATATAATTATTTTAGATGTTTGAGGGACATATACACAATTAATTTGGTTTTGAATGGTAGTTTTTTTTTTTTTTAACTTTTGATAAGCTTAGGGGAAAAGTATTCTCTTTCTGCTCCTATGATTTAAGTGAAACTGCTTCAGTAACTAAAATGCCTGGTGGCACAGACCTAGATCCTTTTATTGCTCAAATATAACTTCTCTCTCCTTCAACCCCAGGGTCCTCTATGACTCCTCACACTGGGGCCCTGTGAGCCCTTAAAGTGGAGCAGCTGGAGCATAGCCTGGCGGATGGTCTTGGTCTTCAAGCTGTAAATGACAGGGTTCAGTACAGGTGGTAAGAACAAATAAACATTGGCCAAAATGTTACAGACCACTTTTGGGGTGGAGCTGAAAAGGCGGTGTATAAAGGACAGGCTGATCATTGGCACATAGAAAACAGTGACAGCACAGATGTGACAGACACAAGTGCTGAGAGCTTTTTGTTGTTTCTTAGGGGCCACGATACTCAAGACGGTTCGGAGAATCAGAACGTAGGAGAAAAGAATGAACAGTAAGTCAGTGCCAGTCAGGTAGAGCTGAAGAAACATGCCCAAAAAATTGCTGATCCAGGGGTTGGAATATGTGTATTTAATCATATCTGGATGGTAGCAAAATGGGTGGGAAACCTCTTGGCCTCCGTGGAAAGATACTCTCGTCAAGGCTAGAATCATGGGAAAGATTAAAATTACTTGCCGTATGCAGATGACCAGTCCAATCAACAAGACTATCATGTCTGTGAAGACAATAGCATACTTCAGTGGGTTACAGATAGCCATGAAGCGGTCAAAGGCCATGGCTACCAGCACTGAAGACTCCAGGAAGGAGAAGCCATGTACAAAGAACATTTGAATGAGGCAAGCTTTCAAGCTAATCTCCCGGGCATGAAACCAGAGAACCCCAAGAACAGTGGGAAGGGTTGAGATGGTCAGACATAGATCAACAGCTGACAGCATGGCGAGGAAATAGTACATGGGCTTGTGAAGACTCCTCTCAACAATGATGACGAACAGAATCGTGCTGTTTCCCAAGAGGGCAATGGCATAGAGACAGCAGACAGGAATAGAGATCCAGACATGTGCAAGTTCCAGACCAGGAAATGCAGTGAGTAGGAAGTTTGAGGAAGATGATGTAGTGTTATTGAAAATCACCATGGTGGGTTGAGAACACACCCTGAAAAGAGAAACAACAATAGTAGTGTTTGTCCTATTGGTCCTTTTTTCAAGTTCTCTAGTATAAACTGTTCCCAAATTACACAGTTGTTTTTCTGTATTCAAAATCCTCCATCTAAATATGGCACCTATTGCATAATTCTACAGTATATTGACTTTGTCTTGTCAGAAACTGGCCCCAGTTTTCTTCCTCTGTCTTCTCCCAGTTATAACCATCAGTCTCTCTAGGCTCATCCCCACCCTACTGCTCAGACTAGTCCTAAGGCTGGAAGTGGGAAATGCATATAGGCTTATGTCATACACAAGCACACACACCAACACAGTGACAACTGATGGGTCTTTGCATTAAGTGCCCAAGCAGTATAGTTGCTCAAGAAATAGTAGACAAGCACACAAGAGCCACTGGGCACCTGTGATGGCATACTCCATGATTTTCTTGCTGGAAGCTGGTCTGGGATATTGTATCCGAAGGTATCCTTGTACCTCTATTAGCCAGCCTCTTCTAGTAGACTCTATTAGAAGTCTCCTTTTGGTATCTGGGTTTCTTTATTCCTTTTCCTATAGTGGGATGGTTTCTATAATTTGTCCCTTCCCACTCCATATATATATGGAACTTGGATTTATCTTATGTTCTAATTCTGTATCTCTGCATACTTTTCCAGGGTACTGAAATAAGTAGGTCTTATCCTCCTTTTCTCCATCTTACACCTTGGGATACTTGTTTCTACTCCTTCCCATGGATAGTTAGCATGTGACTCCGAACCAAGTCATTGTGAGTAGACTGCTCTAATGAATCCTGTGAAAATTCCAAACAGTATTCTGGAATACATGATTTCAGGTGTCCTAATCTAGATATAGCAGATACGCTTAGACAAAACACCCATATAAAAGTCATGAGAAAGGACACCTGGGTGGCTCAGTCGGTTAAGCATTTAACTCTTCATTTTGGCTCAGGTCATGATCTCACAGTTTGTGAGATGGAGCCCCATATTGAGCTGTGTGCTCACAGTTTGTAGCTTGCTTAGGATTATCTCTCTCCCTTTCTCTGCCCCTCCCCCATTCTCTCTCTCTCTCTCTCTCAAAATAAATAAACTAAAAATAAGTCATGGGAAGCACTCAGCAACATGTGATGAATGCCTTTGTAAAAAGCATGGATGGGATGGAAGTGGAGATTAATAACTAAACAGGAATCACTCTGAGACATGGAAAACTGAAGTGACATCACAAATTGGAATATAAAGTAGTTCACTGAGTGAGAAAGTGCATAGAATGGCAGCCGTATAGAAAACAGAGATGGTGTCATATTTAAGATGACTGTTGCAATTCTATTTAGGGTGTGTTCACTGACATCATCATTGCTGGTGTCATCATTGCTGATTTTAAAATTTGTACCTAGGGTATTTAGTCATCAACAAAGAGCTAAGAGGGGTGCCTGGGTGGATCAGCCAGTTAAGCATTTGACTTTGACTCAGGTCAGGATCTCACAGTTCATGAGTTCGAGCCCCATATTGGACTCTGCACTGACCATGTGGAGCCTGCTTGGAGTTCTTTCTCTCTCTCCTCTTTCTCTGATCCTCACCCACCTGCATTCTTTCTCTCAAAATAAATGAATGAACTCAAAAAAGAAAGATGGTAAATTCCAAAAAAAAAAAAAAAACCCAAAGAGCTAACAAAGAATAATATACTCATTTCAGGTGTTGTGTGGATCTGGCCAGCCATAAGTATTGTTATTTTTCAGTAATCTAGGTTTTCTGTCTTGTATCTGAGTGGATGCAAGAAATTTGCTAGTATCAGGTCCTGTGAGTTGCTACATAAACATAAATATAAGAGGTTGTTCCTTATTTTCTCCCCCTCCTCCAGTCTACTGAAGATGTTGATAGAAATAATCACTTGTTACTCCAAAGGAAAAAAAAATAGATGAATTGCTTTTTCTGGTATAATATTTAATATTGTTATATTATACATGTTTGGAAAAAAACACTAAGAATTAGGAAAACTAGGGCCAAATGAGATATAGATTACAAACTTGTTGTATCATGTCAACCATTTAGACTCTAAATGACTATTTCAATGTCAGTTACTGCTGATGGCCAGGGAAGCAGAAATTAATATAGAATATTTTTTGCATTCAAAACTCACTCAACTCAGAGGAATGAATAGTGTGAGAAGTCAAGGCAAAATATTATTGAAGAGTTATTACCACATGGGGACACAAGAGGAGAGTAGCCAGATAGGAAAGCAAAAGGCTATGATATTTCTGTTTTATTCTTCTCAACCTGATGAACACACACATTAAAAGTGAATCTCTAACCAACAATCACTGTGTCATCACTGGTGAATTCATATGAAGGAACTTCAAGGTTGAGAGGTGCAGGACCCTTCCTGATCCAGTCAGAAGTATCACAGTGTGACTCATGGCAAGAGAGGTTAGGGATCTGGACTTGAGTCCCAGGCTCCTTTCAAGCAGGCCTTCTGTACTTAAGTTGGTTGATTTGAAATATTTAAGAATTGCTAATAATGTATTTGCAAACAACAATGTGAAGTAAATTGAGTTTAATGTTAAATGCTTTCAATCATTTACCTAAAACGCCACTGTTAAACATTAAAAAAAAAGAGTGACTTTCTTCCATGATAACCATCCAAGAAACTCTCTGCAACACCAAATCACTCAATCTATTGACTCTTCTTCAATAGTACTTTACATGTGGTTTTTATAGCACTAAAAGTCTATTTCTTAATCACATTTATTTCTTCCTCTAGAATGCTGGCTCTCTGGGAATATAAAACATATGTATTCATCTTTTTATTTTCTCTAGAGAAAAGCTTGGTGATTGGTACATGGTAAAGATTCAAATAATTTAATTTAATTAGATGTATTAATGGGTAGATAAAAAAATTACAGATGATAGAGATATGGATAAACACTAGATAAGAGAAATATAAATTGAGCCTGGAAGTTTTGACGGAAGGATGAGCCAGAGGGAAATCATTTCCCTAGACACCAGGGAAAATATCCTCTCACTGACTGGAAGAAGGAGACTAGGTTAAGAGAAAAGGAGAATTATGATCCTTTGTATATGTCAACATTTACTATCCATCTTGTGTATAATTTTATATAAGCCCAGGAAAATGGATATAGATGTTTTTCTCCTATTTTAAAGAAAGGAAATCAAACTGGCAAGATAAAATAGTGTATCAAAGGTAAAATATGTACTGATTCAAAATTCAAAACAGATTTACTAACTCTAAAGTCTATCATTTTTCATTAAACCATAAACCATTTCTAGAAGCTAAGCTCATGAGAGAAGTTGAACAGTTGGGCAGTATGATTTTCTTCTTTTAAAATATAAGAATTGTTTATACTCTGTTGTATATACATATAAAAATTTAGAGGAGTGTTAGAGATGAGAAATCAGTAAAAGAGAGAACAATGTCCTCATGGTTTATTTAAAGAAGTATACCTGTGACATCCATGTATGTTTAGGAATATGTGTAAATATTTATATACTGATATTGTGTGTATCTCTGTGTGCTGGTGTATGTAGAGAGGAGTTTTTGAATTGAAGAGTAACTGAGAGATAAGATTACCATAAATAAGATACCAGTTATTTTCTATTCTTTGAATTGTATCTAATAAAGGACAAAAAGATGACACCGGATGATGTGAGGAAAGGAGGGTAGGAGGAGAGGAAACGATGGCTCATTTTGCTGCTGGAGAACTTGTTTCCTGTGGAATGTAGATATGTGGACAGGGAGTAAAGTTTTCCTCCCTAGATCTAGTGAGTTCATACACTCTGGAACTAGTTATGGAATTAAAGTTCAGTGCCTTCATTAATCAAGGTTTTCTCTGCACTGCCCTCTACCCAGAATAGGCTAGAGTTTTCTATTTTCAGTTCTCCATCTAATGGCCAGAAAGAAAGCAGTGTCTACCAATTCACATACAAAAGCCTAGATTCACTGACTTGGATAAGATCCACCCAATTCAGTAACTTAGTGACCCAAAGGTCAACATCCCTGCATCAGTAATGGTAAAAACCAATCCCTGGCATCAGTAATGGTAAAATCAGTCCATGTCATTTACCAATCCCAAACCTTCTGGTCATTTTTCAACACTGAAATCTATTCTGTCCACAATGTGGAAGCTTCCCTGACAGCTTCAGGCTATGTTAACCAGAAACTTCCCCTCTGCTGCTAAATATCTGCACCACTTCATGCTTGGAGCTTTCATTTTATTCTTTTTAATTTTTTTTAAGTTTACTTATATTGAGAAAGGGGGGGGGGGCATTGAGAGGGACTGAGAGAGGGAGAGAGACAGAATCCCAAGCAGGCTCTGCACCGTCAGCGCAGAACCTGATGTGGGGCTCAAAAGCACAAACAGTAGATCATGACCTGAGCCAAAATCAAGAGTTGGACACCCAACTGACTGAGACACCTGGGTGCTCCTCATTTGATTCTTAATACAGTAAGGAGGCATGGCTGATATTAGAATTATATATGCAGATGTCATCTCTTTTAACTGGAATGTGAGTTCCTTAAAATTTGGGTATTCCTGTTTTTCTTCTCCCAATGCTAGCTAGTAAAGTAGGATCTGGAACAATAGAAAGCTTCAGTTAGTAAGCTTAATGGTCTTGTCCACAGGCAGAGTTCTGAGTCCTATCTCTTTTTTGTTTATCCTCTTTTCTCTTGTCCTCTGTCTCCCTATCTCAGTTTTATCCAGGCTCCAGTACACCCCTCCATTTCTTCACCCCAGCTTACTTGTAGCTACTATCATTTATTGCACTTCTCTCTTCCCTCTGTCTCCTAGCGTTCCTCATGCTTTAATCCATTTGTCTCCCATCCCTTATTCATTTATGCACTCTTCTTACCTGTTCACATCAGCAGGAAACACCACCAACTTCTCTCCGTTTCCATCACATAGCAAGGACTAAACAAGCTCCCAAGAGTAGGGGCTTTATAGGAAAATCAGTAGAGTCATTAGGCAACAGAGAGCTGTCTTTATTAGTGAGTGTACTGGATGGAGCAAGAATTATGGGACCCATAAGAATATGTTCCTCTACAACAGCTCAGACACCTCTTCCTGACAGCTTCAAACTCTGCTCCCAGGCCCATGCAATCTCCATTCATCAGGGGTTGTAAGTTGAGTCCTGGCCCTGGGGGCTGACAGTAATGGATATCTTCTAAAACTGCCTGCCTGGATCCAATAACTACAATCATTCCTCCTCACCCTGCCTTAGGCTACAGAGTCTCAGCCAGGGAGGCTCCCTGAGTGTCAGAGTACGATTAAGAGAGTGCAAAGAAGTCTTTCTTCTGTTCTCTATTCCAAAATGTACTCTTCCTAATAGGTCTCATTGTCCCCGTGGCAATTCCCATGTCCCTCCTCTTACCCAGGAGCCCCTCCTAAGAAGCCATCCTATTCACTGAGTCACATCTGCAGCCCACCTATCCTTCTAAGTATAATGAAACTAGCACTTGATGAACTCATGATACATGCCAAGAATCGTACTAAACCCTTTAAACACATTATTGTATTTATTCATCATCAAGCCTATGGGTTTAGTATTATTTTCCGTTGTTTCACAGATAAAGAAATTGAAACTCAGGTTTTGAATAACTTTACCCATCTAAAAGTTAGCAAGTTACAGAGCTGGCATTCAAGTCCATGTTTGTCTTACTCTAAATCTTAACCTATATACTATACTGCCTTCTATAGTCAACTGTTTCCACTATATCTTCAGAAAATATGGTTGAAAACACAGTCCTCAATCTATTCATCCTACCTCTGCATAGTAGGCAGTGAATTAATACTTCTGACCATATCTAATAATCATTTACTTTTTATCCTCCTTGAAACATTTTCCTGTCCATATTCTTGTATCTTTATTGGGAACACTGAAGAAAGATATTGATCCCAATGAGTATGTAGAGAGATTAAGAAACTCCATAAAGTTACTTGGTAGGTAATGTTCATATTTATATGCAAACACCACCCCTTTCCACTGGTTCCCATCAGCAAAAATGAGTGGCTCTAGAAATTTCAAATGAGACTTACTAATACTAAATGGGACAAAGAGGTTTGGAAGCATGGAATCAATCTTGATAAAGTTCAGTTTTCATTCACTTGTTAATTTTTAAAAAATACATGTTGAGCGTATATCATATATGTTCTGAACTACATTAAGTACCTGGGATAGACTTAAATGAAGTTAAAAGGGTCCCTGTTCTTATGAAGTATACAGAATAGCAGGGAAGATATACTATTAATAGTTATGGTACAGTATGAGAAATTCTTAACATAATTACAGCCATGTCAGAAAAGCTTTCTGGACAAAAATGAAGTGGAAATAAAATTAAAATTTAAAGTATATGTATAGTTTCCTATTCTTCCAGTTCATTGAGGGCACCATTCTCTCATACTCCTCATTTGTTACTTTCATTTTAATATTTTTCTCTCGCTTCAACCTGTTGCACATACACACCTTATATTTATAAAAAATACTCAAAGAACATACAAATAAACACAAAAAGCAAAAGAACAGAAATGTCCTATGTTAAGTGTTGGATACCAAAGTGATTATAATGGAGCAAAAATAATCTGGGAATTTTTCTTTAAAAGATTGTTAATGACATATAATGGAAGTGTTCAGCAATAAAAAGGAAGAAACAACCAATACATACTACAACATGAATGAATCTCAAATGCATTATGCTAAGAAGCCAGACATGGGAGACTACACACTGCAGGGTCCAAGATACCCTGGAGAAAGGAGAATTACAAGCATGGAGAATAAATCAGTTCTTGCCAGGAGTGAGTGGGTATGGATAGAGGGGTTGATGACAAAGAGGTGGCATGAGGGAATTTTGGAGAGTGATGTGAATTTTCTGTATTTTGGTGTCAGTGGTAGTTACGTGACTCTATCCATTTGTCAAAAGTTTATTAAAACCGATACTAAATTTATTTAGTATTATTTATTTATACATTTATTTTATATAAATGTTCATAAGCTGTGGAGTGATTGGCTGGCTCAGTCAGAAGAGCATGTGACTCTTGATCTCAGGGTTGTGAGTTCAAGCCCCACATGGGGTATAGAGATTACTTAAAGAAATAAAACTTTTCAGAATGTTGGTAAGCTGTTATATACCATTTTAAGAAAGGAAAATGCATATTTTTATCAGTTTACTTAAGATAAATTATTGCTTTCATCAAAACCATTATGCAAGGGCATATGATAACTCATATTTGTACTGTTCAATACAGTAGCTACTAGCTACATGTGACCATTTGCATTTATATTTCAATT
The DNA here is from genome assembly GCF_028018385.1 of Neofelis nebulosa. NCBI lineage: Eukaryota > Metazoa > Chordata > Mammalia > Carnivora > Felidae > Neofelis > Neofelis nebulosa. Next base: position 60,906,604 of record NC_080791.1, on the reverse strand, counting down.
AATTAAAATCAAATAAAAGTAACAAATTCAGTTCCTTGGTTGTACTATCGAAGTTTCAAATGCTCAATAGCTATGTGTGGCTAGTGGTTATGCACTAAATAACAGAGATTTCCATCACTGCAGGAAATTCTATTGGACAGTACCGCATTGGATACCCTTCCCTGACTTGACTGCATTTGCACAGAACTCATAGATGCCATTAATGGCCAATCCTGTTCCCACAGAATGCTCGGACAATCCGCTGCCGGATCTGCTTGGTCCTAACACTGTACACAACAGGATTGAGCAGAGGAGGGAGCAGCAGGTAGATATTGGCCATAAGTGTGGGTATTATTGGTGACAAATGCTTCCCAAAGCGGTGAATCAGAGTCATGCCAATGAGAGGCACATAGAAGAGCAGTACTGCACAGATATGAGAGAAGCAGGTATTAAGAGCCTTAAGTCTCTCTTCTCTGGAAGCAATGCCCAGCACTGCATGGAGGATTAGAAAGTAAGAAATCAAAAGGATCAAGGCATCTAGTACAATGATGAAGATCACAGCCAGCAGACCATAGATGCTATTGACACGGGTGTCAGCACAGGCAAGCCTCATGGCATCCTGATGGAGACAGTATGCGTGGGAAAGGACATTGGAGTGGCAGAAAGGTAGCCTTTTGATGAGGAAAGGCACAGGGAGCACTATACTCACACTCCGTAGCAGGACTGCTGCTCCAATTTTGATGATGACTCCATGAGTGAGAATGGTAGCATAGCGCAAAGGGAAGCGAATAGCCACAAAGCGATCAAAGGCCATGGCGACCAGAACACCTGATTCCACTCCTCCAAAGTTGTGGATAAAGAACATCTGAGTGATGCAGACATCAAGGGTTACTGAGCGCCAGTCAAACAAGTGAACACTTATCATGGTGGGCATGGAAGATAATGAAAGGCTAAGGTCAGTGGCAGCTAGCATAGCCAGAAAATAATACATGGGTTCATGGAGACTTCGCTCAACCTTTATGACAACAAGGATAATGAAATTACCTAGGAATGTGGTACTGTAAAGAAGGCAGAGGGGCAAGGCCATCCAGAAGTCTTTCTCTGGCATTCCTGGAATCCCAATCAGGGTAAAGGTCTGATGGTTATGAATAGTTTGGTTGAACAGTGACATAGTGGAATGAAGGTCTGCACAAAAACAGAAGAACTCATTAAGTCAAACAGCTTCAATTAGAATCAATAGCAATAAGTATTGAGATGGGGGGCGCCTGGGTGGCGCAGTCGGTTAAGCGTCCGACTTCAGCCAGGTCACGATCTCGCGATCCGTGAGTTCGAGCCCCGCATCAGGCTCTGGGCTGATGGCTCGGAGCCTGGAGCCTGTTTTGGATTCTGTGTCTCCCTCTCTCTCTGCCCCTCCCCCGTTCATGCTCTGTCTCTCTCTGTCCCAAAAATAAATAAAAAACGTTGGAAAAAAAAATTTTTAAATAAGTATTGAGATGGTAGCCATAAGAGGGAGTGACTTAAATATTATTCTAATACACTCATGTATTAGTATCACATTAGTATTCTGTATCACAGTCTGATACAGAAATTGATGGTCCTACTCCATGAGGCAATAATTCCTATTAGTGATCATCATATGCTAGAATACGTAGGAGAAAGGAAAAGAAAAACTTCAACCAACACCTGCACCCAATAGGAATATAATTCATCTGGAAACATCAAGGAGTTAGCTGACTTGCTTCTTTGCTAAGGAAGAATTTTATATTGTACATTCACGTGGGTAATGAACCAAACAGGTAATGTTAGCAAGCACAAATGTGACCTAATGGCTGTTCATAAACACGGACATGCAGATGTGTGTATATGTGTGTGTATCTTAATTGTGATCTTAAATTGTTGTAACTTACACATAATGCTCTTTTGGAACCTAATTTTTCTACCTGCATGATATGGGACAGAGAATGAAAGTTACTCTTTAAGTACCTTTAAAGTACTCTTTAAAGCTCTGCCCTCTGCATTCTTGGGAGTCTGTGGGTACTAAAAGGACTGAGTTTGCAGCAGATGATGGAAGGAGAAGTTACTCTGGCTGCCAAAGAACTTTAGAAAGACCCACTATGGTAGACAGAATAGGGGTCTCCCAGGATGTGCACATCCTAATTCTTGAAATGTGTGAATATGTTAGCTTGCATGGCAAAAGAGACTTCACAGATGTTATTAACGTTAAGGATCTCAAGATGTGGAGATTATCCTGGATTACCAAAGTAGGCCACATCTAATCATATGAGTCCTTAAAACAAGAAATTTTCCCAGCTGCAGAGAACCAGAGAGATAGCAGCATGAGAAAGACTCAGCTCAACTGGTGAAGATGAAGGAAGGGGACCAAGAGCCAAGAAATGTGGGTAGCCTCTAGAAGCTGGAAAGGCAATGGAACAGAATTTTCCCTAGAGTCTTCAGAAAGGGAGGCAGACTTGCTAACACCTTGATTTTAGACCAGTCTTCTGGGACTTCTGAATTTAAGAACTGTAAGATAGTAACTATGTATATTATAAGCCACTACATTGTGGTAATGTGTTATGGAATAAGTAGAAAACTAATATTCAGAGAAGCCAAAGAAGAGTTGCTTTAGCTCCTTTTCAGAAACTTTCCAACTCTTCCCATTCAGTCTCATTTACTCAGGACTTTTTTCTTTGGTAAAAAATGAAATGAATGAGGGGCGCCTGGGTGGCTCAGTTGGTTAAGTGTCTGGCTTCAGCTCAGGTCATGATCTCACGGTTTGTGAGTTTGAGCCCCACGTCGGGCTCTGTGCTGACAGCTCAGAGCCTGGAGCCTGCTTCGGATTCTGTGTCTCCCTCTCTCTCTGTCTCTCTCTCTCTCTCTCTCTCTCTCAAAAATCAATAAAAATTTTTAAAAAATCTCTAGAAATGAAATGAATGAAATGAAATTAATTCCACACATGGAGAAGTCCCAAAAGACAAAGTTCAAACATTGGTCAGATTGGTGAAGTCACTGTTCCCGGTGTTAAAAATTCAACTGGACTTAAGTTTCCCTGCGCCTCCATAAAGACTTCTCCTTCTCTGCCCATATTTCTATGTGGCTGTTGTATAAACTCCACCTTGAGTTACCAGTAACTATATTTCCCACTCTGAGTAAAGCCTACATGGATCTATGGGCTATTCTAGACATTAATGCCTAGCACTTGCATTGACAAAGATCAATATGAAAATTTTGGTGCCACACAGCTCTCTTCTATTTCAATTATTTGCTATTATCTTCAGGAAAATATATCCAAATGTGCAGCTGAACTAATCACTTTTTGGGCCAGTGTAGCCACAACTAATAAGAGTTTAGAATTAAAAGAAAGAGTAGTACTATCGTGGCTCTTAATGTTTTTTGAGTTATAACCCTATGAGAATCTCATAAAGAGTCTCCCAAATAAGAATGTTCACACACACACACACACACACACGCACACACAAAGTTGTGTATAAAAATTAAGTGAATTCATACATTATTGAAGCCCATCTCAAGACTCACATTAGAGAAAATGGAATAGGAACCTGGGGTCACAAAAAGGAGAAAAGTTACTAGACAAAGCACAAGGAGCAAAGAGCTCTGGATGCTTGGGCATGAATAGAGATAGAATAGAGTTATTCCAAGTTTCCTGTAAGTCAATAGTTTAGTTCTACACCGTCTAATATTGTAGCCACTAGACATTTGTGCCTATTTACATTTAAATTCATTAAATTAAATTAAGTATCAGTACCTTAGTTGTACTAGCCATGTTTCAAGTGTTCAATAACTACGTAAGGTTAATGGCCATTGAACTGTGTCATACAGACACAGAAGATTTCCATCACTGTAGAAATTTCTATTGGAATTTGGAAAATTGGTCCAGCAGAATACAGATTTAAAGGATCCCAACATTCTGGCTGACATCTTGAGAACTCTTAGATCCACTTGGTTTTGTGGGTCTTTTACCTATATACTGCATAACTTGTGTCTCATTATATATTTTTCTCTTTGTCTCTTTTCTGGAAATTTAACTAAGAAAATAGTTTTAAAACTAAAAAACCCTGGAGATAGATAACCTGGGTTTGAATCCTGGTTCTATGACTTTGGACAAGTTACTTAATCTCTGTGCTTCATTCCTTACCTCTTTAAAATGAAAATGAAAATAATAGTACCTACCATGGGATAGTTAAAAGTATTCACTGGTAATATTGATAGGGCATTTGGATGAGAACAGGCATAGAAAAAACACTCATTAAATTGCAGCTCTAATCAATATTTATCTATTATCTATAAATTTTTTAATGTTTAGTTAACTGTGAAAATTACCTTTCAAAGTATTTATGTCATGAAATCTATTTATGTGCTGATAAATGTATCTACCTACCCATATATCATTCATATTTTTTTTATCAAATTCAATATTACCTAAACCTCTCCATCCCTCAGCCATTTTAGCCCAACACTGAAAATCAGTGGCTTGCAGGTGATGGCTGTTTCAGTGCTCACGATGGGGAACCCTATGGATCTGTGCTCAGTGATTCTGCACCTAATTATGAATGCTTGCTGTAAAGAATTTATTGGAAGTAGATCCTAGATAAATCAGATATGAAAGAATTATGTACTAGTAGGAGTCATGGGTAGTTAAAATCAGTAAGAGAAGAGAAGAATAAGGACAAGTGATTCTGAGGGACTAGAACCCCAAAAGCAACACCACACTGACCATCTGAGGTGCTCAATCCCAAAGGCCAGCACAGTCCTTCCAGAATTCAAGATGAGGATTACAAACTAGATTCTTGATTCCTTAAGATCTAAAGAATTCAGGAAAAGCTTTTCATGTTTAGTTAATTTATGATTAATGACTTCATATTTGTCAAATGCCTACTAAGTGCCAGGCATGCCATTGTAATCAGAGGACCAAAAGGAGCAACTTCTTTCCTTATCAAAGAACACATGAAAAACAAGATCAGATATAGGGGAGGAATGTGTGCCCAGGGTTGAACAAAGACATGCTTTACAGATGGGTCAATATTGCAGTTTGTATCCCCAGCTGGACACAGCTTAACTCTCTCCATCAATATTAGTTACACACCATGGACAGGATCAAACCTAAACTTTCCACACAACAGAAGGACTGGAGCTTCTGTGGCTTATGAAGCATATTTGGGGATGGAGCTGGAGGAGAAGGTAGGCAACAAGAGTCTTTTCTATCCACTATGGAACTATAATTCAATGCTCTTTTCCACCCAGGCAGCCAGGTAGAAGAGCTATTCTTTGAAGGACAGAAATGATCATAATATACTCTTTATTAAAGTGTCTGAGCTGCAGGCTGAAGCATAGTTATGCCCCCTTGATGTGTCCTTGGTAGGAGCCATGGACTAGTTAGAATAGTTATTTCTATTTTAATGAAAAATGTAAAGGAAATGGAAAAATAATTCTTGCTGAAAAAATATTCTTGACAAAACTGAGACAATGCAAAGTATAATGAGCAGACATTTAAAATTATTTTAGTTCTTTAATAATAAAAAAAAATTCTAAGATTTATTGAATGCTTATGCTCTAGGCTCTATTTTTAACTCTTTACATACACTACCTCTTTTAATGGTCAAAAAAACTTTATGGGAAAAGTACTGTTGTCAGTATGCATGAGTAATACAAGAGTCAGAGACGTTAATTAACGTGACTTGAATCCCAAAACTAAAACTTAAATCCAGGTGCTCTAAACACTAGGCTTTGAAATTCCATTTAGTCCTTTTGTTTTTAAGCTTTTTTTTTTTAATTTTGAGAGAGAGAGAGTAAGAGACATAGAGCCCACAAGCAGGGGAGGGACAGAGAGAGAGGGAGAGAGAGAGAATCCCAAGCAGACTCTGTACCCTCAGGGCAGAACTGAGCCTGACCTGGGGCTAGAATTCACCATGAGATCATGACCTGAGCTGAAACCGAGTCAGGCGCTTAATTAACTGAGCCACCCAGGTGCCCCATGAAGTTCTATTTAGTCCTATAGGAAATGATAAGCTTTTCTCCACAAGGACAACTTCTGCCATCAAATTCAAAGTCCAGATCAAACAGTATACTGGGATTAACGGATCCTATCTCCTTCACCACATCCATTCAGTCATGACTTCTAATGATTTCTCTATGAATTCTCCATAACCACAGTCCCCTCCATTCTGTGAAAGTATCCTCAGAGAAAGCACTACCCAGGCCTCAGTTTATTCCCCAACTCACCCAAAGCCTAGTCTAGGAGATGCTATGCTGGCCACCATAGCAGTATGGCCGGAGATTTAAAACGAGCAGCACCAGTCTAGAATTCCCTGTGAAGTAATCCTCTAGAGACAAAGCTTCCTGGAGATGTCCCCAGGGCCAACAGTTATACAGACTTCATCTTCTGGGCATTTTGCTCTTCTTTGTCTTGATCTCAGAGGACCTACTTTTCCCTAATGCAAACTTGTGATGGCAACCATCCAAATATAGAATTCGTCTCAGTCCCATGTGAATGGTACCTCACTTGCTATACAAAAATGCAAATATACTTTAGTGCCTAATCTTTACAATTCTCTCTAAAAGATAGAAAGAAAGAAAGAAAGAAAGAAAGAAGAGAGAGAGAGAGAGAGAGAGAGAGAGAAAGAAAGAAAGAAAGAAAGAAAGAAAGAAAGAAAGAAAGAAAGAAAGAAAGAAAGAAAGAAAGAAAGAAAAAGAGAGGAAGGAAGAAAGGAAGGAAGAAAAGAAAAGCTCATTCATGTTTCCACATGCCTTCTAGTTACTATCGCATTCCTTCTTCTGCTTCACAGTAAACCCCTTTCATTGTTGTGGCCTATAGTCTCTGTTTCTCTGTATTTCCCATTCTCTCCTCAATTCTTTAACACACCACTGAACTCTCTTCGCAGGTGTTACCATTGGCCTGTCACCTTACTCTCCTTTTCAGCAGGATTCAATGCAGTGGAAAATTGCCTCCATGTTGAGTTACTTTCATTTTTAATTTTTTTGTGACACCATGTTTTCTTCCTGTTTTAATTTCCACTTTTTGATATCCTTTTATCTTCCTCCTACATCAAATATCACTGTGTCTCTTACGTGGTCTTTGTCCTATACTTTAAATCCACTCCCACTGAGTGATATTATCAAATCCTATTGATCTAATATCTCTATTTATTGATTACCCCAAAAAGCATATCTTCAGGCCTGTATTCTGCTTTGATCTAAAGACCAATTCCTACTTGATAATTCCATGTGGATATCAAATAGGAAACTCAAAATTAGCATGATGAGTACTATAAAACAAAAACAAAACTTTTTTCCTACCTGCTTATAATTTCAATAAATCACACTAACCAGAGCACAATCCAGCCAGTTGCCCAAATCAAAATTCCAGATCTTTTCTTACCCTCTTCCTTATATTTTATCCTTTACCAAGGCCTTTTAAGTCCAAACCAAAATACATTTCACACAGTTCAAATTCCCTTCACTTTTGCTTCTACCATTCTAGCAAAATTAACATTACCTCTCATAGAATATAGTAATAGCCTGCTAATGATTTCTTTTAATTTGCTATTTTTATTTATTT